>NC_137273.1:42252976-42823136 GCF_053477335.1 Acartia tonsa | reverse complement strand
CGTGTCAATCAAAGGTTCATAATATGATCTATAAAGTGTTGACTTTATATCAAGCATAGATAGATAGTTGTGGATGCGAAGCATTTCTGTAAAAGTCTCATATGTACGTTCAAAGAATTTGAAAATTGAGGATCGCATCTCCAAGATCTTATAATGGCTCCTTACATATATCTTTATCTCTGAAAATTATATATTTCTATATCCTTTTCTTTTAATCAATGTTCAGATCATATACACGAAGTCCAGAGGATATGTGGCCAAATTTTGTCTAAGATCTCGTAAATGGCTCCTTTCTTATTTCTTTATCTCTGAAAATTATATATTTCTATTTCCTTTTCTTTTAATCAATGTTCAGATCATATACACGTAGTCCAGAGGATATGTAGCCAAATTTAGTCTATTAAAATCTCGTAAATGGCTCCTTACATATATATTTATTCCTGAAAATTATATATTTCTATATATTTTTTCTTTTAATCAATGTTCAGATCATATACATGAAGTACAGAGGATATGTAGCCAAATTATGTCTATTAAGATCTTGTAAATGGCTCCTTACATATATCTTTATTCCTGAGAATTATATATTTCTATATCACTTTCTTTTAATCAATGTACAGATCATATACACGAAGTCAAGAGGATATATAGCCAAATTTAGCCCAGTAAAATCTCGTAAATGGCTCATTACTTATAACTTTATCTCTGAAAATTATAAATTTCTATATCACTTTCTTTTAATCAATGTTCAGATCATATACACGAAGTTAAGAGGATATGTAGCCAAATTTAGTCTAATAAGATCTTTTGAATGGCTCCTTACTTATATCTTTATCCCTGAAAATTATATTTTTCTATATTTTTTTCTTTTAATCAATGTTCAGATCATATACACGAAGTCAAGAGGATATGTAGGCAAACTTTGTCTAATAAGATCTTGTAAATGGCTCCTTACATAAATATATCTTTATTCCTGAGAATTATAAATTTTGATATCATTTTCTTTTAATCAATGTACAGATCATATACACAAAGTCAAGAGGATATGTAGGCAAACTTTGTCTATTAAGATCTGTAAATCCCTGAAAAGATTTTTCCCCTTTTAAATAAAAGTTCAAACGTTCTCCAAACTCCTTTTCACCCACCCATCAACCTCAATTTGTATATACTAACCTTTATAGTAATTATATCAGTACTATAGTCTTATGTTGATGAAATTCCAGCAAAAATAATATTGTATGGTTATATATCTTGCTTTAAATGATGTAAATCGAGAATAGTTATTTATCGCATCGTACTATAGACAGCATAGAATAAGACCAGTTTTGTTAGCCCCGAGGGGCCAATGACACGGGCTAACAAAACTGGTGATTCTTGGATTTTAATATTCTTGGAAAATTGCTTGTATATGTACATGATCTTTCGGCATAGCTGAGAACCGGTGCTAATCCAGCGGATATTAATCGGTTTCGAAGCCATACTAGAAATAAAATTGCATGGGTATATCCCTTGTTTAAAATGATGTAACTCTGTGAAAACCTAAACACTTCCAGATCAAGAATAGTTACTAACGCATCGTATTATGGACAGCATGCCGTGGATTTATATATATATATAGAATTATAAGAATAAGACCAGTTTTGTTAGGCCCGAGGGGCCAGTGGCACGGGCTAACAAAACTGGTGATTCTTGGATTTTAATATTCTTGGAAAATTGCTTGTATATGTACATGATCTTTCGGCATAGCTGAGAACCGGTGCTAATCCAGCGGATATTAATAGGTTTCGAAGCCTTGCTAGAAAGAAATTTGCATGGGTATATCCCTTGTTTGAAATGATGTAACTCTGTGAAAAACTAAACACTTCTAGATCTATAGATATTTTCTTTTTTTTCCAGAATCGTTTTATAGCATTTTCCCATTCAGTGAAAAGGAATTTGCACTTGGTAGGTGTCGGGTTAGAGTATTGCCTGTTCAATATGAAAGTTAAGAAATTAGATTACCAATTTTGTGATTTATTGACAAAACTTGCCTATATATAAAAAAAAACACTTTGTAAACTATTTGCATTCTGTTTGTGTGCAATTTCAAGGGTTTTTATCGACAGTACTGCTATATAAAGATGGTAACAACTGACATATAATCAATTCACATCAAGAACATTACCTATGTAGACTAATTGACATTGAACAAAAGTGGTTATAACTGACATTTTATCGACTTAGCTATACATTCTATAGATATCTACCATTTAGATATTTTTTTCAATTTTAGTTTTGAAAAGAAAAGGGAAAAATGTAAGGGGTTTGTTTTCTTCTAGGGATTTTCCTTGGGAGGGTTGTGGTACCCTTAAATCTTCCGAGGACCTATGAGAAGCTACACTGTAAAGGAGAACCATATCAATTCAGCGGTTAGCGAGATATTTCGTTGCAAACAGACAGGCAGAGATCCTGTTACTTTTATTTAAGGTTGATAACTACAAGATTGAAAGTATAGTGGGGGGGGGGGGTACTTGCCTTAATGAAATAAATATAGAAAATGCCAATTTATCTGCAGATACATTTTTTCTTTTCTTTTTTCTTTTAAAAGGTTTCATTAAGAAACTACACTATTAAAACAGCACAAATAAAGGCTATCAAAGCTGAAAATTATAATGTAATATTTTGATTTTTATAGTTTTTGAACCAGAATTTTATCTTGATTGTTGTTTTATATTGGTTGCAGTAAGAGGGACAAGAATATTGATTTTAATCATTATTTAAAAGTTACAGGATGCCTGTCTGTGTATTTGACTTTCTCTTCTTTACAGTGATGCTTTTTATAGATTCTTGGAAAGTTTTTATCTATTTTTAGGTAGTTACCCCCTAAAAAACCTTTCTGTTAAATTTAAAACTTTTAAGGTAATAGCTGAAGAGTACAACCTCCCCCCCCCCCCCCTCAAAAAAGCCATCTATCTTGAATATAGACCGAGTAATAATTGTCATACATTTTAAAATCAATGGCCCCTCTCTATACCATTATAAATCTCGGCACCTCGGGGCTAAGAAAACTGGTTTAATTCTTATAATTGTACATTCTATATATGGGGAAAGCTGTATGTAATACGATGCGAGAAATAACGATTACAATTCAGACCTCTGTATTATAAAGAAAGACGGTCATTTAAATTATAGAGTAGCTTTACTACTAAGAAAATTATTTATATTTAACAAAAAAAAGTACAAATTTTTGAATTTCTATCAATGTTTGTGATTGATCAGAGGGTTTAATTCTCTTCATCTAGATAAATACTAGTGCAATACAATAGACAATAGAGTTATAGACTATGTTTGTGATTGATTAGAGGGTTTAATACTCTTCATTTAGATAAATCCTAGTGTAATATAATAGACAATAGAGTTATAGACCATGTTTGTGAGTGATTAGAGGGTTTAATACTCTTCATTTAGATAAATCCTAGTGTAATATAATAGACAATAGAGTTATATACCATGTTTGTGATTGATTAGAGTGTGCAATACTCTTTCTATAGATAAATCCTAGTGCAATATAATAGACAATAGAGTTATAGACTATGCTTGGGATTTATTAGAGTGTACAATACTATTGCAATACAATAGACAATATAGTTATAGACTATGTTTGTGATTTATTAGAGTATGTAATACTCTTTATCCATATAAATCCTGGTACAATACAATAGACAATAGAGTTATAGACTATGTTTGTGATTCATTAGAGTGTGCAATACTCTTCATCTAGATAAATCCTATTGAAATACAATAGACAATAGAGTTATAGACTATGTTTGTTATTTATTAGAGTGTGCAATACTCTTCATATAGATAAATCCTATTGAAATACAATAGACAATAGAGTTATAGACTATGTTTGTTATTTATTAGAGTGTGCAATACTCTTCATCTAGATAATCCTAGAACAGTACAATAAACAATAGAGTTATAGACTATGCTTGTGATTTATTAGAGTGTGCAATACTCTTTCTATAGATGAATTCTAGTGTAATATAATAGACAATAGGGTTATAGAATATGTGTTGATTGATTAGAGTGTGCAATACTCTTTATATAAACCCTGAACCACTTCATTATGCAATCTATATTTTCCTGGATATTTTGTCTATGGTAGTCCATAATTGTACAGCTTTACAGTACATTGTTTCTATTTGTTAAAGCAACACGTATGATAAAAGAAAAAGATCAAAATCTATATTTTTTTATTTTCTACTGATCCACCGCATTATGCAAATCAAAATGAAATCAATGGGAAAACCTTTGTTTTGCACCCCTAGTAGTTTTTAAATCTGACAAGTAGTGCCAAAACCTTGTCTAATCTGAGTTTTGACAGGTTTTCCTCAGGTTTTAATCTGCCCGCCCCTCATCAATCAACTCTGACATTTGATTACATTTCGTCAGATTGTAATCTGACGAAACCTGTGTTTTTGCGCAAAAAGGTACTAAAACTCAGATTACTCTGGATTTGCCGCCAAATTTTTAATCTGTCAGGGGGGATTTCAGATTATAATCTGACGAATCTGACTCAATGTGAGCAAAGTTCAGGTGATTAAGATCGTAATCTGTGATTAAATTGAACCTCAAAATTTGCCCAGTTAATCCCTTATCTGACATTTGATGACAAACAGTCATACTCTAACCTGACATTTGATGACAAACAGTCATACTCTAATCTGACAATTGATGACAAACAGTCATACTCTAATCTGAAATTTGATGACAAACAGTCATACTGTAATCTGACATTTGATGACAAACAGTCATACTCTAATCTGACATTTGATGACAAACAGTCATACTGTAATCTGACATTTGATAACAAACAGTCCTACTCTAATCTGACATTTGATAACAAATGGTCATACTCCTAACTGACTTTTAGTGACAAACAGTCATACTTTAATCTGACATTTGATGACAAACAGTCATACTCTAATCTGACATTTGATGACAAACAGTCATATTCTAATCTGACAATTGATGACAAACAGTCATACTCTAATCTGACATTTGAAGACAAACAGTCATACTTTAATCTGACATTTGATGACAAACAGTCATACTCTAATCTGACATTTGATGACAAACAGTCATACTCTAATCTGACATTTGATGACAAACAGTCATACTCTAATCTGACATTTGATAACTAATGGTCATACTCCTAACTGACTTTTAGTGACAAACAGTCATACTATAATCTGACATTTGATGACAAACAGTCATACTCTAATCTGACATTTGATAACAAATGGTCATACTCCCAACTGACTTTTAGTGACAAACAGTCATACTTTAATCTGACATTTGATGACAAACAGTCATACTCTAATCTGACATTTGATGACAAACAGTCATACTCTAATCTGACAATTGATGACAAACAGTCATACTCTAATCTGACATTTGAAGACAAACAGTCATACTTTAATCTGACATTTGATGACAAACAGTCATACTCTAATCTGACATTTGATTACAAACAGTCATACTCTAATCTGACATTTGATGACAAACAGTCATACTCTAATCTGACAATTGATGACAAACAGTCATACTCTAATCTGACATTTGATGACAAACAGTCATACTCTTATCTGACAATTGATGACAAACAGTCATACTCTAATCTGACATTTGAAGACAATTAGTCATACTCTAATCTGACATATGATGACAAACAGTCATACTCTAATCTGACAATTGATGACAAACAGTCATACTCTAATCTGACATTTGAAGACAAACAGTCATACTCTAATCTGACATTTGATGACAAACAGTCATACTCTAATCTGACATTTGATGACAAACAGTCATACTCTAATCTGACATTTGATGACAAACAGTCATACTCTAACCTGACTTTTGATGACAAACAGTCATACTCTAATCTGATATTTGATGACAAATAGTCATACTCTAAACTGACTTTTAGTGACAAACAGTCATACTCTAATCTGAATTTTAGTGACAAACAGTCATACTCTAAACTGCCTTTTAGTGACAAACAGTCATACTCTAATCTGAATTCAAGTTAAATATAGTCATACTCTAATCTGACTCTTAATGACCAATAGTCATACTCTTTATTCAAACAAATAATAATTCTGATATTTTGATTTTAATAGCAATAAATTTTACAAAATTAAAAAATATTTAATTAAAAAATATAAAACTATAAAATTAAATGATGGTACTCTTCAAAAGATTCTGGTTGTTCTAGTTGTGCAAATGGGTCAACAGAAGTAACTATCATAAACGATTTTGTACTTATGTAACAATCTTTTAATTAAGTTATTCTATTGAAAATTGTCTCTTTCTTGGTTTCTCATTTCTTTGTGTGGTAACTGCATCAAAAACTGTTCTTCAACAATTTAAAAATAAGTTATGATGTAGTTTTAAGAATTTTAAAACCACCTCAACACCAGACTAAAAAAATAACAACCTGACATTGAAGTGATTCTAAAATTTTGTGTTAAATTAATTTTTGACAATAGGTATACTAATTAGAAATGATTACAAATCAACATATAATATCTAAAGGGATAGTTGCATAAAGTGCATTAAAAAAGTTTGATGGCAAACATAAGTTACAAAAATACCATCTAACATATATAATTTTCAAGTCTTGATATTTTTAAAACTACCTGGTAGAAAATTGAAATTATTACAAATGTATGTCCTCTAGATAAACTATTGAACATAAAAAAATATGCAGTTCACTAAATTTAAGTTTAAATGCAATTCTTGCAACTACCCCTTTGATGCAAAAAATAAGGAAAAATTTAATACTATTAATTAGATATCTATGAATATTTGATTTAAACATTCAATTATACAAATTATACATTAAACTAAATAATAATAATATATCAGAAAAAAAAACTAAAAAACACAGAATATGCAACAATATTTTTTGTTTTTGTTAATGTAGCTAAGATCAAGATTTATATTGTGATATATTTTGAAGTAGTTTCTATATTTTTTTAATATCCTCCCCCCCATAAAGTTTTTTTGTCTCTTATTTTGAATGTTAGATTTACAAAATTTCTTTTTAAATTACACAAATATGCAACCTTTACTGTAATTTTTTACTCCTAGCTGTCACCAATTTTTTTGAACGAAACACAAAGTAACATTGATTATAATCCCCCATTAGAGGCTTTTAGGGGTGTACCCGCTAATTAGAAACAAAATACAGGGAGGGTAATACACTATTCCCCAAAGTTTTATAATAACCTTTTCTTTTTCTTTGTCTCGCCAGCTCTAGGGATATTTATTGTATTTTTATTGATTGGTTCATAAAGTTGAGTGTTCAAACGTTTCAACCTCTTATTTCAATCTACAGATGGGTTAATTTTGTGTATTATCATTGGGGATATACAACAACAATGTATCGGCCCTTGCCTTATCCCTTTAGATCCCTGAAGAAAATAGCAATATCTAATGAAACACAGGGATAAGACAATGGCAGATAAATGGATGTACATATCAATGGCACACAAAATTACATCTTCTGAAGATTAAAATTAGTGGTTGAAACATTGAACACTCAATTTAATAACGCAACCAATCATAATTTTGTAAAAGTTATTAAACCAACGAATGAGAAAACATAAAACATAAAACTTTGGGTACCAGTGTTATAAACAGCCCAATGTCAAAGTAGGGAATAATAAAAGTACCCAAAGTTTTATCACCACATTGTCCAGAGAGAGAGGAAACAATGAGCTATTTATTACACTGGTCCCCAAAGTTTTTTAATAACGTTTACTCATTCGCTGATTTAACAACTTTGGGGACTTTTACTAAAAAACTTGTGTAAACAAAAAAGTGGAAAATCAACCCGCCTTTACATACATCTCCAATGATGATGCACAAAATTACCCCTTCTGTAAATTATAATTAGTAGTTAAAACATTTGGAGACTCAAAATGAGTAAAAAAGTCCCTAAAGTTGTTGTGCCAAAGAATGAAAAACGTTAAAGATTTAACAGGAATTCAAGGGATAAACCAATGGACAAAACATTTATTCATATCCCAAATGATGATAAACAAGATAATCCTACTGTAAATTAAAATTATTGGATGAAAAATTTGCACCCTTCTAATGTAAAAAAAACATTCAAACTTTAATAAGAAAAACCTGTAAGTATTGTCAACCGAAGATAACTTTGGGTGCCAGCGTAATTTAAAGCCCAATGTCCCCTCCCTCCCTGGTCAAAAAGAGAGGGAGGAGACATTGAACTGTATATTACAATAATACCAAAGTTTTAATTCATTCGCTCTACACTTTGGGTACTTTTATTAAATTTGATTAGTCAATTAATATACCAGCAGTGTCCAAACGTTTTAACCAATAATTATAGAATTTAGAAGGGGTATTTTGATGTATCATCCATTGTTTTATCCCTTTTATCACTGACAATGTTATACGTCTCTGAAAAGCAGATATATTCTAAGCTGTGAAGGATTAATTGTAGTATTAATTATAGACAGTTGACCAATGATATTGGTCATCTTTTAGCTAGGCTACTTCAAGTAAGAGCATCATCTAAAAATCAGTCTACTAAAATGAATATCAGAAATGCACCTCAGCCCCCCCCCCCCCTTATATTCAACTTTCCAAAATTTCACCTAAACAAACATACCAAAGGACACTTGAACTAATTGATAAAAATAAAATGTTTTAAATGGATGTGTGGACTTTCTGATAACATTTATAAAATAATTATGAAAAGTTTGAAATGGATAGAACATTCTAACATGTAAAATTAATGAAATATAACCATTATGTACGGACAAACAGACCCTAACTATATAAAAAGCTTCTCTTTTGACGAGGAAACATACAAAAGCGAAGCTCCAAAGTAGTAAAACCAGGGAAAAGGGATTGGATACTAACAAACAATTCTAAGTGAAAATTTCCCCACAATCTCCTTCCCCTTTTTCTGAAGTTATTACCCACTTCCCTTCATTTACATCAAGAAACAAGTTTTACGCCAACTCTACGCCAACAACATATTTATAAAAAAAATTTAATATTTGTTGATTATCAATAGGATAATTCTAGCTAACCGGACCGACCCGAATTATACAAAGTCGCTTAAAAAAAAACAGGGATCTAAAGGGATAAGACAAAGGCTGATAAATTGATGTACTTCCCCAATGATTATACACAAAATCACCGTTTCTGTAGAATTAGATTAAAATTATTGGTTGAAACGTTTGAACTTTCAACTTAATGAAACAACAAATCAAAATTAACTAAAGAGCCCAAAGTTGAAAAACCAACGAATAAGAAAACATTTTTATAATAATTTGAGGACTAGTGTAATAAACAACCCATTGTCCCCTCTTTCTCTGAAAAAAAAAACAGTTTAGTAGTTGGGGAGGGAGGGGACACTGGGCTGTTTATTACTATAGTCCCCAAAGTCTTATGATAATGTTTTCTTATTCATTGCAAACTTCGTTGAAAACTTTGGGGACTTTCAACCAATAATTGTAATCTACAGAAGAGGTAATTTTGTGTACCATCATTGGGGATGTACATCAAATCATCGGCCATTGTCTTATCCCTTTCGATCCCTGAAAAGAAGTTAGCTATGCATAAGTAACAATTGTTAAAAGTCTAAGCTTTCCTATAATTCTGGTTGGTCTTTCCATATGTCCGTTCAAAACGCATAGCTCTTTTGAATAATTCAGATATGTCATAATTGTCCTATCAAATTCAAACTTTTCATGATGATTCAAACAGTTAGGTACGATCTAAGAAGCGTAGTATTCAATGCGTTTTTATTTTATAAAGATGCATGCTTGTCATTCTTGTTCAAGGACGTGCAAGCATATTTAAAAAGGGAGGGTGGAAATATCCAGTTTGTAAATACTAGACTTTGCAACATTAATAACAAGGATGACAATATCCAAAAGAAACAAAGCAAAAAACTTATTATTAGAGAGGATGGTCAGCTGATATAGAAAAGAAAAAAATATGAAATAAATTTTAGTACCAAATATATTAAGGGGTCAATATTAAATATTAGCATCGCCCACTTAGAGTTACTGACGGACTGATGGACAAAGATAATCATAGAGTAGCTTTGCTACAAAATAGAAGTGGAAAAAAATTTTAGTACCAAATATTTAAGCGGTCTATTTTAAACATTAGCATTGTCCACATAAAGTTACGAACAGTCTAAAGGACAAAGATAATTATAGAGTAGCTTTGCTAAAAATAGAAGTGGAAAAAAGTTTAAATTAATATAGTCGTCGACTATATAGCTGTTAAAATGATAGCCTTGGCAGACATATTATCGTCAATCTATTTTTTTCAGGGATATTACTAGAATATTACTATAGAATCAATTTAAATATCTTCAGGGAGGAGGGTAAAGTATCCAAAGTTTTAAAATTTGATTAAAAGGGGGTAAAATTTTTTTAAGGGGGGGGTAATTCGGTTTGGGGGGGTAAAATGGCCCCGAATTTTTTTTACCCCCCCCAAAAAAATTTTTACCCCGGGGGTAAAATTTGCTAGAGGGGGGGTAATTACCCCCCCTAAAAATCTGTTGGCAGGGGTAAAATTTGTTTACCCCCCCCAAAATTTACCCCCGGGTTAAAATTTTGGGGGGGGGTAATTTAAATTTTATTAAAAATTTTGTATTAAAAATTTGCGCGAAGTGCGCAAAATTTTTTTTTGTTAGAGATTTTTTATTTTTGGGGGTATTTACCCTCCCAAAATTATTTGGGGGGGGTAAATACCCCCTCCTATATGGTTGGGGGTGCCTACGGCACCCCCAGGGTAGGGGTAAATTTTAAATGGGGGGGGTAAAATGAAAAAAATCGTTTGGGGGGGGGGGTAATCGCCTCATTACCCCCCCCCCCCCTTGGACGTCTATGCCCCCCCCTATCAAAAAAAAAAAAGCTTGGACGTCCTTGATACCACGAGTTTTTTGGGAGGTAATTAGGTTAGGTCTGTACATCCGTAATTAATAAATTTTGTCCCATTGCAATTCATTAGTTTCAAGCTTTGCACGATAAATAGTTGGCTGGTTTTGCTGTGCTACTTATTGTTGAAATTGTACTTGGCTAGAATAAGTATAGCTAGTTTGAAGTGCACTTTTATTTCATAGCTGTATATTATTAAAATAAGAAACATATATTGCTGCGGTATTTCTTCTATTAGAAATAATTACAGAATGCTATTGTTATGTTAGTATGGATAGGATATGATAGTTCTTATTAGACTATCAATTTGAAATATTTTGCTTCACTAACCATGAACATAATTTTCCTTATTAATATTAAATTGTCAGCTAGATTTTCTGCAAGAGAGGGAGAGGGAGGGAGATAGATAGAAAGAGAGACAGAGAGAGAGGAGAGAGACAGAGAGAGAGAGAGACAGAGATATAGAGACAGAGAGAGAGAGGAAAAGAGAGGACAATGAGCTGTTTAAAAAACACTTGTTCCCAAACTTTTATATTTACGTTTTCTTATTCGTTGGCCAAACAACATTGGGGAATTTAAATGAAATCTGATTGGTTGGTTTATTAAATTAGGGATCTAATGTACTTTCAAAATTTGTTTGGGTGAGGGTATATAATAGTTAGTTCTATGTAGCTGCACATCTTATAGAAACAAGGATGACAACATCCATAAGTAGCGAAGCACAAAATTTTGTGGATGGGACTGACGGTCATTGTTGTTTTATTCAAACGACGGGAAATTTAATTTTGATATCTTTAACTGAAAAAATTTTGAAAATCGATTAATAAACACCAGAGATATGGGGGAAAATGTAAAAAATATAATATCCAAAAAACCAGCAAAATGGCAGTCTGACCGTCATTGTTGATTTCTTAAAATGACCAGAAATTTAATTTTGATATCTTTAACTGAAAAAATTTTGAAAATCGGTCCATAAACACCAAAGATATGGGGAAAATGTAAAAAATATAAAAATAGCCAAAAACCTGCAAAAAGGCAGTCTGACCGTCATTGTTGTTTTCTTCAAAGGATGGGAAATTTAATTTTGATATCTTTAACTGAAAAAAGTTTGAAAATCGAACCATAAATACCAAAGATATGGGGGAAAATGTAAAAAATATAAAAATAGCCAAAAACCTGCAAAAAGGCAGTCTGACCGTCATTGTTGGTTCTCCAAACGACGGAAAATTTAATTTTGATATATCTAACTGAAAAAATTTTGAAAATCGGACCATAAACACCAAAGATATGAGGAAAAATGTGGAAAATAAAAAAATAGCCTAAAACCTGCTAAAAAGCCGTCCGACCGCCATTGATGTTTTATAGTTAATTGTGCTCCTTAATGATGGGAATGTTGTCAAAAAATTTCAGCTTTCTATCTTTTATAGGAGCTGAGTAAATCCCATTTCCCCCATAGCGTTACGGACTGACGGACTGACGGACAGACGGACGGACAAAGTGAATTATAGAGTAGCTTCGCTACTAAAAAAAGCTTCACTACATAGAGATAAATTGTTCATGGTAATAAATGTATAGATAGATTTAATTATATCTGCGCTACTTGACTTAATTTTTAAAAGCAAAGCTTTTCTATTATAAATTTCGGTCCGTCCGTACGTAACTGATAGCTTTTTTCGTTAATTTAGGCAAGTTAGAATTGTCCTATTGATTTCAAACTTTGAATGATGATTTCAGTAGTAGTTAGGTAAGATTTAGAAAGTGTAGCAACTTTATAATCGTTACCAGACTGTCCGTAAGTTCATTTTAAACATGTTGATTTTTATCTTTTTTAACAACATATTTTTATTTGATATAATCATCCGATTGATCTGAAATTTATAGTACTGATTCCTAATACAATAAAACACAATGTTATAAGCGAAGCATCTCTATAATCAAGTCCTAAAAAAGTCGGAATGTCCTTAGACAGAATTCTGTATTTACAAAAAAATACATATAATTTTGTCAAAACTTTTATATTTATATTTTGTAAATTCAGTTCTGATACTCTATAAAAGTTAATGTTCGTCTGTCATACCGTTCCAGAGCTTCGTTTTTATGGATGTTGTCATCCTTGTTCTTAAGTACAGTGTAGATGTTGTCCTTGTTAAATGCGGACGTGTGGTTTATTTACATAACAAATCTAAGTTGAGTAGGGATAGATCAATGAAAAAAACAATGAATTGAAGTAAAGTGTAATCTTTTGTGTTCTTATTAAAAGCGAAGCTTTTCGATAATTAGGGTCGGTCCTTTGTCCGTCCGTAATGGATAGCTTTTTTCGTTAATTTAGGCATGTTAGAATTGTCCTATCGATTTCAAATTTTGCATGGTGATTTAGAAAGCGTAGCAACTCTATAATCATTACCAAAATTTCCGTACGTCCATTTTAAACATGTTGATTTTTAACTTTTTTAACAACAAATTTTTATATGATCTAATCATCTGATTGATTTGATTTTTGATATATAGATTCCTGGGACAACAAAGTATAATGTTATAAGCGAAGCAACTCTATAATCAAGTCCTAAATATGTAAGTATGTCCATAAACATTATCCTGTATAAAGCAGGTTTTTAACAAATTTACTTACAATTTTGTTTCGACTCTTATACATTTATATTCTGATTATTCAGTTCTGACACTATATAAGTGTTAATGTCCGCTTGTCTTTCCATTTCAGTGCTTCGCTTTTATGGATGTTTACTATATTTAATACAAAGAGATATATAGAGTAGCCCTGCCCCTAATGATAATAAATGAACAAAGACGGGAAATTGAACTGTTAATTACACAAGTACCCAAAGTTTTAAGATCATGATTTATATTCGTTGGATTAAGACCTTTAGGTACTTTAATTAAATTTAGATAGGTTAGTTCTTTAAAAGCTTGTAAATGTTTCAACTAATAATTTTAATCTATAGTAATGATAATTTTGTTAATTTCTGTAGAAAAAAAATATTTATTGAAAATTTTGGACCAATCAAAATTCAATAAAACTTTTTGAACAAATAAGATCACAGATCAGGGACGCCCTTGGGTACCAATGTAATTTATGGTCTAATGGCCCCTTCCTCTGTGTTAATTATCCCTAACAAACAGCAACCCATTTTAACTATACCCAATATGATTGCACCACCTTTGTCTGGAAGTCCCAATTATGCATGGTACTTAGTTGCGCCTGTTTATAGGCCAAGGCATTCCCACTACGCTCACTATTAGTGTCATGTTTCAGACATAGCAGCAGACTGTAAACTTTTTAAATCTCCAGTATAACGCGGTGTGACCAGGACTAGAGTAATAAACAACATATTGTCCCCTCCCTCCCTGGATTGTACTATCCCTGTCTTCACTACAGACTAAATTCTCGTTTTTAACATAAATAAGGAATAAGACAATGGACGATAAATTTATTTATGCACCTCAATAAACCTTTTTTTTTAAAGTTAAACTTTTTAGTAGATAGGTTAAGACTGGTTTGTATAACCCAATAAATAATTTTAAAAACAGTTCATGAGCCAACAAACGACAGATTACACAACCTTGGAACAAGTAAAATTTTCAGTCCAATGTCCCCTCCCTACTTGATTTTTACAAAGCTTCATTAAATCGTAACACAGACAAGCGTGTGTACCAGTGTAATTTATGGTCCAATTGGCCCCTTACTCGCTATGTTTGTTAAAAAATATGAATCCTATAAAAATGTTTGGGTATAGTCCCTTTTGTGACAACGCCTCTTAAGGTGCGATTCATTGTATTTTCACATTAGATTTTCTCCTATTTCAAGGTTCTAACCCTGCGGAGCCAATTGCCTAACCCTGTGGGGCAATCACCTAACCTAACCTTTAAAAAGCTACTGTAAAAATACGATAAATTGCCCCTTTAGAGTCGTTGTCACGGAAGGGAGTATACCCAAGTGTTTTAGTAATTATGAGACTTTACACTTTAAAGGAGAATCATATCAGTGAAGTGGTTTGGGAGATCCTTCGGTACACAAAGACAGACACATAGACATCTTGTTACCTTTACATAACATTATCAAACTTGTTAATAATATATATTCTTATTGAAAGTTTAAATTTTAGTTTTTAGAATGTTTGTCTCTGCAGAAATAATTACAATAAATGCATATTGTCAAATGGTCACAAATAATGTGAAAACCTAGCCTAATATTGAAACAGCTAATTATAACAAAACATGTTATTAAAACATAATCAAAAATATTTAACTTAGATTATGGTAATAATATGGGAGCTGACACATTTACTGCAGATACTCCTTTATATTTTATTTGTTTAGGGATGGTAATAAATCAAGGATCTTACGGGATAAGACAATAGACGATATATTGATTTACATACCCAATGATGATAATAAAATTAACCCATCAAAAGTACATGAGCAGATTGAAATTTTTTTTTAATGTTAAAGCTTTGCTCATAGATATGCATCATGTAAGTTTTAAGCATAAAGCCAGAAAAACGATCTTTGTTTAATCATGATTTGAGACTATTTTTGATTAAATCAATATTGCTAATTTAATTTGCCTAAAAATTATCAGAGTAAAATGTTACAGTCAAAAGGGTCTACCTTCAATCTAGAAAAGGTTTGATTTAAAATTAAAGTTTGTGACTTTATCTAATTTACTCTAAAACGTTTCTAATAGTTTATGTTTAAGGTAGGGGAAAGACAATGGCATATAAAATTATAAATTATTTTCCAGTATGGTTTCATAACCGATTAATATCCAGTGGTTTAGAACTGGTTCTCAAACATACTTAAAAAGCATGTATCATAGCGTATTATATCTAGTTTTCTACGAATATAAAAATGTATAATCATAATATTAAAACCAGTTTTATTAGCCGGGGTGTTTGGCATCTCAGAGCTAGTTTTAATCATATAATGCGTTCAAATGCATTGTAGAACCAGTTTTATATTTATTTCTTATAATACCAGGTTCTTAACAAGCCCCCCCCCCCCCATCCCCACTTCTCCATGGTTACGAATTTAATCTTGTAATACTCGTCCCATTTCCTCATAACTATACCCTACTAAATGTTTGGGTTGATATCATATTATAATATAAAAATTCCCGCAAATATAAATATTAAATAAATAAAATAAAACAAAGTAATAAAATTCTAACCTTAGGATTCTTTCAAAAATTGCACTTTGATATCTTTTTAGTTTGTTTGTTTATTATTATTTTTGATCTTTGGTAAAATGGTGATTTATGATTTAGCATTAAAAACCACGACATTTTTATATTCAAAAAATATTCATTATATTGATCATACAATGTCGAGATTATTATTGCTAAAATATCTTTCATGTAACTGCAAAAAAAATCAATTGATAACTTTGTTTTCATATTTTTGTTTAAAATAACATTTACTTTTAACACAAACACATATCACACGGCTCGCTTCGTAGTTCATGCGACGAAGGTCACATATATACTAGAGTCATATTCCTCCCTTTTTTCATTCCCAACCCCCATTTATGAACAAAGGTATATAATAATCAGAGAGAAAATGTCTGAAGGGATAAGTCAATTTAAAATTCAAATATTATATGTTGTTTCAGTTTTATTATTAATTTATTATTACACTAGCGGTTACGCCCCTAGAAGCCTCTAGGGGCACTTAAGTTAGCAGTGGGAAAAGTCAACCTCATCCAATATTAAATTTGAGTTTCAAAAGAATAAAAAAATAGTTTAAAACTTTCCCAGGACCTATAAGAAGCTTCACTGTAAAGGAAAACAATATCGGTTCAGCGGTTAGCAAGATCCTTTGGGACAGACAAAAAACGCTTACTACTTAGATAATAGGACTACAATGATGATAAAAACACATATTAAAAGCGAAGCTTTTCTATAATTAGGGTCGGTCCATCCGTCCATCACAGAGAGCTAGATCTTTTCGTGAATTTAAACAGGTTAGAATTGTCCTATCGATTCCAAACTTTGCATGATGATTCCTGTAGTAGTTAGGTACAATTTAGAAAGCATAGCAACTCTATAATCAATACCAGAATGTCCGTACGTCCATTTGAAACATGTCGATTTTTAACTTTTTTGACAACAAATTTTTGTATGTTAAAATTATCCCATTCTTCTGATTTTTTGAAAACTGATTTCTAATACAACAAGGTAAAATGTTATAAGCAAAGCATCTCTATAAACAAGTCCCAAAAATGTAAGAATGTCCTTAAACAGTCTCATCTATTTATGCAGTTTTGCAACAAATTTACTTACAATATTGTTTGTACTGATTCATTAATATTCTGCTAATTTAGTTCTGACAATCTACAAGTGTTAATTGTCGTTTGTCCTTCCATTTCAGAGCTTCGCTTTTATGGATGTTGTCATCCTTGTTTAAGAAATAAACATATCAACAAATGATACAATATCAGGCAAACTTATTGTGTATATATAAGATAGTTGTATAGTAGGACTAGTAAAATACTTTTCAGTATGGATTCGAAACCGATTAATATCCGCTGGATTAGAATCGGTTCTAAATCATACTGAAAAATCATGTATCATATTATAACAAGTATTCTGCATTATTTTTAATTTTACAATTAAACATTTCTAAATCCGCGGAAAGCTGTCTATAATACGATGCGATAAATAACTATTTCAGTGTGGATACGAATCTAATTTTTCCCTCTTGATTTTATAGGTTTTGAGTCATACTGGAAAAAAATGTATCATATTGTAGACAATTATCAAAAAAAAACAGAACACTTTTTGTAGATTAAAATAATCAGTGGAAAAGTTTTGACACTACATGTTTGTACCAACCAATTCAGATTAAATAAAATTGACCAAATATAATAAGGCATCCAAAGGTTTTAAAATTTTAGGTACCAGTGAAATTTAATACCTTCCAACTCTTCATGTAGAAAGCTTCGCTTATAAATCAAAACATTTTTATTTAATGATACAATTTGTAGACCATACCCATATGGATGTAGGGATCATAAAAAAGTAAATCACATTTATACATTTGTACACATACAGGTACTCAATGTTTCATTACCATCAACGCTCAATAGTTAGCTTAGGGTACTTTTATGTAATTTTGATTGGTTGGTTCCGAACAAGTAGTGCCCGACCAATAATTTTAATCTACAACAGGGGTAAATTTATTTTAAGTATGTCTTCGAAACCAATTAATATCCGCTGGAATAAAACCGGTTCAAAGCCATACTGGAAAAATATGTATATTATTATGAATTAGACAATTTCATATGAATATTAAAATAAAAAATTATAATAACAATTTCAGAATTGTTAGCCTAGGACTTCGGCTCCTCAGGGTTAACAAAACCGAAATTAAGATGAACTGAAAATAGTTGCCGAATGTGTACGCAGTTTCCTTGGTGTTTCCTCATCCTAGCTCAATATTTACTACTAGCTACAAATCTTCAAACTTCCCTTTAAAAAAATCAAAATTTGAATGTATAAACGATTTATACATTATACATTATAAATTTGAATTTTTTAAATTTTGATTTTTTTTTGAAGTTTGAAGCTTTTTTAGCTAGTAGTAAATATTGAGCTAGGATGAGGAAACACTCAGGAAACTGCGTACACATTCGGCAACTATTTTCAGTTCATCAAAATTAATCCTATAATTTTTTAATTTACTTTCCGCAGAATGATGTCTATAATACGCTGCAATAAATAAATTTTAGTATCGTTTGGGATATATATCAATTAAACATACATTGTCTTCTCCCAATAAAAATTGTAAAACCGTGAAACCTTTGAAATTTATAGGACAACTCTAACATGCCTAAATTAACAATAATGTATGGACGAACATACAGACTCTAAAGCCCAGTTCACAAAAGACAAAGGTCGACCTCTGGAAATTTTAGGTCAACCTATAGAAACTTTAGGTTGACCGATTTTATTGGGTTGTAATTGTTTAGGTTGGCCTACAGAAAAAATCAGTCAACCTTTAAAAGTTATTGGTGAACTGGCCATATCTATATGATAGCTTAACTTTTAATGATAATAGAAAAGCTATGCTATTATTAAGATTTTATAAAATAAATCACCAGGAATAGAACAATGGATTTTCAAGTTTTTCTCTGTTATCTATACCATATTATCATAGAGAGAATTTAATTAATTTTTCGTCCATTGTCCCTGTTTACAACCCTTACAAAATACCCAGGCTCACTCATTGGTCAGCTTAAAAAAGTTGGGTAGTTTTATTGAACTTGTTAGTTTCAAACCTGTAGGGCCAAAAACAAATAATTTTCATCTATAAGAGTGTTAATTCTATTTATCGTCATTGTGGATGTACGTATACATTCATTGTCTTATCACATATTATACAGGTTGGGGCAAATAAGACCGGACAAATTCTATTTTTAAACAAATGAACATAAAATCGTCAATTTAAAAGATTAGATAAAATTTCAAAAACTGGGAAGCAAATTGGGTATAAGACTATTATGTTATTCAATAAAATCGCTACCAGCCCCAATCACCGCCTCTACCCGCCCCCTGAACCGCCCGCAGGCCCTGACCACCATGTCCCTGTCCAAGATGGCTAAGTTCTGACACACAGAAAACTGTCCCGAATTTGTATTAATTTTGAGGAACAAGACTTCAGTGACGTCATATTTTTCTTTCCCGAAAAAGGGAAGGGGGGAAGAAAATCTCTTCAAAAGAGATGGGGAAAACCCCCTTTTCTCCCATCTCTTTTTTCTTCCCCCTTCCCTTTTTTTTCTTTCCCCCTTCCCTTTTTCGAGAAAGAAAAATATGACATAACTGAAGTCTTGTTCCTCAAAATTAATACAAATTCGGGAAGTTTTCTGTGTGTCTAAGTTCTCCTTATATAATAATGGCAATGAGAGAGGTCTTTGTGGAATGGGCATGCTTTAAATTAGCCTTAGGCCTAATAGTCCATTGGAATAAGATAGAGTCTGCTGGGAGGCCACATCTCCTTCGAGACGTGAGAAACAGCAGGATGCAAATTCACCCATCTATCAAGCTAACCTTCTACACGGCAGCTCTCATTTTGACCACAGTTGAGCTAACACAATGTTCTATATATTTTTAGAAATGGCTTGAAGATTTAGCTAGGGTTATCAGCGCAACCCACAGTCTAAAACGAGTTTCAGGGTTTCATATGGCCCCTGAAGTCCATAACCGAGAAATATTCAGGATTTTAGACATTTTTGACATTTCAAAATCTGTCACGTTTTACTTTGCCGGAGTACTACATCAAGCCAGCTGGGATAGAGAGCTCTAGTTTTTTCTAGTGTCTTACTTATGTATCTAACTGTAATTCCAGCAAGTTTTATAAGTCTATCTCATCTACAAATGGACTAAGGTCAGATTTAGTAGGCCATATCAGAGAATTCAGGATATAGAACAGGCGCACTCCGAATCCACCTTGTTAAACATGTGCGCGGCCAGCTCGGAATACATGCCCTACATCGTCCAAAAATTTTTATTGGCATAAAGGTCATTACCTAAGCTTTTTAAAGTGGGGTCAAACGTCCTGACTGGTCAAGTAGTTTAGGAGCTATGGCCATGTGAAAAATGTCCGGTTTTATTTGCCCCACCCTGCATATTCAATTTTTTCTTATTCGCTTTCGGTACTTTTATCAAAGTTTTATAATCAACAGGGACAAGACAATGGCTGATAAATTGATGTACATCCCCAATGAAGATATACAAAATACCCTTTCTGTAGATTACAATTAGTGTTTGAAACCTTTGGACACTCAACTAAATGAACCAACCAATTAAAATTTAATAAAAGTCCCTAAGGTTGTTTAGCCAACGAATAAGAAAACATTTTTAATGACTTTGGGGACTAGTGTAATAAACATCCCAATGTACACTCCCTCTATGAATTATTATACTTGGATTTAAATTAAATAAGAATGACATCATCCATAGTTGACAAAGCACATAAATATAATAAACAAACGTCGTACATTCTTTAAATATTGAGCAAATCAAACCCATTTCCTCACTAACAACAAGTGGATGTATCATGTTCTTTTTTTGCGTTTGGGCCTGAGTTAATCCTTACATAAAAGTAACAAGATGATTTTCTGTTTGTACCAAAGAATCTAGCTGGCCACTTGACTGATATTATTCTTCTTTAAAATATGGCTTTACGTAGGTCCAAGGTCCTTCCAAAAAATCGAACAGATGGACAGAAAGACAGACATACAGACGGACATACAGACGGACATACAGATGGAGAGACAGACAGACAGACAGATAGATAGACAGACAGACAGATAGATAAATGGAATGACAGACGGATAGACAGACCAACATACGGACATAATGATGGACAAACAGACAGACAGACAGAAAACAGATGGACAGAGAGATGTACAGACAGAGATATGAACAGACAGAAAAATAGATGGACAGACAGACAAACAGAAACACAGACAGATTGACAGACAGACAAACAGAATGACAGAATGACAGGCAGACAAACAGATGGACAGACATAAGGACAGACAGAAGGAGAGAGAGATAGAAACTGTTTTAAATCTTATAATTTAAAAACATATGGACAGATAGACGAACATACAGACGGAGAGACTGACGAAGAAATAGACAGAAACTAGTTTAAATCTTAAAATTTACAAACATATGGACAGACAGACAAACATATGGACAGATGGATGGACAGATAGACGAACAGACAGATGAACAGACAGACATACAGAAGGACAGACATACGGAAAAACATACAGATGGACAGACAGACGGACAGACAGATGAAAACTGGTTTAAATCTTATAATTTTCAATGTTTATATCTGTTGAAAGGTGTAATACGACAGTGTGGTTTGGGGCAAGATTCATATCTAACTCCCTCCTTATTAATGAAAAAAATCGAGAATGTCATATCCTATTTAGTGACAAGCAATTGTCCATTTAAGAATTTTAGACAATTTTTTTTTATGGTATGAATGACAGAAAAGACGAATAAACAGTGTTTAGATGTACAAATTTTCATATCAATTATCACTGAAATTTCAGCTTTTATTTAATAACAGCCGAGAAAATCACATTTCCTCACTGTTCAACTGGTGTACAGATATAAAAAGTGAATAATAGAGTAGCTTCCATACAGATGAATTACTGAGTAGCTTCATTTCTATAAATGAGATACAATAGCTAGAATAAAGACACATAGGTAAAAATCTTGATCAAACAAACTGACAAAATACCCTTTTTAGTAGCAAGGCTACTGTAAAATTCACTTTATTTGTCTGTTGTCCTGTCCATCATTAAGTCATTATGTAACAGTCACTATGGGAACACTGTGATTTTCTCGGCTGTTATTTAAGGTAGACAGCTAAAATTTTTAGTGAAGATTCCAAGGCCTGTGCCCATCTGTATTCATATACATTTTATTTTCGTCTGTCTGTCACTCATGCTTGAAAAGTCAAAAAATACTTATTTTTAACCCTTAACGGTTGGGGGGGGGGGGGCATTCATCACCCACCCCTCCGGTTGATTACGTGGCTTCAAAGTTAAATAAAATTGTAAATAAATCTTAATTTATACAATATGTCTTTTGTGTATAAGGTAGTCACCTAATTTTTTTTTTGGTAAACACTTAGATATCAATGAGCATCTGAGAAAAGTGGTGTGTAAGGTAGTCAACTAATTTTTTTTTTGGCAAACACTTAGATATCAATGAGCATCTGAGAAAAATGGTGTTATGACTGTTTGACCGCTCCATGACTGTTTTGTAGGACCGGTTTTTTGTCCAGCTTTTACTATAGACATATATCATAAATATCATTGCTTCTATTACAGCTAGAGACCAAAAAATTTTTGTGGTAAATTCTTGAATAATAATAAAATTCTGTGAAAAGTAAGGTCATTATTATTTGACCACTTCTTGATCATTTTTCAATTTCCTACCTGTAATTTTGCTGTTTGTAAGCTGCCAGGTGCCATATTTCAAAATAGCCTTAGACCAGCCCATTTTTTAAAACTAGTCTTTTGTTGTGATAAGATACAGAAAAAAATAATAATAAGTGCCGTCAAACCGCTGTAACCACCAAATATTGCAGTTTCCATTATTTGCTGTTTTTCGGCCATTGTAAAAAAAGTTAATTGTTTGTTAAAAAAATTAAAATTCCACCTAAAATTTGGTATTCCTAGCTTTAAAATTGGCAGCTCTACAGCTGTTTTAATATTTAGCGGCTGGCTGCTAAAAAGCGGCTATGGAGTGGTTGCACCGCTATAACTAGAAAAAGTAATTTTCTTTAAAAATGCACATGAACCACCAGAAATTTTTTTTTATGTCTCTATCTGTAACAGAAGCCAAGATAGAGGGGGGGGGGGGCTTTTAAGGTGAGAATTGGGGCCAATCTGTAAGGGTTAACAATGTTTCAGATTTGGTAATTGCCCAGACTCTGACTTTATGTCACAACAAATGTCATATATGACTTTTGGTAACAATGTGTCAGATATGGTGATTGCCCCAACTCTGACTCTATGTCATTAAATGTCATATCTGACTTTTGTTAACAATGTGTCAGATATGGTAATTGCACCAACTCTGACTCTATGTCACTAAAAGTCATATATGACATTTGGTAACAATGTGTCATATTATATAATTTCCTCAACTCTGACTCTATGTTACTAAATATCATATATGACTTTTGGTGATATTGTGTCAGATTAGGTAATTTTCTCAACTCTGACTCTATGTCACTAAATGTCATATCTGACTTTTAGCAACAATGTGTCAGATTAGGTAATTTTCTCAACTCTGACTCTATTTCACTAAATGTCATATATGACTTTTGGCAATAATGTGTCAGATTAGGTAATTTCCCCAACTCTGACTCTATGTCACTAAATGTCATATATGACTTTTAGTGATATTGTGTCAGATTAGTTAATTTCCCCAACTCTGACTCTATGTCACTAAATGTCATATATGACTTTTAGTGATATTGTGTCAGATTAGGTAATTTTCTCAACTCTGACTCTATTTCACTAAATGTCATATATGACTTTTGGCAATAATGTGTCAGATTAGGTAATTTCCTCAACTCTGACTCTATGTCACTAAATGTCATATATGACTTTTAGTAAAATTGTGTCAGATTAGGTAATTTCCCCAACTCTGACTCTATGTCACTAAATGTCATGTATGACTTTTAGTGATATTGTGTCAGATTAGGTAATTTCCCCAACTCTGACTCTATATCACTAAATGTCATATATGACTTTTAGTGATATTGTGTCAGATTAGGTAATTTTCTCAACTCTGACTCTATTTCACTAAATGTCATATATGACTTTTGGCAATAATGTGTCAGATTAGGTAATTTCCCCAACTCTGACTCTATGTCACTAAATGTCATATATGACTTTTTGTAACATTGTGTCAGTTTAGGTAATTTCCCCAACTCTGACTCTATGTCACTAAATGTCATATATGACTTTTAGTGATATTGTGTCAGATTAGGTTATTTTCTCAACTCTGACTCTATTTCACTAAATGTCATATATGACTTATGGCAATAATGTGTCAGATTAGGTAATTTCCCCAACTCTGACTCTATGTCACTAAATGTCATATATGACTTTTAGTGATATTGTGTCAGATTAGGTAATTTTCTCAACTCTGACTCTATTTCACTAAATGTCATATATGACTTTTGGCAATAATGTGTCAGATTAGGTAATTTCCCCAACTCTGACTCTATGTCACTAAATGTCATATATGACTTTTAGTGATATTGTGCCAGATTAGGTAATTTCCCCAACTCTGACTCTATGTCACTAAATGTCATATATGACTTTTAGTGATATTGTGTCAGATTAGGTAATTTTCTCAACTCTGACTCTATTTCACTAAATGTCATATATGACTTTTGGCAATAATGTGTCAGATTAGGTAATTTCCCCAACTCTGACTCTATGTCACTAAATGTCATATATGACTTTTGGTGATATTGTGTCAGATTTGTTTGCATTGCCAAAAATGAGAAAATAACCTGACATAATGTCACTAAATTTCAGATTGAAATCTGAACTTTGGTCAAATTTTGTCATATCTGAACTTTGGTAACAAAGAGTCATATTGAGACAGATTTAAATCTGAAATCTAGTGACTGTGGATTTCTAATCTGACCGAAAAGGGGTAAAAACTACTAGGGTTTATCCCTGTAACATACTTTTAACTCTATTTTTTGTGACGGGGGGGGGGGGGGGGGGGAGGAAATATCGAATTTCCAAATAATCCCTTCAAACAAAGAAAATAATATCTAAGTATTTGGGCAGTTTAAAGTGGAAGCTTATGAAAAAGTATCTTATGTGTACATAGAAAACATTAAGGATTACTTATTTATTACATTAGAGATACGTTGTGACGAACAGATAAATTTTTATTATAGCGAAGCTGTGCTTCTAAAAATATGGTTGACAATAATGTTTAAACTTACTGTTTCAACAGTTTCACTGTTTAACACAAAATCTTTTCAAAGAGCCCCTTTTACAATCTTAAACAAGTCAAGTTTTAAGTCAGTTGACCTAAAATAGACTTCATACTGGTTCTAATGGTATGCCTACCTTATTCTACAATTACTATGAGCCGCTCAATTTAAATTTTAAAATCTACGTATGTTGTGGCTCACATATCATTTAACTTTAATACAGATTTAGGAACCAAATATTGAAAATCCATAAAAGCGAAGCTCTGAAATGAAAGGACAAACTAACATTTACAGGATAAAATGCATAAGTCTACATAAAATTATTGCGATTATAGTAAATTTGGGGGAAACGTGGGGGAAACGTGATTTTTAGTAGCGAAGCTACTCTATCATTCGAAATGTCCGTCCGTCAGTCCGTCGGTCCGTCCGTCCGTCTGTCCGTCCGTCTGTTTGTCCGTCTGTCCGTCTATCTGAGACAAAATGGGGGAAACGTGATTTTCTCGGCTCCTATTAAAGACAGCTGAAATTTTTAGTGAAGATTCCCATGATAAATGCGCATCTAATCTATACATTGTTTTGTCCATCTGTATGTTAATTGGGGTGCTAGAATTTTCAGGGATTAAGTAAATTTGCATCATACATATTTTTACTAAGTTCAATTAAGATTTGTATATTAATTCGGGTGCTAGATCGATTCCTAGTTTTTCAATTTTAATGATTATCTCAACTCCTGTTCAGGATAAACGGCTGGATTTTTTAGGGATTAATCAAGTCAACATTTTTAAAAAGCTTTTTTTAAGATATGATAATTGGTTGGGGTGCTAGATCACTTCCTAGTTTTTCAAGTTTTCATGATTTTTCGACTCCTGTTCAAGATAAACAGCTGGAATTTTTAGGGAATAATTAAGTCAACATTATACATATTTTCACCAAGTTTATTAAAGACTTGCTATTGGTTGGGGGGCTAGATCGATTCCTAGATTTCACGTTTTTCTTCTTATCTTAATGCTTCAAAAGATATCATACATTTTTAAAAGGTTTCGGGATTTATTTCATTTATGTCTTTTAACATACCTAAAAGATTATTTTTCCTGATGTCTATCAATAAATTTTGAGCTTCGATACTTATGGATGTTGTCATCCTTGTTTTAGCATCGCTTTCATTACATGGATTCTACATGATTCTTGTTTTTACTTCAAACTAAATTTAATCTTAACCATGAATCTTAATTAATTAGAAAATGAAGTATAAAATTATGAAAATTGCCAATTACAATACAAAAAAAAATAATTAAATTATTGGCCAAAAAAAGTTAGGATTCTGCTAGTTTGGAACCAATCAATCAAAATACTGAAATTATATCAAAATATAGGGATCTATAGAGATAAGACAATGGCTGTTAAATTGATGTACATTACCAATGATGACACATAAAATTACCCCTTCTGTAGTCCCCAAAGTTGTTAAGCCATCGCACAAGAAAACGTTATTTTAATGGCGTTGCTACAAAAGACCAACTCTACAAAAGACCAACGCCTACAAAAGACCAACTAGTCGGTTCTACAAAAGACTAACGCCTACAAAAGACCAACCCTACAAAAGACCAACGCCTACAAAAGACCAACGACTACAAAAAATCGTAGAGCTGGAAGGTCTATAGCTGCAACTGGTGTAGCATCATATTTGTATTTATCAAATTAATAAATATAATGAATATAATGTATGCTTTAAATAGATTTTAAGCGACACAATTACAAGAAAAAAATTGTAATTATTTTTTTGTATCAATGTAATCAAGTAATGGCTTGAAAATCTTATAAATTTTAAAGAAAAAATCTTCCAATTTTAATGATATCCAATATGGCGATTAAAACACAAGGACAAAATTCAAAACCGAAATTTCTTTCTTGAATAACTTTGTCCACAGGCTGAATTTTAAAATTCCGTTCGACAGTTTGTCCAAAGTCTGTGTTTGCTACGTAACGGAATAGTTTCGAACCCGATACAACCTTGCTTTTAAAAAATTGACCCTTTTGTAGTTGTTGGTCTTTTGTAGGTGTTGGTCTTTTGTAGGCGTTGGTCTTTTGTAGGCGTTGGTCTTTTGTAGAGTTGGTCTTTTGTAGGCGTTGGTCTTTTGTAGAGTTGGTCTTTTGTAGGCGTTGGTCTTTTGTAGAGTTGGTCTTTTGTAGCAACGCCATTTTAATCTTTGGGGACTAGTGTAATAAACAGCAAAATGCCCCCCCCCCCCCCTCTCTCTCTCTCTCTGCTAGTTCCCAAAGTCTTAAAATAACGTTTTCTTATTTGTTGGCTTAACAACTTTGGTGAACTTTACTGAATTTTCAATTTTGTTGGTATAACCACTGCTATATTAATAACCTGACCATTCAAAATACAATAAAAGACCACAAAGTTGTTAAGCCAGCGAATAAGAAAACATTATCGTAAAACTTTGGGGACTAGTTTAATAAACAGCCCATTGTCCCCCCCTTTCTCTCTGCTAGTTTCCAACGTTTGATAATAACGTTTTCTTTTTCGTTGGCTTAACAACTTTGGGGACTTAAGGAATAAGACAATGGACGATAAATTGATGAAAATTTCCCATTTACGATAAGAAATAAACAAATCATTGTTCAAAAAGTTTTAAGGACTTTTATCGAATTTTGATTGGTTAGTTTATTAACTATAGTGTCCAAACGTCCAACCCCTAATCGTAATGTATAGAAGGGGTAATTTTGTTTACCATAATTGAGGATGTACATCAATTAATCTGCCATTGTCTTATTCCTGTAGGTTCCTTTATTTGGGTATAGTCCCTTTAGTGGCAAGGGGCGTTTCGTCATATTCTAAAAGCAAGGCTTTCTATAATTAGGGTCGGTCCGTCCTTTCGTATGTACGTCCGTCTGTACATCCGGAATGGATAGCTTTTTTTTTGTTAATTTATGCATGTTAATTGTCCTATCGATTTCAAACTCTGCATTGTGATTCCTGTAGTAGTTAGGTACGATTTAGAAAGCGCAGCAATTCTATAATCATTATCAGAATGTCGGTATGTTCATTTTAAACATGTAGATTTTTTACTTTTTTAACAACAAATTTTTATGTGATCAATTATCCGATTGATCTGATTTTTGTATATTTTTGTATATTGATTCCTGGGACAACAAAGTACAATATTATAAGCTAAGTAACTCTATAATCAAGTCCTAAAAATGTAAGTATGTCCATAAACATTATCCTGTATGAACTGGTTATAAAACTTTGGGTACAAGTGTAATTTATGGTCCAATGGCACCTCCCTCCTGGTTTGCTCAAACAAATGCATCATAAAACGGTTTGAGAAATAAAGCCAAACATTAACCCATTTACTAATTTAAAACAAGTAAATTTGAATAACAAAATGGTTAGCTCTTAAAAAATTAAAAAGGATGACAACATCTGACCAAACCTTCAAACTACCAATAATTTTAATCTGAAGATAGGTGCTAATAATGTTTATTATAATCAGATTGAGATATCAAATTATCCTCCATTGTTCATTATTATGATTTAAGATAAATTTCAGGGAGGGAGGAACATTGGGCTGTTTATTACACTAGACTCAAAAGCATTTAGTAACATTTTCTTATTTGTTGCAACTTTGCGACTTTAATTATCGGTTTATTGAGTTGAGTGTCCAAATGTTTCAACCACTAATTATAATCTACAAAAAGGGGTTAATTTTGTGTATCATCATTGGGGATGTACATCAATTTATTGTCCATTGTCTTGTCCCTTTAGATCCCTGATAAATTTTGAAATTCTATCAATTTAACCGTTTTGTTGAAAATAATATTGAGTCATAAAGTAGCTAAGCTCAAAAGATTGTGTTAATTCCACTGCTGCTCTGTATGATACTGAGCAAAGGGGGAGGGGGGAGGCTTGTCCTTAAACATGGACTTGTATTCTTACTTTTCTACCGATTAAAACGAAATTTGATGCTTATCCACAATGTTATTCCAATACAAAAGGCTAATGTTTAATAGCATAATGTTGTTTTTTTCTTTATTATAGTATTTAGTATTTACGGTGAATGTTGTTTGTCATCCTTATTAAATTGAACTAATATTATTAAAATGGCTTAAAACCTGTCCTTAAGCAATATATGTGCTAACCGCTCAACTAATATGGTTCCCCTTAACAATACAGCTTAAAATTAAACCACCTCTATTACCTTAATAACAAATAAAATATTATTTGAGATGCAAAGAAAGGATAGAACAATTTAGTTTGAATGGGAGGAGAAAAAACAAATATGAATAATTCCCCCAACCCCTGAGTATCATATAACAAATTAACAACATTTCTTTTCGGTCAAATAACTTGACCTTGTTTGACCCCCCCCCCCTCCCCCATCACACACATCCAGATATATTTTTAAGAAGCGCAGCTTCTATCTAATTTGTTTGGCTGTATGTCACAACGTATCTCCATCAAAATAAACATGTAATCTATTGTAACCTAAAGTTAAAAAAATGTATTAAACATTTTTTTAAAGATCAATAAAAGTTTTAGACATGCTTAGAGCTGAAACTGATTTAAATTTGGAAATTATTTTCCTTGTTTCACTAATAAGTCATTGATTATTAGGAAATTCAATCATAGGTTAAAGTGAGGCGATCTCAGTGGCGAGGCAAAGTTGGTAATTTTCAACACACTTTCATTAAATGACACTTTTCTCCATGTTTTAATCGACTGATAGGAAAATCATTAAACCAAAGTTGTTTGTTATTAAATTACACACAAACAAGGATAATAACATCCATAAAAGCGAAGCTCTGAAACGATATGACAGACGAACATTAACTTTTGTTGAGTGTCAGAACTGAATATACAAAATATAAAAATATAAGGTTTGACAATATTATACGTAAATTTGTTGCAAAACTTCTTAAAAACAGAATTCTGTTTAAGGACATACTGCCATTTTTAATACTTGATTATAATATTGTATAATATTGTACCTTATTGTAATAGGAATCAGTAATAAGAAATCAGATCAATCAGATGATTTTATCACATAAATAATTCTTATTAGAAAAGTAAAAAAACCAACATGTTTAAAATGGACGTACGGACCTTCTGGTAACGATTACAGAGTTTCTACGATTTCTCAATCGTACCTTACTACTACAGGAATCACCATGCAAAGTTTGAAATCGCTAGGACAATTCTAACATGCCTAAATTAACGAATAAAAGCTAACTATCTCGTACGGGCGGACTGACCGACCCTAATTATGGAAAAGGTTTGCTTTTAAAAAGTATAAATAGTAGCTGTTCATAGGAGAGTTTATAACTATTTCTGCAAGGGTATCATTATACCGAGAGTGATTGCATCAAGAAAAATTCCAATCCCCCCCCCCCAAAAAAATTAATTAAAACAAGGATGACAACATCCATTAAAGCAAAGCATTAAAACAGTAGAACAAAAGGACATTAACACTTGTATAGGAGAGTTTATAACTATTTCTGCAAGGGTATCATTATACCGAGAGGGATTGCATTAAGAAAAATTCCCAACCCCCCCAAAAAATCAATTAAAACAAGGATGACAACATCCATAAAAGCGAAGCATTAAACTGGTAGAACAAACGGACATTAACACTTGTATAGTGTCTGAACTGAATAATCAGAATGTAAAAGTATAAGAGTCAAAGCAAAATTGTAAGTAAATTTGTTGCAAAACTGCATGATACAGGATAATGTTTATGGATGTACTTACATTTTTAAAAGTTGATTATAGAGTTGATTAATATTCAATATACCAAAAATCAGATCAAACGGATAATTAGATCACATAACAAGGATGACAACATCCATAAAAGCGAAGCACTGAAACGTTAGGACTTAGGACAAACGGACATTAACACTTGTATAGTGTCTGAACTGAATAATCAGAATATAAAGTATAAGAGTCGAAGCAAAATTGTAAGTAAATTTGTTGAAAAACTGCTTGATACAGGATAATGTTTTTGGACATACTTACATTTTATGAGTTGATTATAGAGTTGCTTTGCTAATAATATTGTTCTTTGTTGTCCCAGGAATCAATATACCAAAAACCAGATCAAACGGATAATTAGATCACATAAAATTTTGTTGTTAAAAAAGTAGAAAAATCAACATGTTTAAAATGGACGTACGGACATTCTGGTAATGATTATAGATTTGCTTCGCTTTTTAAATCGTACCTAACTACTAGAGGAATCATCATGCTTTTTTTTTAAATCGATAGGACAATTCTAACATGCATAAATTAACAAATAAAAGCTATCTATCTCGGACGAAAAATTAACATGTTTAAAATGGACGTATGGACATTCTGACAATGATTATAGAGTTGCTACGCTTTCCAAATAGTATCTAACTACTACAGGAATCATCATGCAAAGTTTGAAATCGATAGGACAATTCTAAAATGCCTAAATTAACGAATAAAAGCTATCTATCTCGGACGGACGGACGGACCGACCCTAATTATAGAAAAGCTTCGCTTTTAAAAATGTGTTGTTAAAAAAGTAGAAAAAACAACTTGTTTACAATTGGAAGTACGGACATTCTGGTAATGATTATAGATTTGATACGCTTTCTAAATCGTACCTAACTACTACAGGAATCACCATGAAAAGTTTGAAATCAAAAGGACAATTCTAACATGCCTAAATTAATGAATAAAAGCTATCTATCTCGGACGGACGGACGGACGGACCGACTCTAATTATAGAAAAGCTTTGCTATTAAAAATGTGTATAACTCTATTCTCTAATACAAAGTAGCTTGATGTCTGTCCGTCTGTCTGTCCCTTAAGATCTTGGTAACCACTGAACTGATTGGATTCTACTCTTTAGGGGAAAAAAATCTGTAAAAAATCTTGATTTGACCAAACTTATTTATCTAGGGATAAAGAGGTGTTTTTAAAAGAGAAGCGAAGCGAAACTGAGGCCTAGAAAATAATGGATTTTAGTGGATAAGACTTTTTAAAAAGAATTGTTTACGACTTTTGTTAGCAGGTTGACTGTCTACTATTAACAGGGATCTTAACCCTTTACGGTCGGGCCCCTTGCCGCACCTTAATCGGTCGGGGGAGGGGGGGGGGGCGTTGAACGCCCCCCCTCATTATCTCAGTTACTATTAGAGCTAGAGGGCTAAAAAATTTTGGATCACCCTGCCAGGTTTGCTGGCATCCTGTGCCCGCCAGGATGGAGATATTCAAAAAATTCCAACTCTCAGTTATGTGTTATACCCATACTTAAAAAGTCAAGCAGTTTGGGCTCTTTATCTTTCACACACAGAAAATGAGATAGAAAAAACCGGAAGGGGGGGCGTTCAACGCCCCCCCCCCCCCCCCAACCGTTAAGGGTTAAGGGATTGGACAAAGTAGCCCCAAAGTAGATAAATTGTTATAAACCCAATAATGACAAGCCAAATATAATTATTTGTTAAAAACTTCAAGTACTAATAGTTTCAAAAGTCATGCAAGGTTGAGTGATTTTTTTCGGAAAAAATTTACAAGTACCCCTCTTTGAAAAATTAGAAAATAAACCCCTTTTACCTAACATCATTAAGGATGCTATATTGACGAATATTACATCACTAATTATCTTTTCTTACCCAATATTACACACTTAATTATCTTTTCTTAAAAATACAGAAAATATAAAAATTAATAGGGTTTGTCATATTCCTATTAAGTACATTCCTAATAAAAAAAGTTAAATATTTCTTTATTTTCATATATAATAATTCATTTTAAATGAAATAACAACTTATTTCTTTCTTACGCAACAAAAATTTGCTTTATAAGCATATCAAATATAACAATCATAAATAAAAGTTTAACACTTAAAATTTTTTAAAATCATCTCATTTTTTTCAGGAAAAAAGACTTGTTATCATAAAATAAATTACTTTAAAAGACAAATTACTAAAAATACTAAAATTACTAAAATACACTAAAAAAAAAAACTAAACAAATACCTAAACTACAAAAAATGACAAACATAAAAATAAACACTAAAAAAAAAATACTTTACAAAAAAAAATTACACTTTAAAAATACACTATAAAATAATACACTTTTAAAGTAAAAAATATGCAAAAATATGGACCTACATCAAAAAACTTGACTTAATTAAAAAATACTCTAACACAATAAAAAAATGAAATTATCAGCAAAAGTAGGTTTATATCAGCCTTCCTTTTCTCATCTCATTGGAAGCCTGCTGGTTTTCTTAAGCTTGGTGTAGCTTTAAAGCACTTTAAACTGTAGCCCTGTAAATTTAACCTGGTCAACTGTAAGACTCCACTGATTGAACGTATCCTAGGAGATTGTTGACCATGGTCTGCATGTATTATAAATTATAAATTTTTATAAAATTGTAATCTTATCAAATGTAGAATCGAAAATATATATTCATTTATTTCTTTTAAAATTATTATTTGGTTATCGAATTAACTCCTTCCTCCTCAAGTGCACCTAGAGGCATCTAGCACGTAGCCGCTAGTACTAAATATAATATTAATGTCAACTATATATGAGGTAGAATGTGTGTCTATCTTAAACCAAAAGAACTTTCTAACCACTGGACCGATGAGGTTTCTCTTTATAGGTTAGTTCAATAATTTCATAATAATTACCCATAGGAAGAGGTTTCATACCCCCTTAATTTCGAGGGGGAAGTATTTGTCCTTCGCCCCCCAGGGGCGAACTCCCTAGATTTTAGGGGCTTGGTCACTAGAAAAAATAAATGATTATGACCACTTACAATATCAGAATGATTATATTTTAGTTCGTATTTGGTTTGCGAATGATAAGTGTGAGTAAGTAGTTTATTCATTTTATATTAAGGACAATTATGACCATTGTTATCGCAACTAAATTAAAACAAACCTCAGATGCAGTTAAATGAATTTTTTTAATAAGGATATTTTGTGTAGTAGTAAGATGTATGTGTTTGTTTTCGGATAGATCTTGAAATGGCTGGACTGAATGTTGTCAAATTTTTCGGGAAGTTTTGTAATGGTTAAAGAAAGGTTTCGGGGCATTGGGGATGGGTGGTTCGACCCTTCTTCCCAACGATATTACTTCTTTCCTGATTTTTTTTTTAACTTAAGAGTGGGAATGGAACCCTTCAACACCTACAAGTGAAAATAAGTCACCTACTACACAAAAGCACATCAGAGTTTCCATCAAAAAGGACATACCATACATTTGTATTAAAGTACAATATATATAAAACAAAGCGGCTTCGCCCCTAGGCTCTAGTGGCTTTGCCCAAATAGGAATTTTTTTTTTAAAAACTGATGTAAGTATGGGAATCATTACATCTTATATTACCTATCCAGTCGAAAAAAATTGCAAATGGGTCGACAATTTTTGCGAATAAGTGGCGAATTCACAAAATATATGTGGAAAAAAAACTTTGGTTTTTTTTTTATTTTTGGGTGGGTTAGGGGTATCCCACCCTCAAGAAAATAGCCTGTAACCACCACAGGACCAGTAGGTATATTTTTTTAGGAGTAGAATCCAATCGGTTTAAAGGTTACCGAGATCTTAAGGGACGGACGGACAGACATCATCCTACTTTGTATTATAGAAAAGATATACTTCTAGCAAGAACAATTTAGTCCAAAAGGGGGAGTTGAATGAGAAACATTTTGAAACCAAACCTAAACTTAAAGGAACCCAACAAAAAAGTGCTAAATTTTTAATGGTAGTTGGTTTAATAAGGTACAATGTAGGTAGAGCAACGAAAAAAAACCCGTTGTTTCCTGCCAAATTTAATTTTGCATTTTGACTTATTTCAAACAATTTTTTTGCACATGACACTTGTGATTTTTTTTGTTGAGTAGTGACATGTGTTTTAAATATTGTATGAGGTGTCAAGTTAAAATATGTTCATGTTCGCCTTTAGACTATTTATTATCCAGAGGATATTAATCAGTTTCAATACTATACTCGATAATATAACACACATAAAACATGAATCTTTATAATTGTTCTAAAATATTAAGAAGATGTTAATTAAGGTTTGGCCGGATATCCGGCTAGCTATCCGGTTATTCGGTCGGATATCTGGTATTTTGATTTGCAGGATATCCGTCGTTGCCCAGATACCCGACTGAATACCAGCATTATAAATTAGTAGAATATCCGGTATCCGGCAAAAAAGTATCCGGCTCAACCCTAATGTGAATACGGACAGTCAAAATGTGATTTAGAATAGATGCTTACGATAAAACAACCAATGAGAGGCCAGCATAGATTTTACTTTTGGTCAATTACAGTGTATTCTGACCTATTATTGGCTATTTTATCGTATAACGTCATAATCTGTGGAGGAACTTTAATCATCTTCATTTTCAGAACCTATATTCCCCTTTTTAAATCACATTTATGTAAAAAGGACTAACGGACAGAATGTGTTAAAGGGTAGATGCTCCTTAAGAACCGTTTACGTAACTAGAAATAATAAATTTTCTAATATTGCTCCAAAGAAATCACTGAAATATCCTAGATGTAAAATTTTCTATAAATTTTTGTACTAAGAATGTGTAAAACAAAAATAACAACATCCATAAACGCGAAGCTCTGAAATGGTAGGACAAACGAACACTTGTAGAGTGTCAGAACTGAATAATCAAAATATAAATGTATAAAAGTCTACACAAAATTGTAAGTAATTTTTTTGAAAAACTTCTTAGATACAGGATAATGTTTAAAGACATACTTACATTTTTAGACTGTAAATTACACTGGTACCCAAAGTTTTGTTACTACGTTATCTTATTTGTTTGCTCAAAAACTTTTGGTACGAAACCAATTGTGTCCAAAGTTTTCAAACAATACTTTTAATATATAAAAAGGTTAATTATGTTTATCATCATTGGGAATATGAATATTAATCTGTCGTCTTTTGTCTTATCCCTTAAGGTCCCTGGGTATTGTGTGTTTGTATGTTTGTACCGAAGGAACTGCTGAACCGATCGGATTCTCCTTAACAGGGTAGCTTCTCATAGTTCCCGGAAAGGTTTATAACTATTTTCTTGGGGGGTGTGACAACCTAAACCCCCCAAAAAATGAAAAATATCCCCCCCCCAAAAAAAAACTAAAACTAAAACAGCGTGGTCGAAATACGAAAAGTCAGATTGATCAAACTTCTTGGGACAAATCCCCTAGAGGCTAGGGGCGAAGACGCTAGTAGTTTTATATTTCTTTATTTTTCCTTAATTGAATTAATGGATATAGAATATACGTGGATATTATGACACGGGAAAAGTTATTTTCAATTAAAGTTGCTAACATGGACATCACTTTTTGGTCAGTTCGTTCATCGAGAATAAGCGGAGTGGCTGGAAAGTGTTTGTTGAGGGAAATAATTTTTTTATTCAGCTCAAAGTTTTACTTTATTAGAGTATAATGATAATCCGGTGTAAGATCCAAGTAAAAATAAATCCAATATTAAATTGATTTTTCACGAAAATTAAAGAATGTTAATTGAAAAAAACGGAGTAATTAAATTTATGCATAAAGCCTGACGTATTTCTATAAATACAAGAAATATCATATTCATAAGTAGCGCAGTAACAATGGAATCTTATTAAAAAGAACAGTAAATTACTATTCAGAAATTTTATTAAAAATGACATGACATGTTTCTTTCAAAATGTTGAGCTTTAATAGCCTAAAATCAGTTTTAGTTTTTTGTATTAAAAATATGGAAAATCTCTTGAAAAAGCACCCCATTTACAAAATGTTTTAACGTTGAGAAACAAAATTTTGTTTGTCTGTCTGTTTGTCTTTTTGTTTGTATGGTTGTTTGTCTGTCTGTCTGTTTGTCTGTCTGTTTGTCTGTCTGTTTGTCTGTCTGTTTGTCTTTTTGTTTGTATGTTTGTTTGTCTGTCTGTCTGTCTGTCTGTCTGTTTGTACTGAAGGATCTCGCTATCTGCTGAACCGATATGGTAGCTTCTCATAGATCACATCTATTTTAGGGGTTGGTTCCACCTCCCTCCTAAGAGAAAAGAAATACCAAAAACAAACATTTGAAAGTGCTGCTAGATGCCTCTAGAGGTGTAGCCGCTAGTAAAGTGTAATTGAACAAACTTTTCGTGTTGTAAAAATATAATTTTTCCTCAATATACAGAAAATTACATACTAGAAATACATCAATTATTAAAAGTTTAAATTGTTTATTAATTTTCTACGTGTATATAAGTACATCATATTTTTTCATGGTATTTAAAAGCGAAGCTTTTCTATTATTTTGGTCAGTCCGTTCGTTCCTCTGTAACAGTTAGTTCTTTTTGTTAATTTAGACATGTTAGAATAGACCTATTGATATCAAACTTTGCATGATGATTCCTGCAAGAGTTAGGTACAATTAAGAAAGCATAGAAACTCTAAAATCATTATCAAGAACATGCGTCAATTTAGTTTCTTATCTTTTTTATATGCTATAATTATAAAAATAGACATGTTAGAATTATCCTATCGATTATAAACTTTGCATTATGATTACTATAACAGTTAGGTAGAATTTATAAAGCATGGGAAATCTATGATTGTTACCAGAAAGTCCTTACATATATTTAAAACATACTGTTTTTAGGTCTTCACTGTAAAAAATAATTTTTTCATTTAGTATCAATTGATACGCTGGGGTTGTATTAGACCTGGACCCGTAAGTGTGCTGTATTAACAAAATGAATACATAACACCATGAAGTACTATATACCGTAATAACTATTACTATAAAGAGATATTACGTTTTTAGTATCAGTTCTTACCCTACAGAGTAACAAAAATTACGAACCAGAGTATTAAAAACTTCCTTCTAGCGTATTGAATTTTATTCCATAGAGAGTATTAGATAATACTATAAAATGCACATTCTTTATTTAGTAATACATATTACTCCATAGAACACTAAGTAATACTCAATACAGTATTGGAATCTTCCTTATATTGTAATGAGGTTTTTTTGCTAGAACGTATGGGATGATGCTATACAGTAATGAAATAAATATACAGTATTATCTGATGCTAATTTTTATTTTATTTTTAACAGTGTTTTTTTGACACCATTTTTTGAATGATACAATCATTAACCCTTACAGATCGGGCCCCAATTCCCACCTTAATAGATTGGGGGGGGGGGGGGGGGGGCTCCAAGAGCCCCCCCTCTATCTCAGCTCCTGGTACAGATAAAAACTTTAAAATTTTTTCTGGTGGTTCATGTGTATTTTCCTTAGCCGCTTTTTAGCGGCCATCCGCTAAATTTTAAAATAGCTGTAGAGCGGCCAATTTTGCAGCTAGGAAGACCAAATTTTAGGACGAACTTTTATTTTTCATAACAAAAAAATTACTTTTTCTGATCATTGCCGAAAAACGGCAAATAACGGAAACCGCCATTTTCGGCGGTTACGGCGGTGCAAATTAATATTTTTATCTGTTTATTATTGCTCAAGGATTTACCAAAAAAATTATAGGTCTCTAGCTGTAATAGAAGCCACGATATTTATGATATATGTCTGTAGTAAAAGCCGGACAAAAATCGGTCATAAAGTCGGTCAGGGAGCGGTCAAACGGTCACAACACCACTTTTCTCAGAAGGTCATTGATATCTAAGTATTCACCAAAAAAAATTTAGGTTTCTACCTTATACACACAAGTCATAATGTAGAAATTAAGATTTATTTAGAATTTTTTCTAATTTTTTTTGCTACCCAACCGACTTTGACCGGACACCACGACCGACACAGGCCAGATATCGTAATAAAATCAACTCTTGCCGACGTATAATTACTAAACTTAAAAAGTCATGAAGTTACAGCTCTCCATCTTACCTACAAAAAAAATGAGATTGAAAAAAACCCCCCGATCTGTAAGGATTAAGATAAGGAGTTATTGTTTGTTTGTCCTTCTTTATCACTTAAGAGCTTTGCTTTTTTGGATGTTGCCATCCTTTTACATATGATTTTTCAGTATGACTGATAACAGGTTTTAATCCAGCGGATATTAATCGGTTTCGAAGCTTTACTGGAAAATAATTAAAGGGTAAATGAAATTGAATAATAGATTATTAATTTCAAACTTATCAATTGTTAGACACAAAGCTACTATATAAGAAACTAGCGGCTTTGCCCCAAGAGGTAATTTGAAAAAAAAAATTTAGTATTTTTGGTGCTGCCGTTTATTGTGAAGTAACTGCCTAAAAACATTTTTTTGCGGGGGGGTGGGGGGGGGGGATTTTCATTTTTGAGGGTGTTGGGGGTGTCCCAATATTCGCTATTATGTCAGTCGCGATCACTTTTTAATAAAGCTATATAGTCAACCTAAATCCATAAAATGCTACTAGCGGCTACGCGCCTAGAGACCTGCATGAAGATTTCTTAACAATACTTAAGGAAAAATGAACAATTATTATATTAATTTAATATTAAAACATGAAAACAATCAAATAATGGTGTTCAAACACTTGAACAAATTATTATATCCGCATAATCCTTATATAAAAGTAGCAGAATGTTTGTCTGTCTGTTTTTTCTGTGTGTTTGCATAATATGATCTCTTTGGCCGCTGAACCGATATGATTCTCATTCACAATGGAGCTTATCGTAGATCAAGGGAAGGTTTATGGCTATTTTTATGGTAGTATTGCCACTCGAAAAAAAATCTTCCAATCCTCCCCCAAGTAAAAAAGCTAAACGTTGAAGTGGAGGGTCGACCCCCCCCCCCCCATCTTTCCTCAATTATTTAAATATAAAGTTTGTTTTGCATTACAAATTGTTTCTTGTACAGATATGTACAATAAGAGATATAAGTTTTCCGGAATTTTAATGTAAGGAGTAGATTTGAAATCTGCATCAAATTTTAAGGATTTTTTATAAAATTCGTTTTTTGTAAAATTCTTTATCTAAAAGCGAAAATACATTTTAAGTTAATTAATTTTGACCAATAGGATAGGTGGATTTTAAACTACCTGCGCTCTAATTGGTTGAATGATGTACGACATCCAATCAGAGCGCAGATTTTTTTAATCCACCAATCACAGATGCCAAAATTAATTAACTTAATTTGTATTTCCGCTTTTAGATAAAGAATTATACAAAAAATGAATTTTATAAAAAATCCTTAAAATTTGATGCAGATTTCAAATCTCCTCCCTACATTAAAATTCCTGAAAACTTATATCTCTTAATGTACAATACTCAGATTATTAATGTTTTTTTTATAAACTAGTGTCTACGCCCCTAGCCTCTAGGGGCTCTGTAATCGAAGGGGCATGGAGGGCCTAGTAAATCTGTAAACAAAATAGCATTAAACTTTCACAGGACCTATGTGAGGCTTACCTAAAATAGTTTACCAAAACAGTTCAGTGGTAATTGAGAACTTAAGCTTCAGACAAAAAAACCTTACTACTTTATACTACTTTTTGCTATTATGATAATTCAATGCGGTTTGCTAATTTGAAAAATGTACAATAATAAATAAACATCCAAATAGTATGTGAACGTTGGTATATTGGATATTGAATACGTGGATATATTGACAGGAAAAAATTTGTCGTTAATTTAGGTTGCTATTATGAACCTCAATTATTGGTCAGTTCATTCATCCAGAAGGAGGGAGGGATGAGTAAATTTAATGGGGTATATCGTGATTTTAGCCAGCTGCAAGTATATTACTTTATTAGAGTACATGAAAATCTGGTGCAACATCCAAGTATTATAATATCGATTTTGTTGGTAAATGGTAGCAAACGTTGATTTAATGAATTTTATAAACAAATTATAACCTATTACTGCTTTTACAAATATCTAGCGGTTGCGCCCCTCACATCTATGGGCTCTGTATTAAAAGGGATAGGAAAGGGCAGAAATGACCTAAAACAATCCAAATTTAAAAAAGAATAGCCTAAAACTATCCCAGGACCAATGTGAAGCTTTCTTCAAATGAAGAACTCAATTGGTAGTTATCATAAAAAACCTTACTACTTTATATAACAGAATATCAATTTATTTTTGTATTGTTTTAATATAAAAGTAAAATTAAGATTTTTTTGGACGATCAAAACTTTAAAGATCCTACGGAAAAGCTCATATAAGTTTTTTATCACATCTTTCCGCGGATATTAAAATATAAAAGATTAAAACATGTTTTGTTAGTTCCGCGGGCCCGGGTTAACAAAACTTGTAATAAATTTACAACTTTTGTATTAATAGTAGAGAAAATTTACTGTAATACAATGATATACATGTTTTTCAGTATGGCTGAAAACTGGTTCTAATCCAGCGGATATTAATTGGTTGCGAAGCCATATTGGAAACATACATCCAGCTACTTGTAAATATTAAATTAGCCTTGGAATGACCCATCCTATTGAAGAGTGGAAATTGATTTAGTAATATTTTAACCTTTCACAATTGTCGAACAATCAAATATATTTATTTTAGGAGCAAAGCTACTTCATAATTTACTTTGTCTGTCCGTCCATCAGTGGAAATTGGTCAGTCAGTCATGCTACAAAAAAAAAAATAACAAAACGACTATAAAGTTTTTGTGAGTTTTGTTCGTTATTAATAACCACTTAACAGCAGCTCGTCAATTCACTTTATACGTTCTGTCCCAAATTTTTTTTAAAGCACTTATGAATGTTGTCATCTTTGTTAATTTTTAAAGATCTTAAAGGAATTTGGCAAGAAAAACACCGCTCTATCTAACTGTTACAAGTAGACCCAAAACCCCAATTTGAAGCATCCAGCTTCAATAACAAAAAAAAACGTTTAGGCATATTTATTAACATTTTAGGGTGTTAAAAATATTCTAAATTTTTTCAGCCTTTTTATCAGAAATTTAAGTATTAAATCACACCAACCAGAAGCAAAATTATAAGCTTATTTTGGGCACAAAGTAAGTATAACAGTAACACTTTTACAATAAAAACATCCCTTTTCATAGCTTATTCAAAGTATGTCTAAAAGAAAATTTAGTAGTGAAGCTACTCTATAATTTTAAATGTCTGTCCATCTGTCCGTTCATTCAAGATACACAGCTGAAACTTTTTGTCAACATTCCTATTATTAGGTAGTATAATTAACTATGAAATTTCCATGGCGGTAGGATTGGTTTTTAGTAGGTTTTTGAATATTTTTGCCAATTTTTCTATCTTTGGTGTTTTTGGTCATATTTTCAACATTTTTTGGCTTATTTGAATTTTTTTACATATTTCCCCACAGTTTTGGTATTTCATTATTTTTGTCGACAAAAGTATCAAAATGAAATTTACCATTGTGCTAAGCATCCGGTATACAATTTACTTTTGCCATCAGCATGTCAGAAATCGCCGAAATATATTTATAAAAAATTTGAAAATATGTGGGAAAGGTTGTGTGATTTTTCTCCAAAAGTCCATTCTTGATTTTAAGAAATGATCTATAAATCTCTTTTTTCCATCCATGATTTTTATTATTATGCTTCACTACTTATGAATGTTGTCATCCTTGTTTCTGCATTTACTTGGCAAATCATATATTATTATTTATATTTATTGGTGCTGTTTTTCTCTTTTGTATTTTGATGCATTTTTCAACTATTATTTAAAGTCAATTAAATTTACATTAAAATTAAATTAGTATGATATTTTATATCTAATTCTGTTCAATGACTAGTCTGCTTTTATTCTATTTCATATAATATTTTAACAATTCAACAGGGTGTCCCATAGAGTAGTTGTTAGCCAACAATGCCTTTGCTCTTGGTTTACAAATGCAGTCACAATTTGTCAGATTATAATCACGCAACCATCTCAAAATGAGGGAGATTTGCAAGTTATACAAGCAAATATAATCATTCTTTCCTTTGTCCATGCTCCTCATTCATATGAGGTTGCCATTAATTAGGGTGGCTTAATATGGAACACCTGCAAAACTCTAGGCCAGGCTTTTTTTTTTTGGGGGGGGGGGTAAAATTTTTATAAGGGGGGGGTAATTCGGTTTTAGGGAGGGGTAAAATGGCGCGCAAAGCGCGTCGCCAATTTTTGTACCCCCCCTAAAATTTTTACCCCGGGGGTAAAATTTGCTTGGGGGGAGTAATTACCCCCCCTGAAATCTGTTGGCAGGGGTAAAATTTGTTTACCCCCCCCAAAATTTACCCCCGGGGTAAAATATTTTGGGGGGGGAATTTAAATTTTATAAAAAATTTAGTATTAAAAATATGGACCTTGGACGTCTATGTACGGCATCTCAAACCTAACATTAGAGAATCAGGGCTACATAACATACATTATAGATTACTAGCGGCTACGCCCCTAGAAGCCTCTAGGGGCACTCAACGCTCGACCTCATCTCATCTTAAATTTGGGTTTTAAAATAGTAAAAAACATTTTTTTAAGGGGGAGGGGGTGAAGACACTATCCCCAAAAATAGTTTCAAACCTTTCCAGAACCTATAAGAAGCTTCACTGTAAAGGAGGACAATATCGGTTCAGCAGTAAGCAAGATCCTTCAGGACAGACAAAAAACGCTTACTACTTTATATAATAGGATATTAGATTTAATATCATTAAACAACAATTATAAATGAATTAAATAGATATTATATACATAAATATACACAGTTAAATCTGTTTTATATGGTTATTTTGTATGAAATTTTCTTCCCATATTGCAATTTTCCACAGAAAAGAAGTATGCAATAATTCGTATTCACACATTGTTTTCATACAGGCCATACAAGTAGGAAGAAATAATGAAAAAAGATAATATTGAAACATCTTTCAGGAAACTCTTCATAAGAATGAAGACAAAGCAATGCTTGTTGTTTTTACTGTCACCAATTTGGCTGAATATTCAAGTAACTAAGGTACACATTTTCTTTTAATGTTTTATTGCAAAAGGTAAAAGAAGACAATATTAAATCCAACTATTTCAGACAATCAACCCCCCTTTGCACAAAATTTAAAGTTTTAATATCTTAAGTTCCTAGGCAAGGAGCAATAAGTGGATTCTTAATGTTTTACATTATTTATTTCTGTATAGACAAATTAATTGAATGGCTTACAAACCAAGTGATATCTGCTGGATTAGAACTGGTTCCAAGCAATACTGATAGATCATATATTGTATTGTAAAACAGACAACTTCTACAAATAATGAAATAATAATCATAATATTAATACACCTCTGGTCTAACAAAACTGTAATTAATCCTAACATTTTTCATTTTACTGTTTGCAGTAAGCTGTCTATATAACACCTGTGACTGTAGTGTAATAGATAGTCCATCCGCTTGTCATTAGGGAGGTGATAGTTTGAGTCTCAACTTAACACCCTAAAATATCTAAAGATGTCAAGTTTTCCTAACTGTTGCTATGCTATATGCGTACAAAATATATGGTGAGAATAATGCCTTATTACCCACAATAAGGAATCCCCAGAGGTATTCATTAATATATAAACCACCAATTAAGCTAAATAAATGACATAAGTAGAAGCAATATCTTTTAATTTCTAGGGAGAAGTTAACAAAAATTCTTCCTTGGTTTGTTCTGAACAATTTTGTATTGACAGAGCTACTTACAAGAAGAGAAATTTTCCTTATACTCCACCTATTAAGGTTACGTTTAAACCATTTTCTCGTATTCATTCGAATCCGGTGGATAGGAACCGGTTCTCATCCATATGAAAAAACTATGTCTAGCATTGTATTATATCCAGCTTTCTACAAATATAGAAATGTACAATCATAAGATTAAAACCAGTTTTTTTAGCCAGTGCCTTCGGCACCACGGGGCTAAAAAACTAGTTTTAATCTTATATTTGTACTTTCTATATCCGCGGAAAGCCGTTTATAATACGATGCAAGAAATAACTATTAATTGATTAATAAATTGATTGATTGATTTAAACATGTATATAAAGTACATAGACAAAAAAATTTATTTGTGGTCATAACATGATTGTTTAGCTGCTTGGTCGACAAAGGCCTTTAAAGTTCATAGATTTTTAGGGATTATGGTTACCAGGAACATTTTACCACGAACTAATATATCCAAGTAATGTATTGTAGGTTAACATAGACTTTGACATTCTGCAGCTCATATCAGTGGATGACAAAGATTTTTCAGTCAAATTTTCTATGTACTTCAAAGTTAAATGGCAAGAACCAAGATTGATTGGTTAGTATTTTGTTGTTAATTTAACCCGTAATGTGGGCTTTGACCACACTTACTATATTATGAGGCAATATCACTGCAGGTTTATTCTATTTCTTTTATAACATAAAGCTAAAAATGCTATTAAAAAAATTTGTCAAGGGAGGTGTATAGGAATGGAGGGTGGGCGAACCTTAGAGAGTTTATCCACCACCATTAATTTTGCCAGGGTGATGGATACACCTCTGTCTCTGATGATAATATACATAATTTATTTTTGCTTTTAAGGTAAACCGTTACCTGGACAAGAAAAAACATTGGTTTCTGTAGATTTAGATGTAAATATTTTAGTTAGATTTAAATTATCATATTTTATTAGCAACATTTTTACAGCAAGGGCCATTTCTTGTTTATTTTCCCCCTTATGTTTAAAAGAATTGAAAATATGGAGGGAATGTTGTAGTTATTCCCAATGCCTAACCCCTACTGAAGACTCTAACAAGTACCTATATTAAAGTAAACCCCCCTCCGAACAGAATACCCCCTATTTTCAATATAATTTTAAAATAAGATGAGAGTGTGTTTCTGTGCCTAACAAGGAGAAAAGTGCTCTCATTAAAATTGTTATTGCTTGTTATATTTAGTTTATAAAAGAGTTATGGGTGCCAGATATACATATTTTCTCCCTGAAAGAAACAAAAAACCTGATGGTCCTCACTAAATTTGCAGGTACAATTGTTTGTTAGAAAAGTGCGCAAATCAAATAGCCCCACTGTTTTTTAGGATTTTGAATATACTCCTGTCTGTATTCATTCGCAGAATCTATTTCACAAAATCTTCAGTCAATCAATTACATATGATTAATGCATTTCAGTCAATTATGCAAATCTATCAAGTCCAGGTAGGTAGGGGACATTGGACTAAAAATTATATTGGTAACCAGGAAGTATGAAAATCTACATATTGGAGATAAAAATAGCTTAAAACCACCCATTGGTGCATAAATTCTGTCATAGTTCTACATTCCGCCATAACCTTTTTCAGGATTATACTTGGTAAATGGTTCAAATCTTATCTACAGTCAAGAAATACAATTTACATTCTGGTGTCCCATGAGGTTTAATAAATTTCCTCTTGATACTCAAATATGTCAGTTTAGGGTAAGTTTATCTATCTATCTATCTATCTATCTATCTATCTATCTATCTATCTATCTATCTATCTATCTATCTATCTATCTATCTATCTATCTATCTATCTATCTATCTATCTATCTATCTATCTATCTATCTATCTATCTATCTATCTATCTATCTATCTATCTATCTATCTATCTATCTATCTATCTATCTATCTATCTATCTATCTATCTATCTATCTATCTATCTATCTATCTATCTATCTATCTATCTATCTATCTATCTATCTATCTATCTATCTATCTATCTATCTATCTATCTATCTATCTATCTATCTATCTATCTATCTATCTATCTATCTATCTATCTATCTATCTATCTATCTATCTATCTATTTTAGTTAGGAAGCTATGCTAATGCAGAAGATAAAATGTTATTTAACACATCATACATTTCTCAAGGAATACTTTCAACAGTAAAAAATAAATCTACATAACAATTTACTCAAAATATAAAAACAAGGATGACAACATCCACTTTGAAACGGTATAACAGACGAACATTAACTCTTGTAGATTGCCAGAACTGAATATACAAAATAATAATAAATAAGTTTTGACAAAATTATATGTAAATTTGTCGCAAAATTTCTTAAATACAGAATTTTGTTTAATGACATTTACCTTATTGTAATTGGAATCAGTAATCAAAAAAATCAAATCGGATTATTTTATCGCATAAAAAATTGTTGTTACGATTATAGAGTTGCTACGCTTTCTAAATCGTACCTTACTAATTCAGAAATCACCATGCAAAGTTTGAAGTTGATAGGACAAGACTAACATGCCTAAATTATCAAAAAAGCTATCTGTTACAGACGGACTGACCGACCCTAATTATAGAAAAGCTTCGCTTTCAAAAATTGACAGGAAAGTTTAACTAGTTATTACATTTTCATGATTTTAATTTGGTCTCTGTGACAAGTATAGAATAATTTTAACAGGCACTTGGAAAGAAAAGCCAAATACAATCTTGGACTACACAGTGGACATAAGTCAGCTTCCAGACAAGGATAAGAAAAATATTGAACACGGGAGAGTGTATGACGTGGCAGGTAGAGAAGTTGGCCATTTGCCCATTTTCCTAGGGATACAGGGAGGGGATCATGGATCTAAAATTAATATTTCTGGGGACTTTGGGGACTAGAACTTATGCAACTTTTATTATTTTGTCTAATTTTAAAACTTCGGGGACCAGCGCAAAGATTAACACTAAAACATTTATTCCCAAAGCAGAAGACTCTTACTGAAATAACCAATACAAATATTAGCTGATTTATGGATAATCAACTCCTTGTCAAACCTGAAAATGAAACAATTTTGCTACTGCCAGTTTTAAGGTCATACCTATCTGATAAATTACAGACTACAGACAAAGGAATTATAATTAAATTATAAATAGGCCTTTTATTGCAATTTCTGACCACTAAATGAGATAGGGATAACGCATCTGAAAATACAGTATTTAAAAAAATCTCCAAACCTTTTGAGTGTATATCCTTATTATAATAAACAGGATGTCTATCTCTCTGTTTGTCTAGACTGATATGGCTCTCCTAGGAATGTTGACACCTAAGTTATTTTGGGGGAGGGTACCACAACCATCCCAAGAGAAATCGCCCCTAGGAAAAAATTACCCCCTCTCCCTAATAATAAATCATTTTTTTAAAAACTAAAATTAAAAATGCAGGAGGGGTGGACGACCATCTTAAGAAAAATCCCCCTCAACAATTCTTTTTTACTTCTTTCAAAATCTAAAATAAAAAAATTGGTTGTGAAAATTCATCTCTCCCCTGTTTAAGTGCCCCTAGAGGCATATAGCTGCTAGTATACAATATATATATAAGTATTACTTAATAATATATTTTGGATATATGAGAGTTCACAATTAGAGTTTGGTAATGACTAGAGGCATACAAAAGGGAGATGGGGGGTGTAAAAATATTTGTTTGCACTTTATGCACCCCCCTGCTAATTCCCTCTGCACGCAACAAATTAGGACATATTACATTCTTTCACAAGAATGTTTTTTATTATGATTAATAGATTTAAAAAGAACTTCAATTATTTTTCAGGTTTTCAAATGATTTTAAGAAGAAACTCACTTAAATATTTAGGTAAATATTTATTTTTATTAGTACATAATCATATTAAAATTTAATTCAAGACAAAAAAAATAACAAAACTATAATACAAAGTAGAATGATGTCTGTCTGTCCGTCATTGGTCTGTACGTATGTACGTCCGTCTGTCAGTACTTTAGGATCTTGGTATCCACTGAACTGATCGGATTCTTCTCTTCAGGGTATATACATATTGGTCCTGTAATGGTTTTAGGCTATTTTCTTGGGGAGTGGGACACCCCCAACCCCACAAAAAATGAAAATTTCCCCCCCTCCCGAAAAAAAATTTTAAAATAAATGGAGGCACCAGAAATATTTAATTTTTTTTTAATTTCCTGTTGGGGCAAAGCCTCTAGAGGCTAAGGGCGAAGCTGCAATCATAATTCAAGAAGGCGATAGTTCAATGAATTTCAAATGAATCCGATGTAAACAATCCACATTTACATTTTTTAATTTAGTGCAAGCTTTTTATCATTAATCTTCATGTTTTAATTTCAGTTAATAATTATCTTCCCTCTGGACTGATGGTTCTGGTTTCTTGGGTAATTTTAATAACCTTGTTGCTCTATAAGCTTTTTATGTGTAATTGTTCTGAGCAGAAACTGACTAAGCATATCATCCCATTCAATTCATTCTTTCAATTCTTGATTTTCAAACAAATATCTAATCTATAGATGTCCCAACCAGGGAGGGAGGGGACAATAGATTGTTAACTACACAAGTCCCCAAAGTTTATAGTAACGTTTTCTTCTTTGGCTTAACAACTTTGGAGACTTTGATAAAATTTTCAACAGTTTGTTCTTTAAGTTGAGTGTCCAAGCATTTCAATTACTAATTGTAATCTATAGAAGGGCCAATTTTGTGTATCATCATTTGGGATGTACTACATCAATTTTACGGTCAATGTCCTAACCCTTTAGATCCCTGTATCCCAACCCTAATACAGCGCACCCCCATGGCAAAATCCTCTGTACACCACTGCATTACTATATATATACAGCATGACCCTCAAAAAAGTATTTTTAAGCATCTGCAGCCCTTATTTCTCAATGAATTATAAAAAAATGCTTATGTCCTTGTTCTCCATAGTATTCCACATAAGTAGATATAAAAATTTTTTTTTTACCTCCATTAACACTGGAGATTTTTAGAGCTAAAGTTTTGAAAAAGTGACTGAGAAAAAGAATTTTTTTTTGTTTCTCTTATTTTTTGGATGGTTATATTATGTTTTTCTGGCAACTGAATAATGATACACAAAGAAAAACAAGTTAACTAATTATTTCTTTTTTATTCCACCAAAAAATATAAATTTTTAATGGCAAAAAATACTACTGAATGAATTGATTATTTGCAAATTTTAGGTTATTTATTAACCCTTATTTGAGAAAAGGATTAATTATGACAGTTGCTCCGCCCCCTTTTTTGACATCTCAATCACTTAATAGGGGGTTAATTAAGCTTTTTAGACTAAAAAATCATTATGTTTTAATTTTATTTTCTTTATAACTTTTTTGTTATTAAAGTTAGGATTGTGAAACAAAAACAATTTTCCTGCTATATTCATAAAGATTTATTTGGTTTTATAATCTTAAACAATTTTGCCTAATAAGTAAGTTTTTCAAAATATCATTAAACTAAAAAGACTCCAAAAATATGTGTAAAAAAATGCTTTTTACTCAAAAACTAAATTTTTTATTTCATTTTTGTATAAAGTTTCTGCTAGTAACAAAAATAAAAGGATTTCTACCTTAATTTTGCTAAAAAAGTCGTTTCATGTTAAAAGTTACTTTTTCCTCAGTCACTTTTTCAAAACTTTAGCTCTAAAAATCTCCAGTGTTAATGGAGGTAAAAAAAATATTTTTATATCTACTTATGTGGAATACTATGGAGAACAAGGACATATGCATTTTTTTATAATTCATTGAGAAATAAGGGCTGCAGATGCTTAAAAATACTTTTTTGAGGGTCATGCTGTATATATATGATTTAAGCTTTTATTAAATAAAAATATTTATATAACTAATACTTTATTTAATATTTTAATTTTAGATAAGTTTCTTTATTCCACCAGAAATAGTGCCGGGTAAAATTTTAATTATAGAGTAGCTTCACTTTTAAAAATGTTAAAATTATGAAATTCTTAACCAATAAACCAATTACTTAAAATTTAAATATACTGTCAAATATTGTATATTATATATTTCTTAGCAGCAAGCAACTTTGCTATATCTATGACTATTTGTCCTTTAGATTAACATGTTTATCAAAACATATTTAATCATTTTCCATAGCACCTGTCTCAGTAGTTTATTTTCCAACGCCACTTTTCTATCTTTTTTTTGTTGTTGCTGTTGCCAATTCCAATTTCATGGAATTTTTCAAAGTTATACTTTGATTGAAAGCTGAGAGACAAATCATGTTTGCTATTGTTTTTCCAGTATGGCTTCAAAACTGATTAATATCTGCTAGATTTAAACTGGTTCTCAGCCATACTAAAAAATCATATTATAGACAGTTTTCAACAAATATTGAAACATAAAATTGATACCATTTTTGTTAGCACAGACCTTTGGCCCCTTGAGGCTACCAAAACTGTTTTAATCTTGTGATAAATATTTTTTTTCATAGGTCGCATGGGATTGCTGGTGACAAACTTTCTGGTGTTGGTTAATATTTTCAATTCTATTTCTGCTTCAAGTCCTAATGTTAAAGGACTTTCTGCTATATCAAGTAAGTAACCTTACCACATGTTAATAATGTTATTATTAGAAAATCTACTTTGTATTATAAAATTTGCACATTGTGTTTGTGTTGTATCCAGCCTCTAGGCGACATATATAAAAAAAACAGCAAAATGATTATAAATAAAAAGAAAGTTTTGAGCACTCAGAGGAAATGGGAAATTAGGATTATCAAACAACTAAAATCCTCAAAATGCACCGCTAATGTTTTTACTTTAAATTAGCCCACTCTTAGAGCCCCTCCTTTCCCCACTCCCATTCATAACAAAACTGTTCTAAGACTAATTAAAAGTAAAATATTTAGCAGTGCATTATAAGTATTTTGCTGCTTGATAATCCTATTTTCCAGTTTGCTTTGTATGCTTAAAAGTTTCACTTTATTTATAATCATTCTAATTCCCCAAATTTTAAGTTATTAACTTAAAATGAATTTATCAAATATTGATAGATAAATCAGTATTTTTTTTAGCCTGGATAATTGTTTGTGTGCTTTTTGTGTTTGGTGCTTTAGTGGGTAATATCTTTTTATTTAAAAATAGTAGCTAAATATTAATTGTGCATATTTGTTTATTGCCAAGGCATTACCACTACTCTCTACATTTTAGTGACAGGTGCCATGCATATCAGCAGTGGATGCAATTTTAACATCTCTAATATGACGCGCCATGGTTTAGACTCGATATGCGAATATGCTTTTCACTTTTTTTCCTTTTTTATATTTTAAGCTTATGCAGTGATATTGGTAAAGAAGAAATCATTAATGGTTCAAGAATTTGAAAGTGGTATTGCACCTAAAACAGGAAAGGGCTATAGAAATGATTTTCAAGAGGATAGGACAATTCTTGTATAAAAGTAAGAGGATGTCAGTATGTCTATTGTGCGTTTTTACCAATATGGTTGGGGTAATCTTCCCTCCCCCCCCCCACATCTGAATAGGGACTCAACCCCAACCAATTTTAGTTTTCAAAAGAAAAAGTGAAATAAAATTGGGTTCTTTACACATGGAAAGATAAAATGTAAAGCAGAATTATATCAGCTCAGCAGTTAACAGACACTCATCTTGTTACTTTCATATGAAAATCATTGTTTATAACCCCAACAACAGGGCATTGGCATGGTAATCAACTCACTTTTATAGACACAGGTAAGATCAAACAGCAGAACAAACAAAGTTGTAGACATTCAAACTGTCTGTTTGTTTATACTAATAAATGATTTTATTTTCTTTGCTTGTATACTTTATGTTCTTATCATTAATTTTTAAGAACTAATTCATTTATATACACATTATGTAAAATTTTATTTTGTTAGCTTGTTCCTATGCCTTTCCGCTTGGCTTCTTTACATTCAACATGGTGTATTGGCCAGTCAGGTAATACCTTTAACCTTTTAATTTTGTTATTTATGGAAAATTGTTTGTAATAAAATATTAAACATGCTTTTTCAGTATGACTGAGAACTGGTTCTAATCCAGCAGATATTTAATCGTTTCAAAGCCATTTTGGAAAAAATATTTTAGTTTTCTTTTATTGATCTACCACTAATGACAAGTAATCCTTATTGGTTTTCTAGTTTGGCATAATGTGATCCAGAAACTGATCCTTAATCTGATCCTGAATCTGATCCTGAATCTGATCCTGATCCTGAATCTGATCCTGAATCTGATCCTGAATCTAATCCTGAATCTGATCCTGAATCTGATCCTGAATCTGATCCTGAATCTGATCCTGAATCTGATCCTGAATCTGATCCTGAATCTGATCCTGAATCTGATCCTGAATCTGATCCTGAATCTGATCCTGAATCTGATCCTCAATCTGATCCTGAATCTGATCCTGAATCTGATCCTGAATCTGATCCTGAATCTGATCCTGAATCTTATCCTGAATCTGATCCTGATTATGAACCTTAATGTTTGTAAACCTGAAGCATGAACCCACAAAATCACAACAAATGTGATAAGAAATAAGAATGACAACAGCCAAAAGTAGCTCAAAAAAATCAAAGGTTAAAATATGAATATTAAGATTTAAAGAGCATATGATGATTTGTTAAAATCAAGACTATAAAAGTATATGAGAACATGATCACAAAACCATTCTGCTGTATTTTCATATTTTATAATATTTCTTGACTGACAAACCACCCGATAAAGGCAATTACTTACTAGATGCCTTTTGGTAATAGGGAACTTTTACAAAGGAAAATCCGATGTTTATCTTGAAAGCAGCTATGAAAACACATTTCCTACATAGTGTTACAGACTGACTTAATGACAGATGCTGAGAGTAGCTTCGCTACTAAGACAAGGACTAGCAACAATGAGCTCAAAATAAAAATGGCTTCTCATATTTTTCATTACTAAATGTAAATTTGACATAAGGATTGTAAAATTGTTTCTTGATGGTAATTTATTGCAATTTTTTATTATAAAATGATCATAAAACTGCCCTACTGATAAAAAAATTGATCTTGTTAAAGTGAATCTCAATAACATTTTGAATGACTATCCAATTAGTTAAAACTATTTTAAACCATATAAAAAAAACTATTTGTAATACTAAATATATATTTAAAGGTAATGAAATATTTAGAAAATAATAAATCACTAAATCTCATTTCTTTCTTTTTGGAACAAAAAAAATAGTGAAAAAATAATTTATTTAACATTACAATTTAGTATCTGTTAAATTAGGTCAAATATTTACTTTTGCTTATCTTTATTTTAACTGACATTACTCAATACCATATAATTATCTCGCAGTGAACGTTAATACATAAAAATTTTACACAATTTTATTATTATATGATATACTAGCGGCTTTGCCACTAGCCTCTAGGGGCTTTGCCCCAAGAGGTTTGATCAACCTAATTTTTCGTATTTTAGATTTAAAAAGAAAAGTAAAAAAAAAATTTTTTTTTGGGGGGGGTATTTTTCATTTTTTGGGGGGGTTGGGGGTGTCCCACCCCCCAAGAAAATAGCTTAAAACCATCACAGGACCAGAAGGTATATTCCCTGAAGAGTAGAGCCGAATCAGTTCAGTGGTTACTGAGATCTTAAACTTCAGACAGACAGACGGACAGACAGACATCGTTCTACTTTGTATTATAGATTTCCATTGTCCTTGATTTATTAAATAAATACAAAGTTTTGTTCACTTTGTCAGCAGAACTTCTCTGGAAGTTGTCTTGATTTTTTGGTTATGTAAAAAAAGAATGTCTGACATTGTTTTGTGTAATTAAGAATTTAGAATAAGATATAGTTTTAAAGATTGATGTATTTTAGTTACACTACAACAGATTTTCATAACATGTTCTCATAATCATGGGTAATATCAATCTTGTCTCTTAATTAGGGTTGGATCAGATAATTTTTGGCAGGATACCGGATATCTGGCTGATTTCTAATGCTGGATATCTGGCCAATGTTTGATATCCGGCCCAACTCTACTCTTATTACTAATTTCTTTCTTGATAAGATAATACAATTATTGTATTTTGGTGGGAAAAAATGTGAAATATTGTTAAATAAAAAATGTATAATTTAATTATTTATTGTGTTTTGATTTTATATAAACAATTGAAACAAGTAATATACAGTTTATCAAAGGGTAACAAATACATGAAAATATAATAAAGTCCACAGATTATTTAATGCTTTAATACTTGGTTTAGAAAATAAAATTAATCAATAATGAGTTTAATGTTTACTTAATTTCCATATATGTGTATGTTAAATAACTAGAGACATATTGTATAGAAAGCAGAAATAATGTTTGCCTATTTGATATTGGTTATGATGATCATTGTGTGCTACCTTTCCAAGACAAAGCAACTTTACTTTACCTCAAGGTAAAAGTAAAAATATATTTTTATTTTGAAATAAAATATGGATTAGGTTGAAGTGATGAATTAAAAATCACATCGTATAGGTAAAGCAAAGATTCTTTATAATAAGGGTGTATTCAGCAAATATTTGTATAACATATTGTCTGTCTTTCAGCTAATGTTTGAATAAAACAACTAATTTACATTCAGAAACTAAAATGAGTTATTGAACTAAGGTATATTCTTGTTATTATAATTGATATAACAAAAGCAGTTTACATTGTAAAGTCTGTAATTTATCACTAATAAAAATACAATATTTAGACAAAATTATAGATATCTCTAATTAGATTTTGATATTGAAATCATGAAGAAAAAAGTTATAAACAAAGACGTTTAAGGGGGGGGGGGTAAAGATGTGATTACCCCCCCCCCCCCCTTCATTTAAAATTTACCCCTACCTATTTAGGAGGGGGTATTAAACCCCCCCAAAAAATAAGTATTTCATTATTAAGTAGGTACCTTTCTGTATTATTAAATTAACCCCACCATAAATTTTACCCCAGGGGTAAATTTTTTGGGGTGGAGGAAATTTACCCCTGCCAACAGATTTCAGGGGGATAATTACCCCCCGCCCCCAGCAAATTTTAACCATAATATAAAAATTTTGAGGGAAGTAAAATAAATTTTGTTTGGTTATAAATATAATATAAAGTTTTTTTAGTCTGTAAGGTATCTTTTTAACAAAAGCATCAATACTAAAGTAAATTTTTATTGATTTGAAAATGAGTTTAAGCTTTGATTGTGAATAAAGTGATAATATTTGATTTTAGAAACAAGGAAAAAAATCTTTCCAAATGAATCTTCAAACCTTTGCCCAGATCCTGACAACTCTTAGCATCTGGCCTGGAAAGATAGATGAAAATGGAAAGCTAATGGTAAAATTATGGAATCTCAAAACCTTTATCTTTTTCATCCTTCATGGTGTTGGAACTGGCATCTTCATTTGGAGACTTACTATTCCAAAGTTACTCAATAATTCTATTTGGACTGTTAATTACATGATCACATTCATTTTGCATCACTTCATAATATATGGAGGAATGGAAATTATATTGATATAAAAATAGTATTAACCCATTAGTGCTGAGCGCCACTTTTATGGGCCGATCGAGCTGAAAGTTTCAGGGAAGCTTTATAATGGTCAAAACGGAATTCATATTTTTTTGTTTTGCTCTAGTGGCGTGCACAGGAAAGTTGCAAAAAAACCGGTTCGGCTCGGCCATAAATACCAACCAGGCAATATTACCCGTTTTGGGCGGTTTCCGCCAGCGTTAAAACCCAGTTTTGCTGTAAAAACCCAGTTATTTCGACCAAAAATCAAAAAATGTAATTTTTGAACGCCAAAAGTGAGATGAACACTTTTAAGAACTTTGATACGATCCGAAATTGAAAACTACACAACCTCATGTAATCTATAGAGCTACAAGTATAATACGAAGCGATTTATTTCAAATTTAGTGTTTCGGCTATAGGTGCCGCTATTTTCGGGTTAAATAACCCGTTGCTCGAAGTTTTAAAAGACACACACTACAAAAAAAGAACCTATAAAATTTGGGTGTTACATATCAGAAAACGAGAATAAAACTATTGGGTGACACCTATAGAGATTACTAGGGTTATTAGGGTGGCTCAAACCCTTACTAATGACGTAAACTGTTATTTTTATTGGTTGAAAAGTTAAAACCGGGTAATAAAAACCGAAACCGAGCCGGGTTTTAAAACTGTCGGGTATTTATGGCCAAGCCAAACCAGGTCATAATAGGGCGTAAAAAAACGATAAAAAAATCATATAAAAAATAATAATTTGAATAAATCGAATTCACAAATAGATGTACTTGTCAATAAACATTAGATTTCACGAAAAAAATCAGCAACTTTACTATAAAAACAAAAAAGTTAGAAGGGGTATTTTGAATTTTCATGATTTTCAAATTTTGTTGAGCTATACTGGAAAACGGAAGTAAGCTAAACTGCCTGCTCCAGGGGGAAATTAAAGCCAGGGTAGTAGAGGGGGGATTCCTACTGAGAATGATGCAATTATGAAGCCGGAAACCGGGTTTTTTTCCATTTTTTCCAGTTTTTGGAACCGGGTTTTAATGCCCGGTTCGGCACTAATGGGTTAACCAAAATAATCATGACATCTCATATCTCTGAGAATAACATCCAGCTACACCAGTTAAATATAATTCATTAAAATACACCCCCTAGAAGAGAAAGAGAGCATTAACATAGATAATTCAATGTATCAATCAGAGTTTACTGTATTTTTTTATTCTCTAAATGACAGAATTTGATGGATATTTCTAGTTATTTATATGATTAACTCTTATTTAAATTATTGGGTATAGTTCCTTTCATGACAATGCTTCTTCAGGGGCGTATCATTGTATTTACAATGTAGGTTTCAATAATACAAAAATACTTTCTTTGTTTCAATTTCCATGGTTTAAGGTCTACAAAGCATACTAATCAATACTGCAGGCTTGAAATATTTTCAAGATCACATTTTGACTCTATCTACAAACAAATTGAAAATTAATGTAGTGGTGTTCTATGGACTTATTTGTGTCATTCTAATGGCACTTGGTAATAATTGGAATTTGATTCAGTTTATACACCATAATGATATATTAGCATGGAGTTCTGTAGTTCTATTGATGCCACTTTTTCTGACACAATTATTTGGATTTGTTGTTACTCCACTAGTTTGTACTGCTGTGTTGAAATCAGAATTAAAAATAGGTCTACATGAAAAGCTGATAAGAAAGGATATTTGTTGTCTGATGGAACTAATAAGCAAAGCAAATAAAACCCTTGCTTTTCTGCTATTGCCTCAATTCTCAATACTTCAATTTTTCTCTGTAGTCTGTGTTTATTTATCTATCACTGATTTGCAACAGGCTCAAAATATTTTCTTGTTAGTAAACATGATTATATTTGTTTACAAAGTTTTGACAGATTTAGAGGAATGTTATGATCTTATTTGTGAAATATCCAGGTATGATTCAATAATTTGATTTAATTTGGTATCTCTTGTCAATATCTTAATATAAACATCTTATTCTATTCTTTAGAAAATATCCAAGAGGTCTGTAAAGGATTATTTGAGACGTAGATCAGTTTAACTTTTTTACCCAAAAGTTAAATTAAGTTCATAAAGTTAATTTATTTTCTGACAGTTATTAACATAAGTTTAACAGCCAATATTCTCTCTTTTGGAGTTGAGGACCAATTCTATTGCCCAAAAGTAATAATTATCAAATATAGATATCTATAATTCAGGAAAACTAAAGAAGAAGCATGTGAAATAATTTCAGACAAGGAAAGAAGAAAACTAATGATTGCAGCTGATTCTCTGAAGGTATGTAGTTACCTTTATCTTAAATGATATCTAAACAAGCCTCCAATTTAAGGATAACAAATCAAAATTACTGAGTCTTGCTTGTGAGGATGTGCACTGGAATTTTTTAAAAATTATTGTGTTGACCTCATCAAGTAATATCAATTTGAAAACTGTTATTAAGGAGTTTAACCTTGTGGTAAAGGTTAAGAGGGTAAGGCCCCATAAATATTTTGAAAGCTTTCTCAATCAAATCTTGAAATTTTCAGTATAATACCAATTTTAATGTTATTAATGAAACACAAATTATTAATAGGAAACCTATCCTTTTTCTGCACTGAATTTCTTCACATTTGAAAGAAGCACAATGACAGCAATGCTAGCCACCACTCTGACATACCTGGTTGTTCTTTTGACAGTATAATTTATTATGTAAACATTTAAATAATTGATTCAGAAACTTTTCAGTAAAACATACATATGAGAGTTAATGCAAATTTTTGAATTCTTAAAATTTATAATTTTATTTTATAAGCTTTAAAATTAGAACAAAAGGAAAATCCTAGGGCTTTGTTATATAAGAAGATATATAACTTAATCATTGATTTTTAAATTATGAGTAAAATAATTCAAAAATTAAAAAATTCTGTCTTTTAATTTAAACAACATTTAGTATTAAAATCAAGGCACTGTAAAAGTATTTGGGTTTAGTTTTAGTTATTGAAAAAATTTACAATTCAAAAGTACTTATATTTTCTCTCAAGTGACCTTATTTACTGTTTGTTTTATAACTTTAGTTCATAAGAATAATTTCATACCAAAATGTAATCATTATATCAAAAGCAAATATAATCATTTATATTATGTGTCATAGAATAGAAGAGTTCTGTTTGTCTTAAGCAAATATTAAATGTTTATACACTTTAATTCTTTTTACAAACTTACCTAAAATTTAAGTTTAATTAGTTATATTTTATTAAGATTTTTTTTGGCTTAAACCTTTTAATAAGAATAAAAATTTTTATTTTAACAACATATAAATATATTAATTTTATAAAAATATTAAAATCATAAAATTTACAAAACACTGGAAATGTCAATTAATCCTATAGCTACCTATATTTTAATAACAAAATATATGTAATACTTTTAGTTTCTTTATGTCTCGTATAGTTTCAAGCCTGCAACTGATTGGTAAAATTATTTAAATTCTGATTATGTCTTAGTGTTAATTTAGTTATTTTGTGGATTAAAAAAATACCATGATAAAGTTAGTAATAAAATTACAATAATAAGATGAGTATCTTAAGTTCAATTTTTTCTAAAATTTACAGATAAAGCAATAATGGGGAGAAGTATTTCATTGAAATTCCTGAAAATTCTGGAAACACTTGGCTTCTACTCTAAAACTGGCAGTGTTATGTACCCTTTGTTATTTATGATACTGTATAGTGCTCCTCCTGTGTATATTTATCTTTTATCATATGCTCCAGTCAATTCAGGTTCAAGTTTAAAATCGTTTTAATTTCAGCATAAAACTATAAGATTTTTTATAAATTAGTCAAAATAACAATATTTGATTATTATGACAATATGGTGAAAATTTATTTAAAACACTTTCTTGGTGTTTTTAACATGTCCATGATATCTAGAATCCATTACAAACACAACTTTTACCACTTCAATGGCAGGAGATTTTGTTGATACAGTAACACCTGACCTATCTAATATGGTTACTCAAACAGAACCTTTGGAATCTACAACTGCATCGTTCTATAAACTGGAAAATGTAGAAAATGTTTCAGGTATCAAAAAATTATACATTTTAATATTTTGTTTTTGATCAGTGGAAATTTTTGAAATTCATAATTTCAGATGGTCAAGGAATAATATTTGGGATAACAATGCTCCTAATCTTACTTTTCAACATGATAACTCCTGTTCTGTCAAGTAAAATCTACAACACAATTATTAAGAACCTACCTTTTGAATATGAGACTGGTCCTTCATACCCCTGGCTCCTAACTGTAGTATGGCTTCTATGGTGCACAACAATGTTTTTAAAGGGGGGGGGGAAAATGTGGTGACTCGTGCCACGACATACCAGCAATTTTATTTTGGGTGCTACTCCCTTAGTTTTAGAGATAATTGGGTGAAATCTTTTGGGCTGGGTCACTAATTACCCCAACTAGAGGTATCTTTCAAAAAAAACGGCGGCGGGTCCGCCGCTCCCGCCGTTCGCCGCCATTTTCCGCCGCCGCCAAAAAAATTTTTTTTATTGCATTTCTCGCCGAATTAGGCAATTTGGAATCATTTGAGACCAAGTTATTTTTTTCAAAAATTTTTCCCCTTATAACCAACCCTGCGGGGGGACTTAGTCATTTTTTTCCAATTCTCGTTTATCAAGGTATATCTTAAATTCAGTGCCTCTCCTAAGCTTTTAAAGATATTGAGACAAAACCTTTTGAGGTAGATCAGTAAAAAATATTTGAATAAAAAATGGCGGCGGTACCGCCGCTCCCGCCGTCCACCGCCATTTTCCGCCGCCACCGCCAAAATTTTTTTTATTGCATTTCTCGCCGAATTAGGCAATTTGGAATCATTTGAGACCATATTATTTTTTTCAAAAATTTTTCCCCTTACAAGCCGTTCTGTGGGCGGCGGAAAATGGCAGTGGATGGCGGGAGCGGTGGTACCGCCGCCATTTTTTATTCAAATATTTTTTTGCTGATCTAGGGTAAGGGGGGGGAAGTTTCGGTAAGGGGCTATTCTCGGTAATTTCGACCTACCTTCATTAAATGACCTTTTTCTCCATGTTCCTTTCAAATGACAGAAAAAAACATAAAAGCAAATTTGTTCCTTATTAAATTGCCTACAAAAAAGTATAAAGTGAATTTTTTGTGAGATGAATATTAAGGGTACTTATTGGGTCTCAAAGTCGGACGAAAAATTTTTTTTTTCCAAAAATTTTTTAGTAGGTGTGTAAAGATCGACCTACACAAAAATTGGTAAGACCCAGAGCTGATCTGAAAAACTTTTTGAACTAGAAATTGCCCGCTTTTTCCAAATCCGTTGAGAGCTTTAAAATCGGGTTAATATTTTTTTCAAAAATGACCAAAGTTGGCGCCGGGGGAAAAATCGGTAATTTCAAAAGAAATTAAAATTCAACTTTTAAGGTCATGTTTTCATGTTTTCTTTTATCAAATCTATTATTCCATATGGACTTTTTAAGAATTAGGCCTAAAAATGAATAGAACAGATAAAAAACAAAAAAAAAATTAATTTTATTTTTTGAATCAAAATTTTGCGAGGAAAAAATCAAAATTTCTGGTCCTTTGAAAAAAAAATATTTTTGACATAGGAGGAATAGTCCGATCTTTATGAATTTTTTTGTGGTTAATCCCAATCACCTATACTAATTATGATTTATTACGCTTGTTTGGTCGTTTGGCCTTTTTTCATCGATTTTTTTAAGGTTAAAATGTAGTCAAGATTTTTTGCAAAGATGACACTTTTGCTTCAAATTCAATTTTTGAGATCAATTTTTAATCAATTTTCATGTTTTTTGGACTAAATCTATAGTTCAATGTGAGCTTTTTTAGGATCAGGCCTAAAAAGTAATAAAATACGTTTTTTTCTTATATTAATTTTAAATTTTTTTTAAAAAAATTTTCGAAAAAAAAAATCGAAAATTCGCGTCTTTCAAAAAAATTCATTTTTAACATAGAAGGAATAGTCCGATCATTATGAAACTTTTTGTGGATAATCCCTATAACCTATACTAATTATGATTATTTATGTTCGACTGGCCGTTTGGCCGTTTTTCATTGATTTTTTTTAGGTTGAAAAAAATTACCGATATTTCCCCCGGTGGTGGGGAAATATCGGTAACTTTTTTGCGGTCAATTTCGGCCAACTTCTAAAAGTCCTAGGATAATGTCCTTTTAGGACCTGATAGTCCTTTCCGTAAGCTTTCTACTGGTCTTGGTTTCATTTGAAAATATTAATATTTACCCCATTTTTTTTCAAAAAAAACGAAAAAAAACCGAAATTTCCCCCCCCTTACCCTACCTCAAAAGATTTTGTTTCAATATCTTTAAAAGCACAGGAGAAGCACTGAATTTAAGATATACCTTAATAAACGAGAATTGGAAAAAAATGACTAAGTCCCCCCGCAGGGTTGGTTATAAGGAGAAAAATTTTTGAAAAAAATAACATGGTCTCAAATGATTCCAAATTGCCTAATTCGGCGAGAAATGCAATAAAAAAATTTTGGCGGCGGCGGCGGAAAATGGCGGTGGACGGCGGGAGCGGCGGTACCGCCGCCATTTTTTATTCAAATATTTTTTACTGATCTACCTCAAAAGGTTTTGTCTCAATATCTTTAAAAGCTTAGGAGAGGCACTGAATTTAAGATATACCTTGATAAACGAGAATTGGAAAAAAATGACTAAGTCCCCCCGCAGGGTTGGTTATAAGGGGAAAAATTTTTGAAAAAAATAACATGGTCTCAAATGATTCCAAATTGCCTAATTCGGCGAGAAATGCAATAAAAAAAATTTTTTTGGCGGCGGCGGAAAATGGCGGCGAACGGCGGGAGCGGCGGACCCGCCGCCGTTTTTTTTGAAAGATACCTCTAGTTGGGGTAATTAGTGACCCAGCCCAAAAGATTTCACCCAATTATCTCTAAAACTAAGGGAGTAGCACCCAAAATAAAATTGCTGGTATGTCGTGGCACGAGTCACCACATTTTCCCCCCCCCCCTTTTCCAGAATACACAAAATACTCACCAACCCCTTTGATTTTGGTAGGAATTCTTGGAGCCTTCATTGGTTGTATTTTAGTGCTAAATTTTATTCTGATAATTGGCATCCCTTTTGAAGCTATCAATATTATGGTCAACAATATCTTAAACAATAAAATGTTATGGAAAGATGTAAACCTGGTAACAGTAAAGTATAATGAATTGGTTGGAGTTAGTGAAAACTTCTTATTTTGTATCTATTCCATTGAAGTAGGCATGTTGATTACAAGCTTGTATAACATGGCTATGTATTTTTCAAATTGTCATGCGGATCAGGTAAAAAGCATTATTTTATATGTATATTAACCTAAAATCATCATCATTAATTAAATGTTTTTAAAGTTAAAGGAAGTTAATAAAAGCCAATTCTGAATAAATTCATTTGATATTTTTACAGCAAACTTTGTTTCTAACACTTTCTGGATTGTTAAATATAGTTTCTCAGGCTCTGGCACTCAGCTTTATAGGTACCTTTGTAATTTTTAGTTTAAATCTTTTTGGACAAATAAAAAAAGCCTGTTTTTTCAAAAAAAAACTTCTACTTCATTTTCTATTTTTAGCATTGACAGCTGAAAAATGTTATGACAATTTTCAGTCTCTTACATCCTATATCAGGTATGAAATTGAAGTTAGTTTATTATTATCCTGTAAGTACATTATTACCAGGCTTTAGCAGCCACATGCACTTCAGTAACGTTTTTTTTATTCAGCAGGAAGTATGTTTCTTGTATTCATTCGAATCCGGTGGATAGGAACCGGTTCTCATCCATACGTAAAAACTATGTCTAGCATCGTATTATATCCAGCTTTCTACGAATATAAAAATGTACAATCATAAGATTAAAACCAGTTTTTTTATCCCGTGCCTACGGCACCTAGGGGCTAAAAAACTGGTTTTAATCTTATAATTGTACATTCTATATCCGCGGAAAGCCGTTTATAAAACGATGCGAGAAATAACTATTCTAGATTTTGGATAACTCTCAATCAAATGTCATGTATTTAAAGTATTTGGGGCAATAAAATGTCAATACAACTATTTTTTAGGTAGCAAATAAAATGAAATGTTATCAGATACCTGACTCCCTAGTTTTATGTATATATACAAGTTGGTTGTTAATAGATATTTTTTTGTAATTAGACTAATACAATTTGTATTTTTTTTATTAAATTTTAAGTTTATTTAAGGCAAGAACAGCTGAGAACTAAGAACATAAACGATTGGACAAAGCTGCAAGTAATGATTGAAGAAATCAGAGACTCACCAAGGTTTACTGCCATGGGATTCTATGAGATTGATAGATCAACCTTGACAGCTACTTTGGGAACTATCATCACTTATTTCATCATCTTATACCAGACTATTACTTGTTAAATATGTAAAGCAGTGTAGTCATGTACTATATTTTAACCATACACATTTTTTCTGTGTTTGCACACTCTTTTAAGAAACCTGAATTATCAAATCTTTCTTATAATTAACATTGTTTCATCATTTATTTACATTGTATTTTAATATTCTTTATCTAATTGTTCAAATCAAGCAATTTAACATCCTATAACTCAGTATATAATTTTTTTAAAGCAAAGCTTTTCAATGATTTGGGTTGGTTCGTCCGTCTGTTCATCTGTAATGGTAAGCTCTTTTCGTTAATCTAGACATGTTAGAATTTTTTCCTATTGATTTTTAATTTTGCATGATGATTTCTTTAGTAGTTAGGTATGATTTAGAAGCAAAGCAACTCTATAATGGTTACTAGAATGTTCGTATGTCCATTTTAAAAATGTTGACTTTGAACTTTTTTAAGAACAAATTTTTATGTGATTATCCGATGATAAGATCTTTGGAATACTGATTCCTAGGACAAATTACATTGTTTTTGGAAAAAAAAACTGTAAGTATGTCCTTAAACATTATACTGTATTTAAACAGTTTATCAACAAATTTACTTTCAATTTTGTTTCAACATTTTATATATTTATATTATGATTAGTGAACACAGTAAAAGTGTCGGACTGATTATGACGTAAGAAAAAAAATTAGCCAATGAGAGGCAACAATGAGAGTCAATTATGGCCTCTCATTGGCTAATTTTTTTTTCTTACGTCATAATCTGTCCGACACTTTTACTGTGTTCATGATTAGTTAGTTCTGACCCTCTACAAGTGTTGATATTCGTTTGTCTTACAGTTTCAGAGCTTTGCTCTTATGAATGTTGTAACCCTAGTTTTTTTTATGACATTATCCACTTGAAAATTTTAATTCTTTTAGTCTTAAATTTCTTTATAAATCAGACAAAATATAAGTGTTTTAGAATAAGAGCTTACTCAACAATTTAAATGAAAATTTGAGCCCATTTTAAAGAAATATGTTTGTTGTTATATCTATAATACAAAGTAGAACGATGTCTCTCTATCTGTCTGTTTATAGCGAAGGATCTCGCTAACCGCTGAACCAATCGGGTTCTCTTTTACAAAGTAGCTTCTCATAGGTCCATATAAGGTTTATAACTATTTTCATGGCAAGTGGGACAACCCCGTCCCCCCCAAAAAATGAAAAAAAAAAAAAAATTTAAACTAAAATTAAAATAGAGGGGTCAACAAACCCACCCACCCCCCCTCCAAAAAAAAGAAAATTTAAAGTTTTCTTTAAATCTAAAATACGAAAAATTAGGTTGATAAAACCCCTGGGGCAAAGCCCCTAGAAACTAGGCGCGAAGCCGCTAGTTTTTTTTATAAACTCACTTGTGTAAATATGTGTGTAACCACCCAAAATATAAATAAAAGTTTTTGTACAAAAAATATTTTTTACTTTTGCCAGAGAAAAGCAGTCATGGTGAGTGGATTTTAATCTGAAAATCCTTATAATAAAGTAATAGGATGTCTCTGTGTTTGTGTGCGTTTGTCTGTATGTGGTGTGTGTGTGTGTGTGTGTGTTTGTGGTGTGTTTGTGTGTGTGTTGGTGTGAGTGTGTTTGTGTGTGTGTGTGTGTGTTTGTGGTGTGTTTGTGTGTGTGTTTGTGTGTGTGTTTGTGCGTGTGTTTGTGCGTGTGTTTGTATGTTTGCAACGAAGGATTAACAGGGTAGCTTCTCATAGGTCCCGGGAAGGTTTATAACTATTTTGGAGAAGGGTACCGGCACCCTCCCCAGAGAAATCGACAAAAATAAAATAAAAATAAAAAACGCCGTCCTGTGAACATTTTTTGCAATTAGCTAAAAACATAGCTAACACCATCTATCGTCGAAAAAAAAATGTTTTGGGTAATCAGCTGATTTTAAAATTTATCGATAAGAAACAATTTCACGTTTCCCTAGAGGCCTATAGGGGCGTAGCCGCTATTATTTGATATTCAAATAAAAAATTGGTCAACAATTTTTTTAATTAGGAAGTTATTCTATTATTTAAAAAGTCTGTTTGTCTGTTGTCTTTCTATTTTGAAAATGTAAAATTTTCAGCTGGAACCTAGAAATAGGGTCTAACTTTTTATCTTTGTGACGTAACAAAAATCCATCTCTTTCTTAGGGGTTTCCTTTCCCACCTCCCCTCGCATCCTTCGATTTTTGGTACGTCACAAAGAAAAAAAGTTAGACACTATTACTAGGTTCCTCAGTTGCTATTCAAGACAACTGACATTTTTTGGGAATATTCCCTATAACAATAAGCATAAATATATAATTAACTTAAATAGTCAGTCTATCAGTAATATTGCTATGACGGTTATTCTATTTATTTTGGAAAAATCTTAAATACTCAGCTGCTATTAGAGACAGTTAATTTCTTTCAGGTAAAATTTTTATGATCTATCAATCTATCTATCTTACTTTGTCAGTCAGTCTGGTAACAATACTCTGACGGTTATTTAATTTATATTAGAAACAAAATTGATTTACTCTGCTGTTATTTTCCTAATTAGTAAGTTAGTAATTTGTAGGTCAAATGTTTATTTTTTTTGAGTGAATCTTGGTACGGTTAATTTGCTTTATATATTAAACTGATTTAAAATTTAGTGCTTGAAAATTTTATATTTAATTGCTAAATTCTTAAGAAATCTGTCATTAACCCTATTATGAAAATCCCTATTCCTAAGAGGGGGACGCTGAAAGCCACCTCGGAAATAATACAAGAAATAATCAAAACTTTTGATTATTTAAGCTACAGAAAAAATCAAATTAAAATCTACAGCTGGTACAGCGTTATTTTGTAGTGACGGCTGGCTATGAGTCCCGTGGACTTGTTCGGATAAACAAAGTATATTACAAGTAGGGTTGGGCTGGATACTTTTATGGTCGGATACTGGATATTTGGCTGATTTCTAATACCGGATAACCGGTATCCGGCCAGATATTAAAATGGCCTGATATCTGGCAAATTGCCGGATTTCCGGCCGGCTAACCGGATATCTGAAATTAGAAATCAGCCGAATATCTGCTATTCGGATAGTTTTAATAGTTGGTATACGGAAATACGCAGCAATAACGGTAAAAGCCTAAAAAAGTTATTAAATGTACATAATTTAATACTGCTTTCCAGATTTTTAAAAGTGTCCGTACGTACGTCTGGAACGAATAGGTTTTAGTTTTTTTTAGCAGCTAATTTTTACGTGATATAATCATCCGATTGATTTTTGGAATGATGATCCCTAGATGAAGCATCTCTATAATCAAGTTCTAAAAATGTAAGTATGTCCTTAAATAATATCCTGTATTTGAACAGTTTTAAAAATTTACTTAAAATTTAGTTTTGACTTTAATACATTTGTATTCTGATTATTTAGTACTGACATTCTATGGACGTTGTTATCCTTGTTTTTTCTTCAATTAACCCGTTTTGAAGTAATTTTAGTATACTTTTCAGTTGCTGTTATAAAAAAACGCTGGCTTTTAATCACCAAATAGGAAAAACAGCATGCCAAAAAACGTTGTTTTAACACCTTTTTAGTTTTTAATAAATTTAAACTATGAATGCATATATTGTTATCTTTCTTTTCTTATGAGTAAACAAAACTTTGGCGGGTTTCTTTAAACATTATCACATTACTATGTGTTGCAAGTTAAATGTGTTATCTTATTGTTATAGGTTGGAAGAAAGCACTATAGGACTTTTTCCTTTTTATTAGCGAAGCTACTCTATAATTTATTTTGTCTATCTGTCAGTCAGTCCGTCCGTAAGATTTACTCAGCTGCTATCAAGGCTAGATCTCTGATTTTTTTAGACAATATTCCCAACAATTTAAACTATTGTTGGTTGGAATTTATAATTTTATTATTATGTGATCAAAAAATGTTAGAATGCAAAAATTGCCAGGTTTTAAACATACTACAACGCCGTACATTTCCTTTCATTTTTTTTCTTTCTTTCTTTTCTTGAAATACATGCTCCATTTACTTTCAATCTTTTTAAAAAGAAATACAAACAAATTTTTTCCTTATGATATTTAACTTTTATCTAATTTTTATTATTATATGATATACTTAAAAGGGCTTGATCTTTTTTACTGCATGATCATAATGCTATGGTTTAACCCATTAGTGCCGAGCGCCACTTTTATGGACCGATCGAGCTGAAAATTTCAGGGAAGCTTTGTTATGGTAAAAACGGAATTCCAATTTTTTTGTTTTGCTCTAGTGGCGTGCACAGGAAATTTGCAATAAAACCCGGTTCGGCGCGAGTAAAGAAACCGTTCGGCATAGGTAACCGTTTTTGGAGTTTTTTGGTGCTTTCCCCCGGCATTCAAGCCCGGTTTTGTCCTACATACCCGGTTATTTGGCCCAAAAAATTAAAAATGTAATTTTTGAACATCCAAAGTGAGTTGTAGAGTAGCTAATTCTACGATACGATCCGCAATTGAAAACTACATAACCTCATGTAATTGATAGAGCTACAAGTAAGATACAAAACGATTTATATCACATTTAGTGTTTTGGCTATAGGTGCCACCCTTTTCAGTTAAAAAAGCCCATTTCCTAGAAGTTTTAAAATTTTGATATTATAAGTGGACGGGTATCTTTACTCGCGCCGAGCCGGGCAATAAAAATGGCGGGTATCTTTACTTGGGCCGAGCCGGGCAAATATAGAACGTAAAAAAACGATAAAAAAATCATATAAAAAATAATAATTTGAATAAAATGAATTCACAAATGAATGTAGTTGCCAATAAACTTTTAATTTCACGAAAAAAATCACTAACTTTACTTCATAAACAAAAAAGTTAGGAGGGGTATTTTAAAATCACCTCATTTTTCTTGGTTTTCAAATTTTGTTGAGCTATACCGGCAAACGGAAGTAAGCAAAACTGCCTGCTCCAGGGGGAAATGAAAACCAGGGTAGTAGAGGGGGGATTCATACTGAGAATGATGCAATCCTGAAACTTAGAACCGTTTTTTTACGGCATTTTCTGGAACCAGGCGTTAAAAGCCGGTTCGTCACTAATGGGTTAAAAATCCACTTTATGCTAAAAAATATACACATTGTGTTTTGCGTTAGGTCCTGCCACTAGGCAACATATTTGATATTTCTTATGTATTAAAATAAATAAAAAAAAGGTATTATCCTCTTAGGAAATTTTTCTCAAAATTTTTATATCCCCCCCCCCAGAAAAAAAAGCCCCCTGGCTTGCCTAGCCGCGGGCGCTCGGCCCCCTAGCCATATAACCTAGGGGGAGGGGGGGGGTATAAAATTGATAAAAATTGAAGAAAAAAATTCCTAAGAGAATAACGCCAAATAAAACTATATAAACAATATAGCTATGTAAATATTCTGATCATATCGTTGTGTTTTAATATGTTGACTGATGAAATAAATATTTTATGTTTTAAACATTTTGTGGCATATTTTAGTAATAAATCTAGTCGCTTTATAGCCGATTTTATTTTCACAATCATTGGTGTATAAGGTTCGATTAAAAAAATTAATAGTATCAAAATTGAATTTTCTTTTATTATGACCTTTGCACATATGTTAGATTCACTTTTTACGTTTGTCAATCCATATTTTTTTAGTGCTTTGCTACATTAACCTGCAACCGTGGCTCACCATGTAGCACATCCGCTCGTTGTCAGGAAGGTGATAGGTTCGTATCTCAGTCCGACACTGCGTAATAACTAAAGACGTTAAAAATGGATCACACTGCTATTATGTCGTGACGTAAATAGTTAAAGTGGGGGAAATGCCTTGGCCCAAAACAGACGCAACTCATTACCATGCACATTTAGGACTTCTCAGACAAAGGTCGTGCATCACAAAGAGTTGGTTGTCTGATGGATGCTACTTAACTTAATAGTGTTTGGACATAGAAGGGTGTGTATCGGTCACCCTTAGTCTTCCTGGATTGCTGGACCAGGACCTGGACAGTACATCAAGTCGAAAAGTCCTGGACTGCAATCCCGACCGTACGAGGTAATCTAAGGTACATATGTATGTTGTCATCCTTGTTTTAATAGCGCAGCTTGATCATTAGCTACGGGTATGTCTGATTTGTGGGATTCGACTTTATGGATATTGCCATCTTTTTAGTAGCGGAGCTACTCTATAATTTGAAATGTCCGTCCGTACGTCCGTCTGTCAGAGACAGAAATTGGGAAACGTGATTTTCTCGGCTTCTATAAAAGATAGTGAGCTGAAATTTTCAGGGATTATTTATTCTAACATTCTTCGTATTTTTACTAAGTTTCGTAAAGATTCGTCAGTTGGTTGGGGTGCTTGATCGATTCCTGCATTTTAAGTTTTCATGATTTTCTCCACTCCTATTCAAGATAGATGGCTGAAATTTTTAGGGATTGAATACTTTCATATTCTGCATACTTTTTATCAAGTTTTATTAAGATTTGCTTATTGGTAGGGGTGCTAGGTTGGATCCTAGATTTTTAAGTATTTTTTAGTAGATACGATTTAGAAATCGTAGCAACTCTTTAATTGTTACCAAAATGTCCGTACGTCTATTTTAGCTTTTTAACTTTTTTTAACAACAGTTTTTTTTATTTGTTATAATCATCCGATTGATCTGATTTTGGGGTACTCATTCCTATTACAATAAGGTACAATATTATAAGCAAAGCATCTCTATAATCAAGTCCAAGAATGTCAGTATGTCCTTAAACATTATTATGTATTTAAGAAGTTTTGCAACAAACTTATGTATAATTTTGTCACAACTTGTATATTTATATTTTGTATATTCGGTTTTGACACTCTACAAGAGGTATTATTCGTCTGTCACGCCGTTTCAGAGCTTCGCTTTTATGGATGTTGTCATCCTTGTTTTGTCAATAGAATAGTTATTTTAGCACTCTTAGTCATAACTCAAGCAAGCAAGGATTTAAAGATAAAGGTGCCTTTATAATGTATGAAGCAGCTATATAATTCAATCTTTATATAAAAGTAGCAGGAGGATGTCTGTCTGTTGTGTGATGTGTACCAAAGGATCTCGCAAATCTCAGAACTAATATGATTATCCTTTATAATGTAGCTTCTCATATGTCCTGGGGAGGTTTATAGTTATTTTGGGGGATGGTACCACTACCAACATCCTTCCAAGAGAAATTGCAAAAAATATAAAAAAATAAGAAAACGCCGCCCTGCAAAGATTTTTGGTACTAGCGGAGAACAATATTTTTGGTAAATAGTTGATTTTAACATATATTGACAAAAACAATTTTACGTGTCCCTAGAGGCCTCTGGGGGTATAGTTCTAGCTATTTAAATAATAATTTCATCATAATGTAATCAAAATTGACGTTGTAAGCAAAGGAAAGCAACTCTATAGTTTTAATAGATTAATGAAACACATATTTTGTGTTATCCCATATTTTATTAGCGAAGCTACTCTATAATTTAAAATGTCCGTATGTCTGAAACGTGATTTTCTCGGCTCCTATAATAGATAGAAGTCTGAAACTTTTTGACAACATTTCTATCATTAAGGAGCATAATTAACTACAAAACATCCATTGCGGTTAGACTCATTTTTATCAGGTTTTTGGCTATTCTTATATTTTTCACATTTTTCCCTATATCTTTAATGATTATGGTTCGATTTTCAAAATTTTTGTTGTTGCAACTATGAAAATTAAATTTTCGTCGTTTTAAGAAAACATCCATGATAGTCGGACTGCCTTTTACCAGGTTTTTGGCTAATTTCTTATTTTTTACTTATTTCCTCTTATTTTTGGTTCAAAATTTTTTGGATGACAGTTTCAAAATAATTTTTCCTATTGTTCTGATTATCCAGTATGTAAGTTACTGTAATTTATTCTGGATTTTAACAAATACTCTTTAAATATATTTGTACGTATTTCTATCCACGATTTTTTTACGCTTCGCTAATTATAGATGTTGTCATCCTTGTTTCTTTATGAATGTATTTTTTAGGTATTGTTTGTTTTTTATAATTGATAAGAATTATAATTGATAAAAATTAGTAAGCTAGTGAGGCATCAATATTCAAGTTCATTGTTAAATCATTATTTTGTGACAAGTTGATTACATTTTTTGTGACTATATTTAATTATCTATAATAAAAAGTAGAACGATGTCTGTCTGTCTGTTTGTACTAACCGCTGAACCGATCGGGTTCTCCTTAACAGGGTAGCTTCTCATAGGTCCCGTGAAGGTTTATAACTATTTTCTTGGGGGGGGGGGGGGGGTGGGAGGGGGACACCCCCAACCCCACAATAAACGAAAACAATTTTATTTTAATTTTTCTTTTAAATCTAATATACGGAAAATTTGGTTGATCAAACCTCTTTGAGCAGAGCCCCGAGAGGCTAGGGGCGAAGCCGTGGTATCCTTGTATAAAATTAACTTGATCTCTGTCTGTCTGTTTGTTCCAAAGGATCTCGTTAACTGCTGAACAAATATGGTTCCCTTTTACTTGGGCTAAAGTTTTCTGCGGCTAAAGTTTTCTATGGGTGAAGATTGCCACTGCACTGTCACAAATTTTGGGTATAGTCCCTTTCGTGACAACGCCTCTTAAGGGGCATTTCGTCATTTTTCACATTAGCGTTTGATAGGTTATTTTAAGGTCCTACGACAAACGCAGGAGTCCAAAACGTCGGAGTGGACAAACGAAGGAGTGAATACTTAACCTAACCTAACCTATATTAAACCATTTTTTAGGTTTTTTAAATGCCTAACCCCTGCGGGGGGCTTCTTTGTATTTATATCTTAGCCTAACCTAACCTGTATAGAAATGCTTAATTAATTTAATATTTTAACACTCCTGCATTTGTCCTGGAACCCTATTTCAGGTTAGGTTAGGATAGGTTTATAGCCCCCCCCCCCCCCATAGGGGTTAGAAATTTGAAAGACAAAACGCCCCTTAAGATGCGTTGTCATGAAAGGGACTATACCCAAAATTTTAAATGCAAAGACAAGCTAAACTTACACCAACTTTCAACATCATAATGTTATAGCATTTTAAGTTATGTTTAGCCCTCAACAGTAAGCACTAAAGTGCTTATAAAGTTTATTATTTTACTTTCAGGTGATAGCAATGGATAAAAATATTGATGCAAATAAAATGCAAGAAAAAACAAAAGTTGATGCTGAACCAGAAAAAAATAAGGACAGCAATCCGGGTGTGGCCACTCAACAGACCAAACAGGAAATGGATTCAAAGAGAAGGTAATAGTTTTCGCAACAATGGAATAATTAGCAAAAGTAATTTTCATATTGGTAAAAGTGTAAATAAACAAGGATGACAACATCCATAAAAGTTAAGCTCTAAAACAGTAGGACACAGATCCTGTTACTAAAAGTTTTATTTTATTTCACTCATGCATCTGGGATCTTTTCAAAAAAAATGCCACAACAGACGGTAAAAATAATATGTTGAAAAGTTGAAAATCATTCTATTTTTTGTAAAATTTTTAGTTCAAATAAATAAAACAGTCTTTTGTCATCGCCTATGGCAGGAAATGTGCAAACAAAAAATTGTCAAAATAGTTATATTCCTTTCTTATTTTAGAAAGAAACCCTGATAACAAATAATCCTACTATTTTTTTTAATTTCAGCCCAGAAACCTCCTTACGCTCCAAGGTCCGCAATTATTTTCTACAAAGAAGGAAAGGTGCTGCAAAGAATTCTGACCGTGCAAGCAGAATTTTAGAAATTGTGGCTGAGGCTACTGGAATTTCTCCTATAAAGGCCTTTAGTTTGGCTTTTAAAGAAGCTGCTGTCTACCTTACAAAAAAGGAAAGGAAGGTAATTAATTTACTTAGAATTCACTGTATCATGCATAGAATAATACTATTTATTGTTGTTTTTTTGATAATGAAATAATTTACATTTACAATTATCTTAATTATCTTTATCGTTAACTCTGATTTATTTTTGGGCGCTCTCTCATAAATCATCTTCACCCCTCCATTTATTTCAAAAATAAATTGATAAATTAAGGGACTCCAATCATATAGTTGTATGAAATGCATTTAACAAGTACATTGCAAGCAGAAGTTAAAAGAATACTACCAGACTTGTATAATTTTGTATTACAATAAATAGAAATCAATTAGGCACCACCAAAATAGTCATCATGTTGTTTTTTGTGAAAATAGAACAGCCATTTATGTCCTATTGATGTAATTTAAACTATTGAATAGAAAAAAATATATAGTTCACTAAATTCATGTTTAAATGCACTTTGTGCAACTACCCCTTTAGTGTTCTGTGGTTGATAAGACACTTTGATGAAATTTCTTTTCTTTATTTAGGATTTGAAAAAGAAAGCAAAACAGTTATTTGGAGGCAAAAGAAAAGTCAAGGAAAGTTTATCATGAATATTTTAATATTGTAATATTTTTATCATCAATTATGTTTACAAAAATAACACTAAGTTGTATATGAAATGGACAATTAAAAATATTTAAACTGCTAATTAACAAGAATTCAACATCAGTAAAGCAAAATTCAAAAAATCAAATATACCAATTAAAATTTATATGCATAATTATAATTGTTGATTTTATTTACATTTGGACATTTTAAATCAAAACAAATGAAAATTTGTCAAACACAAAAAAAATTTCTTAAAACTTCTCCTTAAAAAGTTTACATGGAAAAGGGGATATTACCCATTTAAATTCTTTTATGGTTGAAATTACTGAATTTGAAAAATTAAGGGTATTATAGCAAAAAGCATAAATTTTTTTTTATTGGTTAGGGGTTTCTGAGAAATTGGAGGGAGTTGTATGCATAACCTCCCTCATGTATTTTATGGGGGGATGTAACACTCCTTTACCCTACCTCCCTTGTATGCCCTTATTCTCAGTTTTTCACTTATTTTTGATAACACTTGACAGGAGCTTTCTAAACAAGAAAAAGATGATTTGCTTCAAGAAATTGGACTAAAAAGGGAAGAGCTTGATTCAAGTGCCAAAAGTGAATTCAAAGAACTTGCGAATGAAATAAAAGACTTGCAGGTATTTATTTTCTACCTTTTGTACTTCAACTTAAATGGTTTATCTATTTCTTGTCTTATATTATATATAGCTTAATATTAAATAAAGCTACTTTAACCTAAGTCACAAAAATCTCAGCTTCACATCTAGAGGGCTTTAAATTTGTTGTTCCCCAATTTCCTGACTATAACACAGTCAAACTCAAAGTTATAGGATTATAATTATTCGGAGTCCCCCCCTTAGCCCACTCTTAATCTCCTAAAATATATTTTTAGGGCAGTGTAAATCTTCTGTTGGATATGGTTGCAAGTATGAATTATCTCAGAGGATGTGAACATATTCATCAACAATTTGAACAAATGTCCAAAATGGATTTGGTGGAATGGGTCAATGATTTTTATCAGAATAAAAACAACTTTAGTTTATATCTATCTGATTTCAAAGAGGAAAAAGTGAAGGCTTATCTAAGCTATGTTTATGAGAACAAATGTTCAGCAAACATGCAGCCTGTCTTTCAAGCCTTTGGGTGAGATTTTTTATGCATTGTGTAAAATTTGCCCTGTCTAATGTTACAGATTAAGATCCTGAAATGTAAGACTATGTATGTGTAGTATATTTAGCACTGTTTTTAGTAGCTAAGCTACTCTATCATTAAAATGTCCAACAGTCTGTCCTTACTTTTATCCCTCTTTAAGAAACTGTTTGTGGGAAACATCATCTGTAAGTTTTTCTGGAGTATATAGAATTGCAGTTAATTGTCTTTTTTTCCTTCTAGTTAATTAGAAATTGATAAAATAAGCAATATTTTTATTTAAAATTGATAACAAATCTAAATGCAAGTTTTTTACTAGTATCAAAGTGACTTCAATTGGTCCATCTCTTGCCCACCTTTGCATACAAATTTGTAATTAATAAAGATGCACAATTTCTTTATCAACACTCTGATAAAAGTGTAATCTAAATCTCCTATGTGGGTTATTAATTGTCTGACACAATAAAAAAGGATATTATCATTTTAAAAGACCTCTGATTTTCATTCATTTGTAGACAGTGAGGTATTTTTTGTCAATAATCTGAATTTGAAATAGATCTTTATTACCTAATTACTACGTTATTAAAATTTGAATTGGCAATTTTATGCTATAAAATTAATCCTTAACAGTAAGTAAATTGTTTCAACTATATATGATAAGTTAAATATTCCTAGAAACATTATAATAAACAAATATGTTCAGATTTTTTTATTTTTTCCTTCCAAAATACTGCAAAATCAAGGCATAAATCATTGAAATTTTTGTTTTTTGGTTGCTTAACATGATGTACTGAAATGATATACAGTGTGTTTTTTTTATGAGAACTTTTTTGAAAGCAATTTTACCCCACTTACAGTTATCAGAATTTAATGATTAATGGCTTATTTTCTTCGGTTTTTAATGCAATTAATAGAACACTGAAAAAATATTACAGTTTGTGTTTAAAAAGTACAGTAAAATGTAAAATTCAAAACTTAGGTGTCAACATCTAAAAATAGTTTTAGCGCATTTTTCTTATAATCAAATTTTCTACCTTTTGCAAGAATGGCTGCAAAACGCTTCAAAGTTGAGATCTAGAGCTAAAAACTAATATGGATACTATTGGGGACATGTCCTAGAATATATCAAAGTTTACAGGTCATATCTCAATCAGGGAGGGAGTACTGGCCCCCCAAAGTCGACTAATGAAAATCTAATTTTTTCTTGCAAAGGGTAGAAGATTTGAGCATAAGAAAAATGCGCTAAAACCATTTTGATGTTGTCACCTAAGTTTTGAATTTTAGATTTTACTGTTTTTTTTAATTAAAAACTGAAATATTTTTTTAATGTTCTATTAATTGCATTAAAAAACGAAGAAAATAAGCCATTAATCAATAAATTCTGATAACTATAATTGGGGTAAAATTGCTTTCAAAAAAGTTCTCATAAAAAAAACACACTGTATATGTTCAGTTGTTAGCAGCAAGCAGCCTTTCAAGTTCATAGAAATTTGAAGATAATCATTTGTAGGAACATTATTGTAAAGTAGAGTAGATCTTAAATAACATGCATTAATTCTAATCCTTCTTTATACTTATTTCAGGTACCTTGTGAATTCCAGAGTGTTATACAATCTAATCCTGACTACTTACTATGTAAATGTCACTGATCCTATTTTTGTTAAAAATCCTGACCTAAATCCAGAAGAAAGAGTTGCAAAGGAGTTTGAACAATGTGAAAAAGATCTTGAAGAAATTGAAAAGGCAGCAGAAAGTGTTGTTGGTGTTGAAGATGGTTGTTTCATGGCAATGATGAATTCAAAGGCCAACCTAGGTAAGATAATGATTTTTTTACTTTTGTATAGTAAAAGAAGAAGTAATAGTTCATGTTAACTAATTATTTTTTTTTATTTGAATAATAAATGTCAATACCTTTCCAACTACTTTATGTAAAAAAACTTATGTTTTAATCAAAATACACTGTAATATAAGCTTAACCAATCAATTCTATTGCTGTCAGGGAAAAGAAAACAATCAACTTCTGACAAACAATATTCTGACAAACAATTCTAAACACCCTTTCCCTTTTCCTCCCCTGTTACCCACCCCTCTTGATTGTTACAATAGCTGGGCCAAAATATTCTAAATAATAATTTTTCATCCCAGCATGAAAAAATACAGTCATTTCTAGTTTTTAAGTAAGACAGACTGTTACTAAATAAAGGGGTGAAGTAAAGTAATACTTTGTCGTGGATAAATTTGGAAATTCTTTATCAAGCAATTGGAAACTGTACTTAAAAGGAGTGTGAACGTAAAAATTTCTCATCTGATTATCAAATCTTAACATTTTCTAAGCACATTTCACTATACTGATCAACCAAAAACGTCCTATTAATGAAAATATCCAGGAATAATACCTCGATTTTATGGTATTTTGGGAGGGAAAAAGGAAAAAACAGAGAAAGTCTGAACGTTTTTGTTTCTTATAATGTTTGTAGCACAAAGGCTCTAGCTTCTTATAAAAGCGGGAAGTTTGTAAATATTTTACTCAACACACTAAATCATTACAATTTTCATGAGAAATACGCATTTTATAAGGCATACAAAATGCTCTAATTTTCGTTATATTTAACGTAATTTTGTAATTTTTTTTGCTGTTTATTTCATTTTACATATACTTTTATCATTTTATCAAAAAAAAATTTATCTTTTTTCATCATTTTTTTGAGAAATTAATGCTTAAACTAAGGGTATCTTTAAACGCAAAATTGACGCACTTAGAATAAAAAATGCGTATTGAGTACAAAGGGGGGATAATTTCAAGTCATGCATGTTCCAAAGATATCTTTTTTTCCATAAAATTTTAATGTTTAGTCCACCGGAGATTACCCTGAAAATCATATATCAATTTAGGAAGGTAATTTTTGTAGAATAGTTACTGAATTTACAACTTTATGTACACTAAAAGTATAGTTAAGATCAAAGGCGTGCAAAAGGTTGGTGTAGGGGTTGTTTACACCACCCTTGTAAAATTAAGGGGGATGGATACACCTCCCTAGGTGTCCACCCATGTCCACCCTCTTGACAAGAGCCTACACCCTCAGATACACCCCTCTATAAATTCCAAGGGGGTGTAAAGGAAATAAATTTACACCCCTTAAAATAAAGAGGGGGGGGGGGAGGTGTTTAAGGCGGGTGTATAAAATTAAGCCACTGATTAAGATAATTCTATGCTATCTATTTTTAGATAAATTAATCATTAATTTCCAGACTTAACTAAAAAAAATCTTGCAATATTCTGTACAACTGTACTGTACAAATTTTAATCAGTAAATAAAAGTGATTGACACAAGAAGGAGCTCTCATACATATGTAATTAAACCACAGTTAATACCTCTAAAGATCTTGATTGATATATATTTATAACTTTTAATATTGTTTACAATTGTGATTAAAGTTAATGTTGGGGAGGGAGATATTTCCCAATCCTCTTTTTAAAGTTTGTAAAAATGTATTACTTATGTAATGAAGTTTTGGTGACATACTTAAATAAACTATCCTTGATTTTAATTAAAGGGAGCTGTTAAAAGTTGTAAGTGTCAAAAAATTTAGGTGGTTAAAAATTAATGGAATATAACCTGATATTATTATCATTTATGTACAAAAAGATTATAGATACAGTATTACACTTTTTTTCATAAGTAAATTGGATAATTTTTTTTATTTTTTATTGCAACACAAGGTTATTTGTTTATCTCCTGGTACAAGATTCAACATTATTATTAGTTAAATCTAATTTTCTATTGAAACAAGCATTCAACCATTTTTACAGTATTATCGATTTTAATATGAATTATTAAATATGTATTATTAACCCTTAACAGTCGGGCCCCTTGCCGCACCTTAATCGGTTGGTGATGGGGTGGGCGTTCAACGCTCCCCCCCTATTATCTCAGTTCCTATTAGACCTAGAGGGCTAAGTCTTTTTTGTGCAAGTCCCCTGTTTGATAATAAATTTCCGACCTTTTATAAGTCAAAGTCAATTTTTACTTAGTTCACCTTTTTATTTAACAACCTTTTTTACTTAAAAATTTTAAACGGCTGTAATTTTCTTATTTTTGAAGCTAGAAGAACAATTTTTTTACAGAAAATGTTTATCTTTAAACTGTTTTTAACCTATTTTTTTATCATATATCAAAAATATACTATGACACCAGTAGAATCAGACTGCAGAGCCCAAATTTGAATTAAGTCCCCAATAAACTTTTTTTGGGGGATTTAAAAATCAATTTTATATGTTGCTGTGATCATTTTGATGGAAGCAAAAGCATTTTTTAGTTTGGGGTTAAATTGTTTCTTACAGAACAATTTGATGTGATTCAGATTATATCAATACAATAATAAAAACTCTACTCTGTTCGATGCAAATAATTTTTTTCTAAAATAATAATTTATATAGAAGAAATTTAACATTAGAATAAAACATATTATTCTGAAGTCTGAACCAATTAGAAGTCTCGTTTCATTTCAGTTTTTTACAATTCAAAAAAGAGTGTTTTCACAAAGTAACTTATTTCCAATGTAGTTAAATAATTTTTATTTAATTAAAATGAAAAGAATGAAAACTATACACATAAAAGATACATGCATTTTAAAAATATTTAAAAAAATAAGTTTGAATAATCTTATATTTTATCATATTTGTATATGTGACCAAAAAAAATTTGTTGTATTGCGTAAACGTTTGTTGTCATCTTTCACTATTTAACCCTTTACAGCCAATTTTTTTGTGTTTTAAATAAGAGATGGAAAACAAGCACGATAAAGTTAATTCATTAATATATTGTAAAGAATTAAGTTTTTAATGAATTAATTTAGATGAAATCAAAAGGCCTAATTTTACTCTATACTAGAATACTATATATATGAAGCAAAACACTCTAAAAGCTACGAATTTTACCCAAATAAAAAAAGACCTTTTGCTCTGATCAAAAAAGACCACAGCAACAGTAAATTTAATTTTTAAATCCCCTCAAAAAAGTTTATTGGGGACTTAATTCAAATTTAGGCTCTGTAGTTTAATTCTACTGGTGTCATAGTATATTTTTGATATATGTTTTAAAAATAGGTTAAAAACAGTTTAAGTAAATTTTATATTAGAAATATCAAATATAAATTTCAGCGGCCGCAGCAGGCGGTCAGCAGGGAAAACGGCTGTGGATCTCTATGAAATTTAGATATGTTATGTTGACATATAAGAAAAGCTTACGTTTAAAAGGGGGACGTAACTGAAGCTTTTTTGATGCTGGGGGGGGGGGGTTCTCAGGAACCACTTGATGAACCATGCAAATTTTTTGGACTTAAGCTTTTAGGGATATGAACATCTTATGGTTTCAAAATCAACCCCCTACCCCCATCCCATAGCCCCCTGGGGCTCAAAACCCCCCTAAAAATGAACATAACCTTAATTTTCTCAGAAACCATTTGACCAATAGGGATGATTACTTAAACTTAAGCTTTTATGGTTATAAACTAACTTCTAGTTTAGAAGTCACCCCCCTGCCGCCTACTCCTAGCCCTCCGGGGCTCAAAAACCCCTAAAAATGAACCTAACCTTAATTTTCTCAGAAACCATTTGACCAATAGAGATGAATTCTTAAACTTAAGCCTTTATGGTTATAAACTAGCTTTTGGTATAGAAGTCACCCCCTTGCTGCTAACCCCTAGTCCTCTGGGGATCAAAAAAACCCATAAAAATGAACCTAACCTTTATTTTCAAGGGGGTGACTTATAATCTAGGAGTTAGTTTATAATCATAAAAGCTTAAGTTTAAGAAATGATCCCTATTGGTCAAATGGTTTCTGAGAAAAATAAAGGTAGGTTCATTTAAGGGTTTTTGGAGCCCCGGAGGGCTAGGGGTTGGCGGCAGGGGTGCGACTTAAAATCTAAAAGTTAGTTTATAACCATAAAAGCTTAAGTTTAAGAAATCATCCCTATTGGTCAAATGGTTTCTGAGAAAAATAAAGGTAGGTTCATTTAAGGGTTTTTGGATCCCTGGAGGGCTAGGGGTTGGCGGCAGGGGGTGACTTATAATCTAGGAGTTAGTTTATAATCATAAAAGCTTAAGTTTAAGAAATCATCCCTATTGGTCAAATGGTGTCTGAGAAAAATAAGGTTAGGTTCATTTATAGGATTTTTTTAAGCCCCGGAGGGCTAGGGGTTGGTTGCAGGGGGGTGACTTCTAAACTAGAAGTTAGTTTATAAGCATAAAATCTTAAGTTTAAAAAATCATCCCTATTGGTCAAATGGTTTCTGAGAAAATTAAGGTTAGGTTCATTTTTAGGTGGGTTTTGAGCCCCGGGGGGCTTGGGGGTGAGGGTAGGGGGGTTGACTTTGAAACCATAATATGTTCATACCCCTAAAAGCTAAAGTCCAAAAAATTTGAACGGTTCATCAAGTGGTTCCGGGGAAAACCCCCCCCCCCCCCCCCAGCATCAAAAAAGCTTCAGTTATGTCCCCCTTTTACGTCTCTAAGTCAAAAATTGCGGCCAGAGGAGCCTTTTAAAGATTTCTGGAGACCTGGAGGATCAGGATCTGCAGGTTCATATCTGGAACCTGAAATTGACTTGAACATATTTTATATGAGGATGTACTACTATAGGATATTTTAGTATTTTGGTAAGATAAAATGCATTGTTTTAATCAAAAAATATTTTTGCTCTTTACCTGGACAGACAGACAAAGGGGTATTGCCTAAAAACAGTTTGGCTGCTATATGAATCATTAAAACCCACCATAAAAAGAAATTTACATTAGTTTCATTATTTTGATACTCAACGCCCCCCCCCCCTCCCCAACTCAAAGGGGTTTATTATTTCTTAAAACCAATAAGTGACTTCTCAGTAGGGTTGGGCAGAATACTTTTTTGGCCCGATACCGGATATCCGGCTGATTTCTAATGCCGGATATCCGGTTCCGGCCGGATATATGGCAAATGTTCGATATCCGGCAAATTACCGGATATCCGGCGTCAAAAATCAGCCGGATATCCTGTAACCGGATAGTTTTAATATCCGGTATCCGGCCGGATATTGAAAATGGCCGGATATCCGGCCCAACCCTACTTCTCAGCATAATAAAATTGAAAATACTTTTTATTTCATCAATTTATCTTAAATAGAACGAAAGTTATAATCATTTTATTGTCTACAAGAAAAATGCTTTGAGTAAAAATCAACCTAATTGTCAGTAAAAACGTCATATTTATGCATATTTACACAGTAAATAAATTTTAAAATTGTATTCTATTGTAATGAATAACTTAAGGGGGTTGTATGAATTATAAAAAACCTAAAAAAAAACCCTAAATTGGGTAAATTAGTCCACGTAAAGATTGATTTAGTACAGTACGTATGAATAAGTTGTCAATTTCCTGCCAGAGTCCTTGTGGTAGGGATATTTAACTTGTCATATATAGTTGAAACAATTTACTTACTGTTAAGGATTTATTTTATGATATAAAGTTGCCAATTAGTTTTTTTTATAACGTAGTAATTAGGTAATAAAGATATATTTTAGATTCGTATTATTGACAAAAAAACCTCTCTGTCTACAAAGGGTTGAAACTCAGTGGCTATTTAAAATAATAATATCCCTTTTTATTGTGTTAAACAATAAATAACCCACTTTGGAGAAGTACCCGCGACCGTGGCTCAACACGTAGCGCATCCACTCGTCGTCGGGAAGGTGATAGGTTCAAATCTCAGTCCGACACCGCGTCATAACTAAAGACGTTAAAAATGGTTCCCACTGCTACTATGTCAGATGCGCGACATAAATAGTTAGAGTGGTGGGAATGCCTTGGCCCAAAACAGGCGCAACTCGCTACCATGCACAATTGGGACTTCTCAGACAAAGGTCGTGCATCTCAGAGAGTTGGTTGTCTGATGGGTGAATGGACGCTTTACACCGCAATCATAAATATTGTATGTATGTTCCAAGGTGCGTGGAGTTAGGTCTAGTAACCAAAGCGACCTCTAGCCCCCTTGAGTCTTAACTCTTAGTCTTAACCCACTTTGGAGAATGAGTTTACACTTTTATCAGACTGTTTATAAAGAAATATTGCACCTTTATTGTTTACTGATTTGTAATTAAAGGTGGGTGAGAGATGGGCCATATAAAGTTACTTGTATACTAATAAAAAAAACCTGTTTCTAGCTTTGTTTTTGTATTTGGTTTTCAATAAAAATATTACTTATTTGATCAATTTGTAAGTAAATATACATCGGTTTAATGCAAGGATTATGTTAAAAGTCAGCTTAACAGTTAGGAAAAATAGAGAAGTATGTCAAAAAGTTTTGTTTTAGCTAAAGAAGGCAAAAAAAGGATCGACAATTAACTGAACATTCATATAGTCTGGAAATTTTTTCCCTAATCTTGGACATAGTAAAAATAGACAGAAAAGTCGTTTTTTAAGGAAACAAGAAACAGTTTTGCCCTATATTTGAGATTATATGAATGAGATGATGTTAAGGTTTGATAATCTGATGAGAAATTTTCTCGTTCACAGTCCCTTTAAATGGTTACCCTTTAGCTTTATCAGAAACTGAGATAAAAGTAGGTAATGTACACATGTACAATAATTGTCAAGAATTATAAGAACAATATTAATTCAATACCCTTTTTATGTTAATCAAATTTAGGCTCTTGTGAAAATGTAAATAATTAAAGCTTTATATTTCTTGTGAGATAAATTCTTATAGGAAATTTAAATAACAACAAAACTAGTAGTTCCTGTATTTGTATTATTATCATTATAAATAAATATTGTCTAAATTATATCCTCTTTTTTACTCAGACTTTATTCTTTAACTTTAGATTATGTTCCAAGGTTTCAAGATATGTCTGATGGTAACACTAACTATATTGGAGACTACAGTCAAAAAGATCTAGTTATCATGCCAATGGATGAGAATGTAAAATACAAAGTTTTTTCCAATGAAGGCAAGGAAGCTTTGCAATCACCAAAGCCAGTCTTCATAAGATGCAAATCTATAAATGAAGATTATGAGACTATTGTTGCTATGAAGGATGGAGTTGTTCACTTGGATTCAGGATTCAGAACAAAGTTTAAAAATGGTTCTGAATGTTTGGGAAAAGTAATATCTACAAATGTTGTAATCATGTACATGGGAGAAAAAATGGTGATTTATTCAAATGGCAATATGAAACAATGGAAAAAAGATTTAGTCTGGGAAGATATAAAGTGAGTATTTCGAGTGATCGTGATTGCTGATGTACTTTTTCGGATTATTGTGTTTTTTAGCTCATTAATTAAATTATTGTTATTTTGGCTATTTTTTATCTAGGATCGTTCTCAAAAGTAAAAAAAACAATCATACTGAAAATGTTTTTATTAAGGGAGAAAAAGGAGTTCACAGAATATTTTGGAAAAACTCCTGAATATTATCTAATAAATCCTAAAGGTAAATTTATCTTAAAGGACGCCTGCAAGAAATAACACGCTTTAACTGCTGAAAGACTGCCACAAGAAGACCCAATACCCTAAATTTAAAGCCTTCATCTTCAATAACAAAAAAGTTCTAGGCATTTCAAAATAGCATTTTATGTACAATGGAATTTTTGAAAGATTTCCAATGCTCATAAAAGAAAAAACAATATTAAATTACGTCGCCTAGACACAAAAATATAACCTTATCTTTGTCAGAAACTTAGATTGCCTGTAACTGATTACATTTTTACAATAAAAACACCACATTTCATAGTCAAAATCTATGAAAAAAATTCGATTTAGATTGCATTTTAAAACGAAAATCATAGCGGAAACAAAGGGGTAAACTAATACAAGCTTAGCTGTGATTGGTTGTTAAGCTGATTCAGCCTTCTGATTGGCTACAGTACATTCGGTACAATGCAAGTAAAACTTAATTTTTTTTAATGATTTTGACTATAAAAATGGGTATTTTTATTGTAAAAATATAATTAGTTACTGGAAACCTAAATTTATGACAAAAATAAGCTTATAATTTTGTTTCTAGGCCACGTAGTTTAATTTCAAAGTTTTCAACATGAGCATTGCAATTCTTTCAAAATTTTTATGTACATAAAATGTCATTTTAAAATGCCTAGAACTTTTTTGTTATAGAAGCTGAAGGCTTCAAATTTGGGGTATTTGGTCTACTTGTGGCAGTCTTTCAGCAGTTAAAGCGTGGTATTTCTTGCAGGCTTCCTTTAAAAGGAGGGTGGATGGGTGTTCCTTTAGCATAAGATTGCCATAACATAAGGTTGTAGACCATAAGCATAAGGGTCAAAATGATTAAACCTAAGAAAGGAAAAGTTATTAGAACATAACTTTTAAACAAAACCTTGGAATGCAATAGAAAATTTGCAAATATTAATTATTAATCTGTAGTTAGGAAAGCCAAAAGAGAATACTACTCTATTTAATTGAGTTTTTGTCTTGTAAAAAAAAACCTGGATTACAATTAATCAGCTTATCAATAACAAAAAAAAACTATTTTTATTGATGATATCAGATCTTATATAAACTCTCAAGATATTTGTAAACCTTTCAAAATTTCATTTCACAAAAATGATTTTAATGACTACCTTGAGAGTTCAGTCAATGAAAATCAACCCTCCCTTCACAACAAAAAATACTTTTTCTACATTCAATAAGTGAAATTCAAACTAAGTTTTGGGCCTGACAACATTTTTACTTAACTTCTAAAATAATTCATGCCTAGTATCATAGATCTAATTTATCATTAAAGCTTTGTTCCTTACAATTTTAAATGCGCCAAAAAGGGGGGGGGGGGATATGTGGTGACTCGTCACACAAAATACCAGCAATTTAATTTTCCCTTAGTTTTAGAGATAATTGGGTGAAATCTTTTTGGTTGTGTCACTAATTACCCCAAATTTTGGTATCTTAAAAAAAAAACTGCAGCAGAACCGCCGCTTACGCCGTCCGCCGCCGTATTCCGCCGCCACAAATTTTTTTTTCTTCAAATTGTCGTTCATCAAGGTATATCTTAACCCTTACAGATCGGGGGGGGGGGCCATATTGACCCCCCCCCCTCTAGTTTTTCAATGTCATTTTTTTTGTAGGTAAGATGGAGAGCTGTGACTTCATGACTTTTTAAGTTTAGTAATTATGCGTCGGCAAGAGTTGATTTTATTAGGATATCTGGTCTGTGTCGGTCGTGGTGTCCGGTCAAAGTTGGTTGGGTAGCACCAAAATTTAAAAAAATTCTAAATAAATTTTAATTTCTACATTATGACTTTTGTGTATAAGGTAGAAACCTAAAATTTTTTTTGTGAATACTGAGATATCAATGACCTTATGAGAAAAGTGGTGTTATGACCGTTTGACTGCACCCTGACCGACTTTATGACCGATTTTTATCCGGCTTTTACTACAGACATATATCATGAATATTGTGGCTTCTATTACAGCTAGAGACCTATAATTTTTTTTGGTAAATTCTTGAGCAACAATAAACAGATAAAAATATTAATTGGCGCCGCCAACCGCCGTTTTACCGCCGTAACCGCCGAAAATGGTGGTTTCCGTTATTTGCCGTTTTTTGGCGATGATCGGAAAAAGTAATTTTTTTGTTATGAAAAATAAAAGTTCGTCCTAAAATTTGGTCATCCTAGCTGCAAAATTGGCCGCTCTACAGCTGTTTTAAAATTTAGCGGCTTGCCGCTAAAAAGTGGTTAAGGAGCGGCCTGACTGCTATGAGTAGAAAAAGTAATTTTCTCTAAAAATACACATGAACCACCAGAAAAAAATTTTACGTCTTTATCTGTAACAGAAGCCGAGATAGAGGGGGGGGGGGTCAATATGACCCCCCCCCCCCCGATCTATTAGGTGGGAATGGGGGCCCGATCTGTAAGGGTTAAATACAGTACTTCTCCTGTGATTTTTAAGATATTGAAACAAAATCTTTTTAGGTTGTTTGAATTGGGAAAACGGCAGCGGGACTGCCACTCCCATCGCCCCAACCGTTATCCAACGCCACCAAAAAAAAAAAAATTATTGCATTTCTCGCCTAATTAGGCAATTTGGAATCATTTGAGACCATGTTATTTTTTTCAAAAATTTTTCCCCCTACAAGCAACCCTGCGGGGTATTTTATTTTGGGTGCTACTCCTTTAGTTTTAGAGATAATTGGGTGAAATCTTCTTGGTTGTGTCACTAATTACCCCAAGTTTTGGTATCTTTAAAAAAACAGCGGCGGAACCGCCGCTCCCACCGTCTGCCGCCGTTTTCCGTCACCTCCAAAAAAAATTTTATTGCATTTCTCGTTGAATTAGGCAATTTGGAATTATATGAGACCATATTATTTTTTGTCAAAAATTTTACGCCATCCACTACCGCCGTTTTCAGCGACGTTACCTCTGCCATTTATTATTTAAATATTATTTACTTTTTTTTGGTGGCGACAGAAAACGGCGGCGGACGGCGGGAGAGGCGTTTCCACCGCCGTTTTTTTAAAGATACCAAAACTTGGGGTAATTAGTGACACAACCAAAAATATTTTACCCAATTATCTCCAAAACTAAGGGAGTAGCACCCAAATTAAAATTAGGGGTTTCCTTTCCCACCTCCCCTCTCATCCTTCGATTTGTGTTACGTCACAAAGATAAAAAGTTAGACACTATTACTAGGTTCGACTTTTTCCAAGTTTAAAAAAAAAAATACTTTTTTTCAGAATTTGGTTCAATTGAATTTCTATGTTTTCCTAATCTATCCAGTTTTTTTTGTCCTGAGATTTGCATCATCTATATATCTAAACCAAGTTTTACAATAAATTACATTTTTAGAGTTCAAAGAAAAATGACCTTCCCCCCATCCCTCCTCCCCCAACCGTCTTTACAATAATGTATAAAAAATAAAACCTATCTGCAAAGTTTGAGCACTGAAAACTCCCATCTGTATTTTGAAATGAATTAAAAGTAAGAAAGTTTTTCCTATGCCTTGCCTAACCCCAATAAAGGATCCAAAAAAGGCTACCCAGTATCCAATACCTAAACTTACCTACCTGACCAAAAGTAATAATAATAAAAAAGATACCCAAGTCCTCATTTCAACTTTGAAGGAAATTGCCAAAAAATTTATTTGGAAACAACATGCAAGTTTTAAGTAGTGTACCACTAAAAGTAGTAGGATGTGTATGTGTGTTTGTGATGTTTTTTGTTGTCCCAAAATAAACAATAAACGTCTGGAACAATGAAACCATGATTTTGAGGGAAGTTTACAGAGAATCTAGGGAAGATATATATTTGATTAACAATATAAGGGGGGGGGGGGGTTAATGCAACCATCTCGTAATCAATGTATAAATGGCACTTAGAATTCGAATTTCGATCTGAAATTTTGTATGAGTAATCCTTGGTAGGTCTATTTTCCCTAAATCGAACAAAAAGTTGGAAAAGTAACGGTTAACGGCTGGTGGCTCAGCTGTATAGCCATTTTTTGGGCTATTTTCAATGCAAATCATCACGAAATCTATTTCCACATAATACTATTTTCTGCTTCAAAATGTTTTCAAGCCGGTTCTAGCCGGTAGTTGCTGGTACTAGAAATCTAAAAATGTTGTTTTTTGTATCATTTCACATGATTTAAAGCAAAAATATGTTTTAAAAATATGATTCCTACGTAATTTATGACAGATTTGCCCTAAAATTAGTCAAAAAACGGCTAAACGGCTAAGCCGTTAATCGTTACTTTTTCAACTTTTTTGTTCGATTTAGGGAAAATAGACTTACCAAGGATTACTCATGCAGAATTTTAGATCGAAATTCGAATTCTAAGTGCCATTTATACATTGATTACGAGATGGTTGCATTAAACCCCCCCCCCCCTTATGAAAATATGATAAAACCCAAACATAGGTTAAACCTTAAAAATCTTAGTTTTGAAATATATACAGTAATATATTGAAATAAAAAAAATGAACTATTGTCTTAAATACAATACTAAATATTTTAATTAATTTTAGAGGTGAAGTTAGATATGAATATACATGAAGCTGCAGCGCATGGCAAGATTGGCATTGTAAAATGTCTTCTTCTACAAGGAGTTAAAGTGGATGAAAAAGACTTTTTTGGTAAACTAGATGTTAATAAGAGAAATAAAGTTTCAAATATTCACAATATCTAAAGTGATGTTTTAACAACTTCCTTTTCATTAAAATATACATACTATAACATTATACAGTTAGGGAGTTGAATCTATTTTTATAGAAGCAGATATATCATCTATGATAACGGTTTTGGCCCTTTAAAAAAAGTAATCTACCATTCCACTTTCCCCTCACTTGGTGATGATAACATCAATGCTGATAAGATTTTTGTAATCTACCTTTCCAATTTTGTCTCTCTTGGTGATGATATCATCAATGCCGATTTTTGAAATGTACCATTCCACTTTCAAGAGAGGGGAAACTGGAATGCTGGTTTACACTTTTAACATCAACATAATTGAAATCATACATACTATTTTTAAATTATTTTTATCGTAGGAATGTATAAAATACTATTTATAATTAATAAATTTTTATGTAAAATATAAATAATAACTAGAAAATACCATTACTATAATGTCGATTTGAATAAGGAAAGCAATGTTTGTGAATAAGCTGATATGTAAATATAAATGTAACATTTCAGGATGCTGTGAGTATTGGTGCAAAAAATGGGGACAAATTTTAAATTGATTTGACGGGGCTGATTATTTATGTCACAAATGAGGGGAAAGAAAAGGGTAGGAGGAAAGAAACCCCCTAGAAAGGAGATGGGGGTATGACGTCACACGCCAAAACAATTTGAAATTTGTCCCCATTTTTTGCACCAATACTCACAGCATCCATTTCAGTTTTGCCTCTATTGAAAGTGGAATGGTACATTTCAAAAAAATTTTTAGCGTTGATGATATCATCACCAAGAGAGGGGAAATTGGAATGGTAGATTACGTTTTTTGGGGGGTCAAAACTGTAATCATAGATTATATTTCTGCTTCTATAAAAATGGATTCAACTCCCTAACTGTTATAATAATATGTAAAGCAAAATCAAATCTGACTAGGTATATACATATAGTTATAATATTAGTTTCTTTCTTTTGATGAAAAATATTAACCCTTAACGGTTGGGGGGAGGGGCGTTGAACGCCCCCCCATCCAGTTTTTTCTATCTAATTTTCTGTGTGTGAAAGATAAAGAGCTGCTTGACTTTTTAAGTATGGGTATGACACATAACTGAGAGTTGGAATTTTTTGAATATCTCCATCCTGGCGGGCACAGGATGCCAGCAAACCTGGCAGGGTCATCCAGGTAAAGAACAAAAATTTGTTTTTGATTTAAACAAAGCATTTTATCTTACCAAAATACTAAAATATCCTCTAGTAGTACATCCTCATATTAAATACAGGTGTTCAAGTCAATTTCAGGTTCCAGGTATGATCCTGCAGGTCCTGATCCTCCAGGTCTCCAGAAATCCTGTGGCCGCAATTTTTGACTTAGAGACTTCAAATTTTAAACTTAAGCTTTTCTTACATGTCTACATAATGTATTAAAATTTCAAAAAGATCCGCCGCCGTTTTCCCGCCGACCGCCGACTGCGGCGGCTGGCAGCTGCCAAGTACAGCTGCGGCCGCTGAAACTTATGTTTTTGATATTTCAAATATAAAATTTAGATAAAATAAACATTTTCTGCAAAAAAAAATTTTCTTCTAGCTTTAAAAATAAAAAAATTACAGCCGTTTGAAATTTTTAAGTAAAAAAGGACCTAAAAACAAAGGTTGTTAAATAAAAGGGTGAAGGAAGCGGAAATTGACCTTGACTTACTTAAGGTCGGAAGTTCACCATAACACAGGGGACTTGCACAAAAAAATTTAGTCCTCTAGCTCTAATAGGAACTGAGATAATGAGGGGGGCGTTGAGCCCCCCCCCCCCCCCGACTGATTAAGGTGCGGCAAGTGGCCCGACTGTTAAGGGTTAAGAAATGCAAACTCAAATGAATACCCACATGCCTTTAAAGTATTTAAATAACAACACAATGTATAGGGTGCGCCACATATAACCGGACTTTTTCTAATTTGTGAACAAATGAACATAAAATCGTCAATTTTAAAGATTTTATTAGATTTTTAAAAATGGGGAAACTAGGTATATGACTATTAGATCATTCAATAAAATCGCCGCCAGGATCAATTTCCAAACATAAATATAAATCTTTTCTGAAAAGCATAACCAAGTCTGTCTAGGTATATCTAAAATTCTGTAAGTTTCTAATCTTCTAAACTGCGAACCAAAAAAATAGGCAAATCTGAATTTTCAAAATAGCAGCTTTATTATTAATTTAGGATGATTTTACTTTAATTATGAAATGTAGATGCATCTTGTGGTTACATGTTTCCACCGTTATTTTTTTATTAATCAGCACCAATGATGCACAAGATCTCAAAACAGCATTTGGGAGAAAAACTGGTGAACCAAAAAGATATGCAAATCCGAACCAAATCAACAGAAAAGTGATTTTTTTCTCTCACTTTTCTTCTCTTTTAAAGATTGATTGTTATAAATTAATGATTTTCAAAGGGATTTATGCATTAGTTATTATGAAATATAGTATAAGGTAGAAATTAATGAATCTTCTAAATAAGAAATATTAGAAAAAAGAAATTCGACCCCTATCATTTTAGAGGACTGTTGCTGACCTCCAGTCTCATGGATGAAGCTAAATACATGTAAAAAATAGAAATTACAATCAAAAGTATACAAAAATGTTTTGTGATATGTCAAAAAAATCCATTTTAAAATCTTGATTTTAAGGATGTTGACCTTTAAGATGCTCCTACTGGTAGTGATGGTGAGCCAAATGTTATCAAAGTGGATATCCTTGATGACAACCTATATATTGAACTATGGTTCAATTTTTGTGTTCATAGCAGCCTCCAGCCAAGCAGTATTAAAAAAGAAAAAAATGTAATTTTAATTACACCAATTGATAAGGTAATTACTGTAGTATTTAGAAGATGTTTATATTTTTTGTCGGGAGACTTCATTGGAGATTGCTATGAACACAAAAATTGGACCATTGTTCAATATATAAGTTGTCATCATGGACATGCACTTTGATAACATTTGGCTCACCATTTCTACCATCATCCTCAAAATCAAGATTTTAAAAGGGATATTTTTAACACATCAAAAAACATTTCTGTGTACTTTTGAGGGTTATTTTTATCTTTAACATGTATTTAGCTTCATCCATAAGGCTGGAGGTCAGCAGCTGTCCTCTACAGTGACAGGGGTCGAGTTTTATTTCTCTAATATTTTTTATTAAGAAAAATCATTTTTTTTTCTACCTTATACTATATTTCATAATAATTAATGCATAAATGCCTAAGAAAATTGGTAATCTATCAGAATCAATCTTTAAAAGAGGAGAAAAGTGCAAAAAATTAGCTTTTTTATTGATTTGTTTTGGATTTGCATATATTTTTGGTTCACCAGTATTTACCTCAAATGCTGTTTTTGAGATCTTGTACTTCATTGGTGCTGATTAATAAAAAATTAACGGTGGGAACTTGTAACCAGAAGATGCATCTACATTTCATATTTTTAGTAAAATTCTCCAAAATGAATAATGAAGCTGCTATTCTGAAAATTCAGATTTGCCTTTTTTTTAGGTTCGCAGTTTATTTCATTGTGTACAGGAAATTACTTTCTTCTTTTTGATAAAGAATATTAAGAAATAAATGAATATATACATGACTTTTGGTGTCTCAATTACAAAGGTGTATATTTACAAGTAATTATTATCAACACAAATGTAAAGCACAACCAAATGTGAATAGCTATAACTATAAATTCTGTATTGTAATATCATGTTTCTATTAAAAGGATTGACTCCATTGATGTATGCTGCCAATAGAGGAAATCTGGAGATTGTGAGGCTCCTAGCCAACAATGGAGCCAATATGAATGACAAAGATGATGATGGTAAGTTTTTAATTCTCCATTTGATCATTTACATACTATTATTTCTTTCCTTTTGATAAAACTATACATATAACTATTAAAATATTTGTTGGTTGACTTAACCCTCTGCTTAACAAAACTGTAACTATAACTGTACATAAATGCATGGATACCAGACATTATTCTTCTAAGAGATCTAATTTTCAAAATGTAACTATTAATATCCCTCTCTAACGCAATCATAAAGTTTCTCTGTAAAGCACAACCAGATCTGACTAGCTATAACTATAAATCCTGTATTGTATTATTATGTTTCTATTTAAAGGAGACACTCCATTGTTGTATGCTGCCAGAAGAGGATATCTGGAGCTTGTGATCTACCTGGCCAACAATGGAGCCAATGTGAATGAAGAGAATAATTTAGGTAAGTTTTTAATTCTCTATTTAATTTTTAACAGAATATTATTTCTTCCTTTTGATAAAACAATACATATAACTATTGAAAGACAAAATATTTGGTAATTGACTTAACCCTTTGCTTAACAAAACTGTAACTATATCTGTACATAGATACATGCATACTCAAATGAATACAGACATATATACTTCTAAAAGATCTAATTTTTAAAAAGTAACTATTACTATCGATCCTAAGTAAGTAAGTACCCTCTCAAACGCAAATATAAAGCTTCTTAAGTCCAGGTTTTAAATTATTAAGATTTTTTAATCCTTTCTTGATTAGATTTGAAAGTGGAAGGTCGGCTTGTCTCCCCTCCCCCCCTTCGCTGTTCCTATGGTATTTCTAGTTGTGGAGTAGAAAACCTATAGAAAACCTAAATTTGTAGGAAATGTCTTGCACAATATAATAATTGGGTATCTTGAAAACCAGAGTTTATTTTTATTCAGTATAGATATTTTTAGATCACACTGCTTTATATTATGCAGATGGAAATGCACACACTGAAGTTGCTGCATTCCTGAGATCCAAAGGTGGTATAAAATAAAAAGTAATCAGGGAATACATTTCCAACAACTATAATGGAAACAGCTTAAAGTGCCTCCAAAAATGATATCATACATTACAAATGACCAGTGTTAGGCCAGTAACCATTTTACCATTGGTAAATTTCAATGAATATTGGCCTATCATTGGTCATTTGTAATTGTGACACTGCTGCTTCATTATAAAGTCATATTGTTCCTTTGAAGATTATAAAACCAGGCCTAGCTATTCTAACAATCAATTCACGAAACCTTTGGAAGTAAGTTGGGGGTATATTTTGTTTTTTCATATAACTGAAGAGGGGTTGGTAAGAAGTGGAGGAAAAGGGGAAGGGGGTTGTGGGGAAATTTTCCTTTAGAATTGTTTGTCAGAATCACATTCTCTTTTCCCTGATAAAATACAGTTTTTACTTTTACAAATCTTAAGATAAATACCACTCCAATCCCTTCTCTCAAAATAAATATATTTTGATTATGCTTCAATCTTTTGACTAAAATATAATTTTATTCTTGATTTCAACCTTATGTAGTAAAGTTACACTTGTACTACAATGATACTTCAATTATTATCATTTGCTTAACAATGTTAAATATAACTTTTTTTTCTTGTGAAAAGATGTCAATATATTTTTTATGTTGCTTATTTGATTATTATATTATACAGTTATTTTACTAACAACTTATATGATTATATTTATATATTAAACTTGATTATTACTAACAAGGTTTTTGAATAAATCATTTAGCAAAAATCAATGTTATTTATTATCATATTTTTTCAGAAAATAATTAAAATGTTAAAAAAAGATAAACATGATAAAATCTTAATTTGCTAATACTACACACTAAAGTAACAGGATGTTTGCATGTCTATCTGAAAATTTTTAGTGGATTTTTCTCATTTTCTACTTATCTTTTAGTCGGATTATAAAATGCTGTAATATTAACTTTAGAATTTAACTTCTTGTTGTTCTTTAGGTTTGTAGATAAAGGGCAGGAGTTTTATGCTAAATTAAATTTGTGATTCTTCATATTTATAAACATTTACGCTTTATGTTTAATTCTAATGTCTTCTAATACTTTTATGCTTTGCGTCTTATGGGAGGTGCATCATTAGAGCAAAACACTAGACGGAGAAAGGTTTGAATAACTGTATCTCCCCATCGAACTGTCCATGTGCCAACTCTCAATTGAGTCTTTGAAAATCAACCAATACTGTAGTGTGTATCAACACAGCCAAGTAGCAGAAAACAATTTGGTAACAGACGAATAAGGTCATTGCAAAGGAGGGGAGGTAGTTATCTGTATATACATCTATACTACAGATCTGTTGGTGCATCCTTGAAGTAAAGATCTTAAAAGTCGTCTTTCAAAGTATAATACTCAAAAGAAATTTTACATTTTCAAATTAGCTGCAGTATTTTTGACAAAATTTGAAGCTTTTAGTTAGAGATCAACCATTTTTAAAATATTTTATTCATTTTATGCTATCTTGCAATATTGGGTAGAATTTTTTTAAAATAGTTATCGGTTTTGACTACCAGTAAACTGATTTTTATGAGCGCTTCACATAAATCCTAGAATTGGTTTAGGCTAGTTTATTTAAAATTAAAGAGTTGGAATGGTTTTAGTCTATTTTTTTACCCTTTTCTTTCCTATTCAAGGAGGCAGCCGTTAGTTATTATTATAGTAACATATCATTTGTATATTTGATCTATGAAGTTCTTCATTTCTTTTTATACAGATTCCAGACAGGTTTTTAGCTACATAATATTTAAGTTAAAGAGTCTAGAAGCACTAGATCCCTTTTCATTAAATTGGAAACAAACATATGAGAGCATATATAATCAGGGGGCACCGTAGCTCTATGGTAATGCACTGAGTTACGGTGATGAGAATTCGAGTTCAAACCCAATCGTGTTGCAATCACAACATGTTGTCTCAAATTCTCTGATGAAGATTCACGGTGATTGTTAGTTAGTTTGGATGCCTGAAAATCAAGTGTATAAAATTCCAACACATCCCTTAATCCCAGGCTTCTCTGAGGAGAGTGTCATTTATTATGGTGAATTAATTTAGGACACCTGTCATACTCTAAATCGGCGAGGGTGGGGTAATAACGAGGAGCTCTCATGAGACAGCGTGTCAACGTGGAGCTTAAGCTGGCCCTGATGGCTATACAAAAGTGTCTCAACATACTCCAGGATTCATAGGGCTAAACTCTAAGAAACTATGGCTAATCAATTAAACAAACTATATATAACCAAATATTCTAGATTAATAAATTACTTCATGTAACTTTTAATAAAACAAAACGTTTGACTATATAACTATTGCATACGATTTTTTTCTGATGGATATGAAATACGTGAATAGATTAACAGGGGAAAATTTAGGTTACTAATATAAACTTCATTTATTGGCAGTTCGTTCGTTAAAGGTTTGGATTATTGGTTTCGTTATTTTAGCCAGTTGAGAGTATCATTTTAGTTATTAAATGATAATCTGGTGTGTAAGATTCAATTAATAAATCAAGTTCAGGTACTAATTTATGTAACGTTGAATTAAACAACGCCTTTGATTAGATAGGTATTGGTAATTTTCCCAATTCTATCTATAATACAAAGTAGAATGATGTCTGTCCGTCCGTCCGTCCGTCTGTCCCTTAAGATCTCGGTAACCACTGAATCGATCAGATTCTACTCAACTCCCATTTGCCGGATATTGAACGATGGCCAGATATCCGGACGGATACCGGAAATCAGGTATTAGAAATCACCCGGATTTCCGGTATCCGGCCCAAAATGTATCCTTCCCAACCCCAATGTAAATCATAAACACATGTAAGCAAGGGATTTAAAGGGATAAAAACATGGCCTATATATTAATGTACATCCCAAATGAAGATACACAAAGTTATCCATTCTATAGACTACAATTAGTAGTTGAAACGTTTGGACACATAATATCATATATTCTTTCTCTTACAGACAATTTACTCATTCATAAATCATTGTACAAACATTATACTGAATTGATAAACATCCACAATATGATAAACTAAAATATCCATATTGTAGAATATTGGTTGAAACGTTTGGAAACTTCTAGTTAATGAACCAACCAATAGAACTAATTAAGTTTGTTAGCTAAGGAATAAGGCAACTTGACTATAAAAACTTTGGGGACTGGATTAATTAATACTCCAATGGCTTTAATTCTATAATTTTAATTTTGATTAGCATAAAACTTTGGATACTTAATTGATTAGATTTTAAAAGGTTGGTACAAAATAAAAGTGTCCATTTTTTTCCACAATTAACTCTAACCTACAGAAGGGATAATTTTGTTTATCATAATTTGTAAGTTTAAACAAAATTGTACATAAATTTGCTGCAACATTGTTTAAATACCTAATTTTTAGTATATGATTAAAGAGTTGCCTCACATATAAAACTTGTCCTAAAAATTATTATTCAAAAAATCAGATGAAAATAATAATCATATCATACAAAAATGGTTTAAATGGTCGTATGTACTATCTGGTAATGATTTTAGAGTTGCTACACTTTCTAATACATACCTAACTGTTATATAAATCATCATACAAAGTTTGAAATCAATTGGACGATTCTAACATGCCTAAAAAGCTAACCATTCAGCTGGACTAATAAGACATGTTAAATCATTCCAAAATATATTTTAAGTAAAAAATGTCCATTATCAAACGCATCTGGAAAAAACAAAACAAAATAAGTATATGATAAAACATTTTTTATAGGTAAAACATTTAATATTTATAAACAATTCACTAAGAAAACAAGGATGACAACATCCATAAAAGCGAAGCACTGAAGGGTAGGACAAACGGACATTAACACTTGTATAGTGTCAGAACTGAATAATCAGAATATAAATGTATAAGATTCAAAGCAAAATTGTCAGTAAATTTGTTGAAAAACTGCTTGATACAGGATAATGTTTATGGGCATACTTACTTTTTTAGGACTTCATGATAGAGTTGCTTTGCTTAGAATATTGTTCTTTGTTATCCCAGAAATCAATATACCAAAAATCAGATCAATCGGATAATTAGATCACATAAAAATTTGTTGTTCAAAAAATAAAAAAATCATCATGTTTAAAATGGACGTATAGAGATGCAACACTTTCTAAATCGTACCTTACTACTACAGGAATCCCCATGCAAAGTTTGAAATTCAATTCTAACATGTCTAAATTAACAAAAAAATCTATTCATTCCGTACGTATGGACGTACGAACCGACCCTAGTTATAGAAAAGCTTTGCTTTAAAAAAAACAACGAAACCTATTTATGTGTACTTTATTAAAACTTTGCGCCCTTTCATTCATGTCTATAGAAAGGATCTTAAGGAATAAGACAATGGATGGTAAATTAATGTACGTTCCCAATGAATTTAAACAAAATTATTCCTTCTGTAGATTAATGTTATTGGTTTAAAAGTTTGTACACTCTTTGTTTAAAACCAACCATAATTCAATAGAAATTCAACAAATAAGAAAACGCAGTTGAGTACCCGTGTAATTAATATTCCGGTGCCCCAACCCTCTATGCATCTTAGTATAAAGCTAACAAAACTTAAACTTGATAAAATATTCAGTAAGCAACTATAGTATTTTAAAAATCTCATTAGTCCATGATCACATGAGAATTTCAACAGCTGAGGTCCGAGTAATTTTGATTATTTGTGTTGTTATTTTGATATGTAAATGACCTGTGGAATGGTTCTACAGGATGTATTACTTAGTATTGTTTCTTGATAAGTGTTAATAATTGTGTAGTATCAAAGTTATATCAAAGTCATAAAAAGTTGATAATTAACAACTATTTTATTTTGTATTTTGTTTTTATATTCTTATGCAAAAGTAACAGGATCTATGTCTGTCTCTCTGTGTGAATTAAAGGATCTCTGTAACTACTGAACTGAACTGATATGATTCTCCTCTATAGTGTAGCTTCTACCAAAAAAAATATGACCCCCCTTCTTTTCTTGCTTTTTCATTTTAAAACTAAATTTGAAAATTATGGTTGGGGTCACTCCTACTCCACTTCAAAAGAAAAGAGAAATACCTACAGAGTATTCATGTGATTTAATAAACATAATTATACAAGGATAGAAACATTATCAAGTAGCAAAGGAAAGAAAATATCAAAAGATATATAAAAAAGAAAAAGCTGAGTAACATATAGTAGAAGATCAGTATAAAAATCTGAAGCAACATGAAATGTATAAATGTTTTGCCTAGACATTATTTTATTATTAGATTAGCAAGTATATCTTTGAAAATGAGTAATGAGAATGCAATTGCAGGTCTGGAAGCTGTTGGTGAGAACAAAAGGTAAACAATTAATCCATATTGGTGGGTCACAATGGTAAGATTCAACCACTCTCCCCCTCTTCACCAACCAAGACTAATGTCAATACATAATTCATAATGGTAAAGAATGAATATCATTAAATTAAAATTTACATTCCTTGCCATGGTAGAAATTAGAAACATTCCTATGAAAATATATCTCTTTCTAATAACCATCTCACTCCCTGACTGATTTAGTATTTTAATAAAAAATTTTACAAAAAAATGTCAAAACTCTTCCATTTAAGACCCTTAGAGAAAGCAATGGATTTTGTCGAGACCCTTGAGGAATGAAAATGATATTTCTTATTAAAAATTTAGGAAGTGTTTATATTGGAATTATTTTTCTAAATAGCCCTAAATAAAAGTGTCTTAGCTAAAATAACAAAAAACAATAAGATTTTCTACTATGTAATCTAAAAATCAGTTATATATGAGAAGTAAACTATGAAGTCTTATCTGATTAAATTAAAATAATTTTAGGTTCCAAGAAAAACTGAAATCTTTTGAGGATGCCAAAGTAATTAGCAAATATATTAGTAGAAAAAGGAATTTCAAAATACTTGGCTATGTGTCAGAAGGTTTGGGTCCAGTGATGCAATTGTTGGCCACAGCAACTGGTATATCTACACTTGGTACTATGGGTGCAGCATTCAAGAAAGTTCCAGCCTTGATTACCAAGCTAGAAGGATGGGTGAGAATTGATTAGAATTTCAAATAAAGGGACTGTGCACATAAAAAAGTCTCATCTGATTATCAAACCTTAACATCATCTCATTCATAACATCTCAGAGATAGGGTAAAATGGGCTCTCATTTCCTTAATAATTTATAAAATAAGCCATATTTTTTTAATTTAATACCTATAAAATACAATAACAGAGCTAAAAAAAATTTTATCTAAGCAGCTTCAGTTGGCCAATCTCTTGTCCACCTTTAATCACAATAATTGTAAATAGTATAGGTTTCTTTTTAAAACATCTGAAAAGTGTAATCCAAATCTCCTAAGTGGGTTATTTATTGTCCAACACAATAAAAAAGGATATTATCATTTTAAATAACCTCTGAGATTCAGCACTTTGGATACAGTGAGGAATTTTGTTTCTTAATAATACAAAGTTACTAAATTACTGCATTATTATAAGATGAATTGGTAATTTTATATCTTAAAATAAATCCTTAACAGTTAGTAATTTGTTTCAAATATATATGAAAAGTCAAATATCCCTAGAAACATTATAGTAAGCAAAAACATTCATATTTTCCTGTTTTTCCTCCCAAAATGCTGCAAAATCAAGACATATATCCTTGATATATTTGATAACAGGACATTATTATCTAATTTCAAATTAAATCAAACTATTTGTAAAAAAAACATTGTTTTCATAGTTAAAACATATCTATTTTAGAGCTTCAAGAAAGGGATTCGAAAGCTTAAGCTTGTTGGGGCAAAAACATCTAAGGAAAACCAGGTAATAGAATACTGTTTATTTAAATAACTAACAAACTAATTGTATATAATTTTGATCTAAAATTTTTCCCATTCCTTTGGAATATTTATGTAATTTTAAACTTAGAGCCAATTAACACTGACAAATTGGGGGGGGGGGGGCTTAATATGTCCCCCCACTCTAATTTTTTTAATGTCATTTTTTTGTAGGTAATATAGAGAGCTGTGAGTTAATGACTTTTTAAGTTTTGTAATTAACATGGCAAGAGTTGATTTTATAAGGATATCTTGTCTGTGTCAGTCATGGTGTCCAGTTAAAGTCAGTTAGGTGGCACTAAAATTAGAAAAATTCTAAATAAATCTTAATTCCTATGACTTTTGTGTATAAGATGAGACCTAAAATTTTTGTTGAATACTGTTATATCAATGAACATCTGAGAGAATATTGGTGTTATGACCGTTTGACTGCTTCCTGACCAATTTCATAACCAATTTTTTGTCTTTTTGACTTTTACTATAGACATATATCATGAATATCATTGCTTTTATTACAGCCAGAGACATATACATTTTTTGGTAAATCCTTGAGCAATAATGAACTTCCGTGAATAGTAAAGTCATGATCGTTTGACCACTCCTTGACCGATTTTCTATTTACTACCTGTAAAATTATTGTTTTTAAAATTAGATAATCCTATCTTTAAAATTAGTTGCTCAACAGCTGTTTTAATATTAAGAGGCTAAGGAGTGGTCTGACCGCTGCGACTAGAAAAAAAAGTCATTCTAAAAATACACATAAACCACCAGAAAAAATTATGTCTCTATCTGTAACAGGAGCCGAGATAGAGGGGGCTTAATAAGCACCTCTCCACCCCCCACCCAATCTATTTAGGTGCAAATAGGGTCCCAATCTGTAAGTGTTATTTGGTTAATCTCTCTCTACTGGTTTTAAAGATTATTCTAAAAGGGAAGATATTAGTTTTTTGATATTTATATTTTTTTGATTTAATATACTTTGTAATTGTAGGCACTTGAGAAACTTGATGATAAAGAGCTGCTAGCTGAACTTGGAACTACCCATAAACAACTTGAGATAGAGAAACAAGATGACCTAAAGGAATTGAAATTGGAAATGGAAAGTGTTCAGGTAATACAATTCAGTACACAATTTATCATTATTTAACCCAACAATAAAAAAACAAAAAAAAATATTTTAATGTTTTTAAAAACATTACAATGTGTTAACAGCAATAGAACTTTAGTTTCAAATGCCTGTTTATACAATTATTCAGGTAAAGCTTGACAAAATCATAGACATGTTGGCTAAAAAATTTCTCTTGGATGGATGTGATAGAATTACTACACAGTACACAGACATGTTGAAGAGAAAGAACAATCTAACTGAGTGGGCAAATGACCTACACTATCATATTGGTTCCTTCCGAGAGAGCTTGGGAGACTTCAAGAAGCAGAATGTCAAATCTTATCTTACACATGTGTATGAAAACCACTGCACTTCCAGTCTTGAGCCTCTTTACAGTGCATTTGGGTAATTATTTTAGTTTTAAAGCTACTCTATGATTCAAAATACCAATTCTTTAACAAACAGTATAAAGGATAAGATATTTTCTTAGCTGCTATTAAAGAATATGGCTAATTTTTTTGTAGTTAACCCTTACAGATCGGGCCCCTATTCCCATCTTAATAGATCATGGGGGGGGGGTCATATTGACCCCCCCCCTCTATCTCGGCTTCTGTTACAGATCAAGACGTAAATTTTTTTTCTGGTGGTTCATGTGTATTTTTAGAGAAAATTACTTTTTCTAGTCATAGCGGTCAGGCCGCTCCTTAGCCGCTTTTTAGCGGCCAGCCGCTAAATTTTAAAACAGCTGTAGAGCGGTCAATTTTGCAGCTAGGATGACCAAATTTTAGGACGAACTTTTATTTTTCATAACAAAAAAATTACTTTTTCTGATCATCGCCAAAAAACGGAAAATAACGGAAACCGCCATTTTCGGCAGTTACGGCGGTAAAACGGCGGTTGGCGGCGCCAATTAATATTTTTATCTGTTTATTATTGCTCAAGGATTTACCAAAAAAATTTATAGGTCTCTAGCTGTAATAGAAGCCACGATATTCATGATATATGTCTGTAGTAAAAGCCAGACAAAAATCGGTCATAAAGTCGGTCAGGGTGCGGTCAAACGGTCATAACACCACTTTTCTCATAAGGTCATTGATATTCAACAAAAAAAATTTAGGTTTCTACCTTATATACAAAGTCATAATGTAGAAATTAAGATTTATTTAGATTTTTTTTAAATTTTGGTGCTACCCAACCGACTTTGACCGGACACCACGACCGACACAGACCAGATATCCTAATAAAATCAACTCTTGCCGACGTGTAATTACTAAACTTAAAAAGTCATGAAGTCACAACTCTCTATCTAACCTACAAAAAAAATGACATTGAAAAAATAGAGGAGGGGGTCAATATGACCCCCCCCCCCCCCCCCAATCTGTAAGGGGATCTCCTATACTATTGATCATCAAGTACAAAATTTTTAAGCTTTGTTGCTTATGTTATCCTTGTTTATTTTTAATTTTACACTTTTTAAAAAAATTCTTGAAATAGATTTAAAAAAAAACAATAATTAATATACCTAATGAATTTTTTCAGTTAATCACATTTCAGGTACTTTATACATACCAGAGGTTTATTTCTGCTGATTATTGTTTCCTACTACGAAAATATTCCTGATCATGTTCTTGACAAATTACCAGACCTGAATATTGTTGAACGGTCAATAGAAGAGTTGGGAAGCTGTGTAGAAGACATTGAAGTTATCCTTGAAGTAACTGATGAAATATTAGATGGAAGTTTTTTGGCCACTATGTCAGCAGATGCACTAATGAAAGTTAGCTTTGGTGAGTGGCTTTTTTACACATTTGATATTTATCAAATAATCTAAGGCAAAGGATGGGGGCAGCTAATCAATTAATATCATTTAGATGAAATATCTTAATATTTTTACACTTAATGTTGAGAAATATTTTCTTACAATGCTTATTTTACTTTATTTTATGTATAAAGAATTTTTGGCCTTTATTATAATTTGTGATTTTTTTCATTGAACAAATGTGTTGCTTAATTTAACCCACTTGCTATTGACAAAATTAATCATGTACACCTTATGTTCTTCATTAGCTTGTGAAGTTTTTTTATAACAGAAAAAAAGTTTTCAAAATATTATCCCTTAAGCAGCTGTATTCCATAGTATATGCTTTTGATAAAAAATCTTTTTAACACTCTAAGCACACCAGTTCACAAAAAAATACTCTCTTATATTATACAAAAATGTTAATATCATTTTAATTTTTATGCAAGTTAAAATCCAATCAACCTGAAGAATTTTTAATAACTTATGTATAGGCTGTTATTATTGTATTCTGTTCTAATTTCTCATATTTTAGTTTATGTGCCTGCTATGGATTCCATTCCTGATACAAGAGAAAATTATGTTGGATGTATGACGCAAAAACAGATGAACATGGCTCCCTTTGATGAAGAAACTAAGTATGAAGTGTATGTTAGAGGGGGTGAGACTGCTATGGCATCTGAAAAGCCAACTTTTATCAGATGTAAGCTTTTGGATTGTCAAGGAACATATCAGAGGATTGTTGTTGTCAAGAATGGAGTTGTAGATGATGGGGGATTCAGAGCTCAGCTTAATAATTCCAGGTTCTTTGGTGTTACATCTAACAATCAAACAGAAGCTAAATTCATTGAGTGGATTTTTGATGAAACAGACAAAAAAATGACTCAACTTGTTGGTACCAACACTGTTTACAAACTTAACAAACACATGAAATGGTATAAAAGGTAGTAAGATATTATTTTATTTTTATTTACATTACATTACAATACATTTTTTTTTTTACATATATTTTCTAATAAAAGAATAGATTTTATCATATTTTTAATAGCAAAGCTACTCTTTAATACATTTTGACTGTCCATGAATCTGTTACTGGAGAAATAAATTTTTTTTAAGCTCAGTTGTTATTAATGGTGACAGCTAAAAATTTTACTGAAAGTTCCCACAATATATGTACATCTAGCTTAAATATTTGTTGTATATTATCTCTCTTTTTTTCTTTGTTATGGCAATAGAACATCTGCACTGTAACTCACTTTGTCTGTTTGTATTTCATGATTCTTTTTGTACATTGCAACATATGGATGTTATCAATTTTGTTGATTCAAACAATTGAAGGATATATGGATTAATAAACTACAGTATCTTATGTTATTAAGAATAACTTTGTTTAGACCAGAGAAGAGCTTATTTTTGGGTGATTTTGGAGTACTTACAAATACCCCTGAGGAACATTTTCTAATGAAAGCTCCATTTAAAGGTATAGGAAACAATATTTCTAATAAAATCACTATTTCCTTGCAGTAAAATATGACAATAAGCAATTTAATCTATTACTTACTAAGAAGGCTTAATTTTTTTTTTCAGTTAAAAAAAAGGAAAACATTTAATCCAGTCTGATAATATCATATTGTCATTTATCATCTCATCAAAGACAGTGTAGAAACAATACTAGTTTGCAAGATTTATCCTTTTTTAATGACCCACTTCCCTTATTTTCACATTTATGATATTGTACTTAGAGAATTGTTGCAAACATTTATTTCCAAAATTTAGAGCAATTTTATCCCCAAGATTAAAGATTAGTGTGCTTCATTGTAATTGTTGTATAGTTGTTGGTTGTAAGTGATACAAAGACATTTATAAACACAGCGTACACCAAAAAAAAATATGGCATTGAACAAAAGTAAAAAACCTACAGAATACTTTAATTAAACTTGTGCTATTTTGAGTTTAACCTTTTTCTTAACTTTTAATTTAGAAAGAAATTGTTTCTCTCCCCCACTCTTACACTAAGTGATGAAATTATTTATTCAGAGATAGAATTCAAGATGGACCTGTGTGGAGCTGCAGAGAAAGGTCTTCTTGACACAGTAGAATATCTTGTGAATGAGGGAGCATCAGTAGATATGAAAAATTCAGATGGTATGTATTAATATAGAATTAATTTACACTCTGTTTTTGTTCAATGTGAATTTTTTTTTCAATCAGAAAAAGGAATCAATACAAAACATTCAATACTTACCTAAATAGAAGCCTTTAAATCACATATTTATTTACATTGCTATTAGCAACATTACTATCATAAGAACAATTAATCCTTAAAAACTAAGTCTTTTATACTGTGTGTAAAAAATAGAAGGATATACAAATTTGTTGTCAAAAAAGTAAAACCAACATGTTTTAAATGGACGTATGGACTTTCTGGTAAGGATTATAGAGTTGCTGCGCTTTCTAAATCGTACTTAACTGGTATAGGCATCATCATGTAAAGTTCGAAATCGATAGGACAGTTCTAACCTGTTTTAATAAATGAAAAGAGCTAACCGATACGTATTGACATATGGAATGAAGTATGGACAGAAGGACCAACCCTAAATACAGAAAAGCTTTGCTTTTAAAAATAGAAATTTAACTATCTCTTTCAAAATGCCAGTAGTACTATTTATAATTATCCTATACTATAAAACTACAAAATCAAGTAAATATGTCAATCATAAAATCTTTTATTTGAAAAGTTGTTAAAAAAAGCCCTGAAACAGTAGTACAAATGAACATTAACACTAGTAGAGTGTCATAACTGAATAATCAGAATATAAATGTATAAATGTCAAAAAGAATTGTAAGTAAATTTGTTGCTTTGCTTATAAGATTGTACAATGTTGTCCTTGGAACCAGTATTCCAAAAATCAGGTCAATCGTATAATTATATTAAATGAAAAGTTGTTGTTAAAAAATTAAAAATCAACAAGTTTAACCCATTAGTGCCGAGCGCCACTTTTATTGGCCGATCGAGCTGAAAATTTCAGGGAAGCTTTATACTGGTCAAAACGGAATTCCTATTTTTTTGTTTTGCTCTAGAGGCGTGCACAGGAAAGTTGCAAAAAAACCCGGTTCTGCATGGCCATAAATGCACAAAGGGTATTTAAACCTGTTTTGGGTGGTTTTCTTTAGGAAAAAAGCCGCTTTTTTCCTAAATACCCTGTTATTTCGACAAAAAAATGAAAAATGTAATTTTTGAACGCCCAAAGTGAGATGAACACTTTTTAGAACTTTGATACGATCCGTAATTGAAAACTACACAACTTCATGTAATCTATAGGGCCACAAGTAATATACGAAGCGATTTATTTTAAATTTAGTGTTTCGGCTGGTTTCGACCGCCTTAACCTGGTAAAAAAGCCTGTTTGTTGAAGTTTTAAAACCTGACATACACAAAAAAAGAACATATAGAAATTGGATGATACATATCAGAAAAAGAGCATAAAACTATTGGAGGACACATATAGAGATTACTAGGGTATACTGATTAGGGTGGCTCAAGAATAATAAATCATAAAAAAATATTTTATGGTTGAAAAGTTAAAACCGGGTAATAAAACCAAAACCGAGCCGAGTTTTAAAACTGTCGGGTATTTATGGCCATGCCGAACAGGGTCCTAATAGGGCATAAAAAAATGATAACAAAATCATATAGAAAATAATAATTTGAATAAAACGAATTCACAAATAGATGTACTTGTAAATAAACAATAAATTTCACAAAAAAAATCAGCAACTTAACTATAAAAACAAAAAAGTTATTAACGTTTTTCTAAAGCACCTTTTTTTTAGCGGTTGATCCATATTATCCATATCATAGATCCATATCTGAGACTTCTCTCCAGGGACAATAGATAAAGAACGGAGTAAAGGGGAGGCTTATAAAAGGATGATAAATTTTGAAGACTGGAAACCGTTTTGTTCCATTTTTCGGAACTGGGTTTTAATACCTGGTTCGTCACTAATGGGTTAAAATGGACATACATAAATACAGGCATATGAAATAATTTTCAAAAAGTAACTATTACTACTCACTCATGTTTTTTATTTAAAGGATGGACTCCATTGATGTATGCTGCCAGGTATGGACATCTGGAGATTGTGAAGTACCTGGCCAACAATGGAGCCAATTTGAATGGCAAGGATAATGATGGTAATTTTTTAATTCACTATTCAATTTTTAACAGATTATTTTCTTCCTTTTGATAAAAAAATAAATATAACTATTGAATATTTGTGGGTTGACTCAACCATCTGCTTAGCAAAACTAACTATAACTGTACATAAATACATGCATACACAACTGAATACAAACATATACACTTCTAAAAGATCTAATTTCCAAAATGTAACTATTACTACCCACTCAAATGCAAATATAAAGCTTCTCTGTAAAGCATTACCAGTTCTGACTACCTGTATAGCATTATCATGTTTATATCTAAAGGATGGACTCCATTGATGAATACTGCCAGGTATGGTCATCTGACTAAATCTGACGAGCTATAACTATAAATCCTGTATTGTAATATCATGTTTCTATTTAAAGGAGACACCCCATTGAAAAAAAGCTGCCAAATGGGGATATCTGGAGGTTGTGAAGTACCTGGCCAATAATGGAGCCAATTTGAATGACAAGAGTGATACAGGTAAGTTTTTGATTCTCTATTTGATCATTTACATACTGTTATTACTTTCCTTTTGATGAAGTTATACATATATTTATCTATTGAAAGTCAAAATATTTGTTGGTTGACTTAACCCTATGCTTAACAAAACTGTAACTATTACTGTACATAAATGCATGCATACACAAATAAATACAGACATTTATACTTCTAAAAGATCTAATTTTTAAAAAGTAACTATTACTACCCTCTCAAATGCAATTATAAAGCTTATCTGTGAAGCACAACCTGATCTTGCTTGCTATATCTATAAATCCTGAATTGTATTATCAAGTTTCTTTTTTAAGGATACACTCCATTGATGGAAGCTGCCAGGCATGGACATCTAGAGATAGAGAAGTTCCTAATAAACAATGGAGCCAATGTGAATGAAAAGAATAAATGGGGTAAGCTTTTCATTCTTTATTTAGGTAATTTTTTAAAGACTATTATTTCTTCCTTTTGATAAAACTATGCATACCTATTACTATTGAAAGATAAAATATTTGGTAATTGTCTTAAACTGTTTTTAACCTATTTTTAAAACATATATCAAAAATATACTATGACACCAGTAGAATCAAACTGCAGAGCCTAAATTTGAATTAAGTCCCCAATAAACTTTTTTGGGGGGATTTAAAAATAAATTTTTACTGTTCCTGTGGTCCTTTTTGATCAGAGCAAAAGGTCTTTTTTATTTGGTTAAAATTCATAGCTTTTAGAATGTTTTGCTTCATAAATATTGTATTCTGGTATAGAGTAAAATTGGGCCTTTTGATTTCATCTAAGTTAATTCATTAAAAAGTTAATTCTTTACAATATATCTATGAATTAACATTATCATGTTTGTTTTCTATCACTTATTTAAAACACATTAAAATCGGCAAAGGGTTAAATATATTATTAATAATGTAATATGACAACAAATGTTTATGCAATACAACAAATTTATGTTTGTCACAAATATGATATAATATAGGATTATTCAAACTTATTTTTTAAAAATATTTTTAAAAGTATGTATCTTATATGTGTATGGTTTTCATTCTTTTCATTTTGATTAAATGAAAATTATTTAACTACATTGTGAAAACACTCTTTTTTGAAATGTAAAGAATTAAAATGATAGAAGACTTCTTATTGGTTTAGACTTTAGAATTATATGTTTTATTGTATATGATATATTTTTCAATGAAATTAATTGTTTTAGAAAAAAAAATATTTCCATTGAACAGAGTTATGTTTTTTTTTATTGTATCAATACAAAGTGAACTATATAAATTTTTCTAAAAGCCACAATATTACCCCCAGTGAAAAAGACCTTTTGCTCTAGTCAAAATGACCAGAGCAACATTAAAAAATAATTTTTAAATCCCCCCAAAAAAGTTTATTGGGGACTTGATTCAAATTTGGGCTCTGCAGTCTGATTCTATAGGTGTCCTAGTATATTTTTGACACCCCATTTAAAATTAGGTTAAAAACAGTTTAACCATCAGCTTAGATACATAATTTCCAAACATGCTTTTTTTGAAAAATGTTGTGCAAGATAAATTTAAATAATTCTATTATGTATAAAAAAAATTGTAGAATTCAATATCAATTTAGAAAAGGTCTAAGAAAAGTACCTTAACCATTACAGATTACAGATTAGGCCCCAATTCCCACGTTAATAGATTTGAAGGGGGGGGTCACCCCCTCCCTCTATATCGGCTTCTGTTACAGATAAAGACGTAAAATATTTTTCTGGTGGTTCATGTGTATTTTTAGAGAAAATTTCTTGGTGCTTGCTTACATGTGAAGACCGGAGCACCAAACCCCCCCCCCCCCCCGCTTAGTTTTGACAAAAATCAAAAATAAGGGGGGGGTAGTTTTTTAACCCCCCGCTTAGTTTTGACAAAAATCAAAAATAAGGGGGGGGTAGTTTTTGCGCAAAATTAAAACCTTTTACTGGCCAAAGTCAATAAATAAGGAAATTATGCCCCAAAACATGAATATCCCTGTAATAAGGTTTCCCCTCTAGTATACTGGATTTTCTTGATTTACCTCACTCAACTTTCTGGCGTGTTGTACAGTGAAAAAACTACCCCCCCTTATTTTTGATTTTCTTCAAAATTAAGGGGGGGGTTAAGTCTTTGCCTTGCTGAGCACTTTTCCTCCTTGCCGTTTTCCAGACATTAAAAAACTACCCCCCCCCCTTATTTTTGATTTTTGTCAAAACTAAGCGGGGGGGGGGGGGGTTTTGGTGCTCCAGTCTACCACATGTAAGCAAGTACCAATTTCTTTTTTCTAGTCATAGCGGTCAGGCCGCTCCTTAGCTGCTTTTTAGCAGCCAGCCGCTAAATTTTAAAACAGCTGTAGAGCGGCCAATTTTGCAGCTAGGATGACCAAATTTTAGGACAAACTTTTATTTTTATAACAAAAAAAATACTTTTTCTGATCATCGCCGAAAAACGGCAAATAACGGAAACTGTTATTTTCGTCATTTACAGCAGTAAAACGGTGGTTGGCGGCGTTAACTAATTTTTTTATATGTTTATTGTTGCCCAAGGATTTAACAAAAAAATTTATAAGTCTCTAGCTGTAATAGAAGCCACGCTATTCATGATATATGTCTGTAGTAAAAGCCGGACAAAAATCGGTCATAAAGTCGGTCAGGGTGCAGTCAAACGGTCATAACACAACTTTTCACAAAAGGTCATTGATATCTCAGTATTCACAAAAAAAATTTAGGTTTCTACCTTATACACAAAAGTCATAATGTAGAAATTAAGATTTATTTAGAATTTTTTTTTAATTTTGGTGCTACCCAACCGACTTTGACCGGACACCATGACCGACACAGACCAGATATCCTAATAAACTTAACTCTTGCCGACATATAATTACTAAACTTAAAAAGTCATGAAGTCATAACTCTTTATCTTACCTACAAAAAAAAATGACATTAAAAAAACTAGAAGGGGGGGTCAATATCCCCCGATCTGTAAGGGGTAAAGGGACTGTGAACGTAAATTTTTCATATCTTGATATAAAATTTTAACATTATCTCATTCATAATATCTCACAGATAGAGCAAAAGGCGCTTTTGTTTGCTTAAAAAACGGCTTTTTCCGACAATATTTATAAGGTAAAGAGAAAGGAAGAAATTTTCCGTATTATATAGAATTATTACATTAAATTGCTTTTTTCTCCTATTATAGCTATAATTAAACTTTTTCACATAGTTCTTGATCTTAAGCTGACAGTTAAGCTGACTTTTAACATAATCCTTGCTTTGAACCAATGTATAGTTACTTAGAAATTAATAAGATAAGCAATATTCTTATTGAAAACCAAATACAATAACAAAACTAGAAACAGTTTTTTTTATTAGTATCCAATTAACTTAAGATGGCCCATCTCTCACCCACCTTTAATTACAAATTTGAAAATAATAAAGATTCAATATTTCCTCATAAACAGTCTAATAAAAGTGTAAACTAATTCTCCAAAGTGGGTTATTTATTGTCCAACACAATATAAAAGGATATTATTATTTTAAATAACCTATGAGATTCAACCCTTTGTAGGCAGTGAGGTATTGTTTTGTCAATAATACGAATTTGAAATAGGTGTTCATTACCTAATTACTAGGGTTGGGCCGGATACTTTTTTAGCTGGATACCGGATACCGGATATCCGGCTGATTTCAAACGCCGGATATCCGGTAACCAGCCGGATATCCGGCCAACGCCGGATACCCGGCAAATATCCGGTAATCCGGCCAAATTATCGGATATCCGGCCGGATCACCGGCCAAATTACCAGATATTAAAGTAGTAAAAAAAAAATTTCTTCAGAAATAAAAATTTACATAAAGTTAAACTTATTCAGAAAAAATGTTCTTCTAGCTTCAATAATAAGAAAATTATAGCCATTTAAGATTTTAAAAAGCAGATATTTTTGGTGTAAAGTATAAAAAATTATAGAGCCGGATATCCGGCCGGATAGTTTCAATATCCGGTATCCGGCCGGATAGTGAAAATAGCCGGATATCCGGCCACACCGGATATCCGGCCCAACCCTACTAATTACTACGTTATAAAAAAACTAATTTGCAATTTTATATCATAAAATAAATCCTTAACAGTAAGTAAATTGTTTCAACTATATATTACAAATATCTCTACAAACATTATAAGAAACAAAAACATTCAGATTTTCCCTGTTTTTCCTTTTTCCCTCTCAAAATACCATAAAATCAAGGCATTATTCCTGGATATTTTTGTTAATAGGACGTTTTTGGTTGATCAGTGTAGTGAAATGTGCTTAGAAAATGTTAAGATTTGATAATCAGATGAGAAATTTTTACGTTCACACTCCCTTTAATGAGTTTTAAAGAAGAAATGCTTTTTAGCTCCTTACAAAAGCATTTTTAAGAAACTGCATTATCATGTTTCTATTATAAGGAAACACTCCGTTGAGGCAAGCTGCCGAGCGAGGACATCTGGAGATTGTGAAGTTCCTGATAACCAATGGAGCTAATGTGAATGACAAAGATAAAGAAGGTAATTTCTTAATTCACTATTTAATTTTTAGCAAATTATTTTCCTTCTTTTGATAAAACTATACATACAGTGTTTTTTTTTTATGAGAACTTTTTTGAAAGCAATTTTACCCCACTTATAGTTATCAGAATTTAATGATGAATGGCTTATTTTCTTCGTTTTTAATGCAATTAATAGAACACCAAAAATATATTTCAGTTTTTATTTAAAAAGTACAGTAAAATCTAAAATTCAAAACTTAGGTGTCAACATTAGGTGTTAATTTATAAAAGGTCTAAGAAAAGTACCTTAATGAGTTTAAAGGTGAAATGCATTTTAGCTCCTTACAAAAGCATTTTTAAGAAACTGCAATTTGTCATTTTTTCACATTACTTGATTGGGATGCATTTGCAGTAAAAGAATCTTCTTTAATAACGTAGGTATAGTAAAAAGAAAAAAAACCTTTTTATTTGACAAAAAAATATCTAAAGACAAAAGTTATTGAAGTTTAATTTTTTAAAAAAAAACATTAATTATAAGTTATGGATAAATTATGAGTTTATATCTTAATCTGTCAATCAAATTAAAGTATTATAGGAAAAAATGAGGTTTAGTGTTGAACAAACGTGAGCAATTTTTAAGGTTATGTTTATTAAAGGGACCGTGAACGAGAAAATTTCTCATCAGATTATCAAACCTTAACATCATCTCATTCATATAATATCAAATATCGGGCAAAACGGCTTTTTCCGCAGATTTTTTTTACGTCCAAGATTGGGTAAAACTTTTCCGGACTATATAAATGTGCAGTTTATTGTATTTTTTTCCTTATATAGCTAAAACTAAACTTTTTGACTTAGTTCTCTATTTTTCCTAACAGTTAAGCTGACTTTTAACATAATCCTTGCTTTAAACCAATGCACACTGGTCTGGAGGGGTCAACAATTCAATTTTTCCTACCCATCAATTTAGACAAAAGTTGACCTGCCAGTCTTCAAAGACATCCTGGGCCACCTTTATTTAAAATATCAACCCATGTTAATTATATGTTTTTTGAAATAATTTGGGGCTAAAGCTGCAGAACCCAAAAATCTAAGAAGGTATTGTTGACATTGATAAATTGGCTATACTTGCTTAAATGTTATAAAATCAAATATCCGCATGTTGGAAATTGTCCAACTAAAATAAGTCCTATATAAGTTCAAAAAAATGTATAACATAAAAAATGTAACAAAATGCAAAAATGTGGTTTTTTTCTCAGTTTTTAAGATAAGGGTAAGTTTGGCAAAATTTTATTAATGAATATAACCCGAGTGTCCTATATGTTTATTAAAAAGAATTTGTTGGTATTTTAATTGGCTTCATATTTCACGATATATATGGCATCCGATTTTGTTTGTTTTGTGCAATATCTTAAAAACTATTAGATCGATTAAATTTCATCGATGTTGTAATTTAAAATTATTCCGAACGCGTAGAGGGGGGAAGGATCTATTTTTGCGGAGTAATATCTGAGAAACAAAATGAAAACATACGAAATAGCTAAATAGTATAATAATCTGTTATATTTCATGTAGATTAGTTAAAATAAATTTCTAAATGTCAATTTTATTGTTTTATATTCATATAATTGATATTATTCTTTCAGCCTACTCTTTATGTGTCTTCGTGTGTGTGTGTGTGTTTGTGTCTGTATGCATCCGCGCCTTGTTTATATTGTAGCGTAGAGTGAGGAGAGACACACACACACATTCAAACACCCAAACAAACGCATCCTTATAAAATATGCTATGATTTTATTAGCCATTAGTCAGATGAAATAACAATGATTTAAAATATAATATTTTCTAAATGGATTAAATCAAGAAAATTTAGATAAATAATCAAGATATTAAAAATTAAAAACGCGCAAATTTGAAATTTGCAGCTAGTGAAAAACTGGTTGTACTTACAAAATTTTTTACTTCACATGATATTTAGCCAATGCAATTGTCTACAAAAAAGTATTTCAGAGTCTTCTTGATTTGACAACTCCTTCCCGCCCTAAATGTCCAATAAAACCTCGGGAACGGCAAAAATCAGACTTTAAAGGTCATTTTAACGGTCTTTGACCTTCAAGGTCATGTATTTTTTTCTCATAAATGGACTCCCTGACCCCTAAAACCCCCAATTTGCTGTATTGGGCATTAAAATCGGCCAAAAGACGGCTGAAAACGAATTGTTGACCCAAAACTGCATTTTCAGACCAGTGTGCAATGTATAGTTACTTAGAAATTGATAAAATAAGCAATATTTTTTATTGAAAACCAAATACAATAACAAAGCCAGAAACAGGTTTTTTTACTAGTATCCAAGTAACTTTAGATGGCCCATCTCTCGCCCACCTTTAATTACAAATTTGTAAATAATAAAGGTGCAATATGTATTTATAAACAGTCTGAGAAAAGTGTAAACTAATTCTCCAAATTGGGTTATTTATTTTCCAACTCAATAAAAAATGATATTATTATTTTAAATAACCTCTGAGGTTCAACTCTTTGTAGACAGTGGGTTATTTTTTTGTCAATATTACAAATTTAAAATTGTTCTTTCCTAATTACTACGTTATAAAAAAAAACTAATTGGCAATTTTATATCATAAAATAAATCCTTAACAGTAAGTAAATTGTTTCAACTATATATGACAAGTTTAACATCCCTACAAACATTATAAGAAACAAAAACGTTCAGATTTTCCCTGTTTTTTCCTTTTTCTCTCCCAAAATACCCTAAAATCAAGGCATTATACCTTGATATTTTTGTCAATAGGACGTTTTTGGTTGAACAGTGTAGTGAAATGTGCTTAGAAAATGTTAAGATTTGATAATCAGATGAGAATTTTTTAAGTTCACACTCCCTTTAAGTAAACAAAAGAAAAACTGAATATTTGTTTTCAATGAGGGAATTTTAAATAAAACTTTTATTGCAATTGGTAGAAAATTTTATTGGCCATGATAAGATGTTATTTTCAAGTGAATAAATTTTTCAAAACTAACCCTAAAACACAAAATTCTATAAGAAAAAAGTTTTATGAGCATCTTTTGAAATATTAATGCTCTAAAAATGCGCCATTATTTTCAGAGATATTGAAAAACACATTTTAATGTATTTATTTTATAGAGAACAAGTACCTATTATTGTTTTTTTCCAAATTCCTATTGGTTGTATTAGAAAATCGGAAAACTCCGTTTATTCTTAATCATCCTGTTATTCTAAAAGATCAAATTTCCAAAAAGTAACTATCACTACTCACAAAAACCCAAATATTCTCCTTTAACCCTTAACGGTCGGGGGGGGGGGGGCGTTGAACGCCCCCCCATCCGGTTTTTTCTATCTCATTTTCTGTGTGTGAAAGATAAAGAGCCCAAACTGCTTGACTTTTTAAGTATGGGTATGACACATAATTGAGAGTTGGATTTTTTTGAATATCTCCATCCTGGCGGGCACAGGATGCCAGCAAACCTGGCAGGGTCATCCAGGTAAAGAGCAAAAATATTTTTTTGACTAAAACAAAGCATTTTATCATACCAAAATACTAAAAATTCCTCTAGTAGTACATCCTTATATGAAATACAGGTGTTCAAGTCACTTTCAGGTTCCAGGTATGATCCTGCAGGTCCTGATCCTCCAGGTCTCCAGAAATCTTTAAAAGTCTCCTGTGGCCGCAATTTTTGACTTAGAGACTTCAAATTTTAAACTTAAGCTTTTCTGACATGTCTACATAACGTATTAAAATTTCATGAAGATCCACCGCCGTTTTCCCGCTGACCGCCGACTGCGGCGGCTGGCAGCTGCCAAGTACAGCTGCGGCCGCTGAAATTTATATTTTGATATTTCAAATGTAAAATTTACATAAAGTTAAACATTTTCTGGAAAAACATTTTTCTTCTAGCTTCAAAAATAAGAAAATTACAGCCGTTTGAAATTTTTAAGTGAAAAAAGACCTAAAAACAAAGGTTGTTAAATAAAAGGGTGAAGGAAGCGAAAATTGACTTAAACTTATAAAAGGTCGGAAATTCATTATCAAACAAGGGACTTGCACAAAAAATTTTAGCCCTCTAGCTCTAATAGGAACTGAGATAATAAGGGGGGCGTTGAACGCCCCCCCCCCCCCCCGACCGATTAAACTGTTTTTAAACTATTTTTAAAAGATATATCAAAAATATACTCTGACACCTGTAGAATCGAACTGCAGAGCTAAAAATGAGAATAATAGCCCACATCGATTTTTATTAGGATTTTAAAGTTTATTTTTTACTATGGATTAAGTAAATTTTACCGAATCGTGAACTGTCTTTTGTTTTTGGGTAAAATTCTTGCTTCAAAGCATTTTTCTTCATAGTATGATAAAAAGATAATGATATTAAAAAAATAGCTCTTTTGATTTTATATTTATAATTATTCATCGAAAGTGAAAGATGTAGGATATATCTTTGAATTAACATAAAAACTATGAGGATTCAGCATTAACCAATGACAAAGCTAGAAATCTTTAAATTTTAAATATAGTGTTTTCACAAAGTGACATATTTCCAATATAATAGAATAACTTTTATTTAATTAAAATGAAAAGAATGAAAACTATAAACATTAAAGATACATACTTTTAAAAAATATTTTAAAAAATAAGTTTGAATAATCTTTTTTTATTTCATATTTGTATATGTGACAAAAATAAATTTGTTGTATTGCATAAACATTTGTTGTCATCTTACATTGTTTAACCCTTTATAGCCAATTTTTTTATGTTTTAATGTATCATTTTTATGTTAATTCATTGATATATTATACAGAATTAATTTTTAATAAGTTTTGATTGATAAAATCAGAAGACCTAACTTTACTGTATACTAGCATACAATATTTATGAAGCAAGACACTCTAAAAGCTGAGTATTTTACCCACAAAGGAAAGAAACATCATGATTCAGTAAAATTTATTGAATCCATAGTAAAAAATAAACTTTAAAATCCTAATAAAAATCGACGTGGGCAATTGTTCTCATTTTTGGCTTTGCAGTATGATTCTACAGGTGTCAGAGTATGTTTTTTATATACCTTTCAAAAATAGTTTAAAAACAGTTTAAGGTGCGGCTAGGGGCCCGACTGTAAAGGGTTAAGCACAACTAAACATGATTAGCTATAACTATAAATCCTTTATTGTAATATCACACATTTCATTATCGGAAAGTATTACTTTCCGGAAGATAATCTGTATGAGGAAGGTATTTTTAGAAAGGGGAAAATGTGTAGAAAACACCCATGTGAATTAGAAAATCCGCAGAAATCATTTTTAAAAGTTATTGGCAAACATTTGCAATGTTAATTTGCAAAATTAATTTTATGCCCTAAATGACATATTCTGAAATAAATCTTTTATGAAAGTCTATTATCTATGAGTTTAGGACATGCTTAGGACATAAAAAATATTTTCAGTGTTACTTTTTTCGCCCTACATGTGAAAAAAGGCATTTCTCACATTTTATTATAGAAAATTGCATATAAACAAAATAATTATTTTTTTCTACAGTCTACACAATAATTGGCATAAAATCTATCATTTTAAATGTGAAAGTCAGATAAAGAATCATTTTTAGAGCAAATATAGTGCAAAAAGTAACCAAGACGTTTTAGCAAAGTATGAATATCTAATGAAATAGATACTTTTAAATTTTGATATACATATCAGATAAAAATATATAAAGAAGAGATCAAAAACTATAAAACAAGGTATATATTTTTTTCACTCTGTCACTGAATAAAGAGCACTTTTAGGTTTGATTTTAACCAATGCAGCACTTAAACACTCTTTTTTCAGGGTAAATAAACAAAATGAATGCAATTAAACAATTAAGTCAGCCTTTTTGTAGCAAATTTTTTTTTGTTGAAATTATTCTTTATTTCTATAATAAACTGTATTAAAATCTAATGATTTGAAAATTCGTAATTAAGAACTTCATTTTTACACTGTTTAGACATATAAATTACAAAGAAAAAGATTAAATCCTTTAAGTTTGAATAATACTTTATATATTTACATAATAAAAACATTAAAATTGTTAAAGATTAAAAAAAAAGATAAAAATAAGTAATTTTTAAAAACATTTTGTGTCGTCTTCATAAACTATTTCCCCTTTTATATTTTAGTCTGGTAGAATTCATAATTATAAATAACCTTTCTTGAGCATATATATGTTTTATTGAAATTAATTATAAGAATGTAAAACATTTTTTGATTGATTTAATATTAACCATTCACCTAACATTTTGTTATTTTACTATTTTTTGAAACTCTTTTATTCTTATTAATAATTCTATTTAATACAAAAAGCTCATAGGGAGTTGATAACCTTTATTTCTTGCTTTGTATTCTAATCAGGTATTTTATTTGACTAAATTTTTTAAAACTATACAGCATGCATGTTTGTATCAATAATGAAGACATTACGGGTTTTTATGTACAAAAAGTTGTTTTAAAGCAAGAAAAAAATATAATCTTTCTAGTAACTAATATACAATTTTGTAGTTTTAAATATGTCTGTATTTTGGTTTCTAAAAAAATTACTATACCAACAAACATGCATGCCTGAAAATTAGTTTCAATATTTGTACAGGAAAAAGAAACTAAGTCGTCGTTATAATTATTGTTTGTTATTTTTAGTGTAAGGTTTTTTTTAATAAAACTTTTTTGGATCTCCTGAATTGGATTTCTGCGAATTTTCTGGTTGCCAGAAATGAAATCTACGCATCTTTTTTAGATAGATGGCATTTGTTTGGTTAAGATTGGATAAAAAAATCTTTGGTTGGTTAAATTCAATAAGTGTGATCATGTTTCTATTTAAAGGAAACACTCCATTGATAGAAGCTGCCGAAGAAGGACATCTGGAGGTTGTAAAGTTCCTGATCAACAATGGATCTAATTTATACGACAAGAATAATTTAGGTAAGTTTTGAATTCTCTATTCAATTGTTTACAGACAATTAATTTCTTCCTTTTGATAAAACAATACATATAACTATTGAAAGACAAAATATTTGGTAGTTGACTTAACCCTCTGCTTAACAAAACTGAAACAAACTGTATATATATACATGCATACACAAATAAATCATAGGCGTCCAAGGGGGGGGGGGTAATGGGGCGGTTACCCCCCCCAAACGATTTTTGGGGTGCCGTATTATACCCCCCCAAAATAAAAAATCTCTAATAAAAAAAATTTTTGCGCGCTTCGCGCGCATTTTTAATACTATATATTTAATTACCAGGGGTAAATTTTGGGGGGGGTAAACTAAATTTACCCCTGCCAACAGATTTCAGGGGGGGTAATTACTACCCCCAAGCAAATTTTACCCCTGGGGTAAAAATTTTGGGGGGGGTAAACAAATTTTTACCCCCCCCAAAATAAAAAGCTTGGACGCCCCTGAAATAAATACAGACATTTATACTTGTAAAAGACCGAATTTCCAAAAAGTAACTATTACTACCCTCTCAAACACAAATATAAAGTTTCTCTGTAAAGCACAACCAGATCTGACTAGCTATAACTATAAATCCTGTATTGTATTATCATGTTTCTATTTAAAGGATGGACTCCAGTGAGTGCAGCTGCCATGCATGGACATCTGGAGGTTCTGAAGTTCCTAGCCAACAATGGAGCCAATTTGAATGACAAGAGAGATGCAGGTAAGTTTTAATAATCTATTCATTTTTTTTACAGTATATATTTCTTCTTTTTGATAAAACTATTCATGTAACTATTGAAAGACACAATATTTGTTGGTTGACTTAACCCTCTGCTGAACAAAACTGTAACTATAACTGTACATACATACATGCACACTCAAATGAATACAGACAATTATACTTCTAAGAGATCAAATTTTCAAAAGTAACTATTACTACTAACTCAAACGCAAATATAAAGCTTTTCTGTAAACCACTAGCTATATCTATAATTCCTGTATTGTATTATCATGTTTCTATTTAAAGGATACACTCTGTTGATAAAAGCTGCCAGGAGTGGACATCTGGAGATTGTGAAGTTCCTAATCACCAAAGGATCTAATGTAAATGAAAGGGATAATACAGGTAAGTTTTTTATCTTATTTTATTTTTTTAAAGACTATTATTTCTTACTTTTGATAAAAACAATACAATATAAATATTAAAAGACAAAATATTTGTTGGTTGACTTAACCCTCTGCTTAACAAAACTGTAACTATAACAGTACAAACATACATGCATATGTGGTATTCAGACAACCCAACGTCTTGTATAGAAGCTTCACTGCAAGTTAATATTACAAGCCTGCTGCACAAATCCTGACTCCTGATAACAAATCATTGTTTGTAGATTAAGTTGGCTGGCCATGCCCAGCTCACACGCTTATCACGAACTGCAGGGGGGTAAAGGATTACCCACCTCTCCCTCTCTACAGGCGGACCTACCCCTTCCTCCGCCTTCACCTGTCTACCCTATCACCTGCCTACCCTACGCACCTCTGCGCGGATAATGCACCCCCAGCTTATGCACGTCCATTGCACCTCCTACCCCAATTCTGTATTTAGCATTGTATTTGACTATAAATATGATTAATTTGTTGTTATTGATCAGAACCCAATAAACCTTTGAAACATCTACATCAAACGGACTTTCACTGGTTAGGACTACTGGAGCAGTAGGGGGCTTAATTTGGTTGAATTCTATGCCTTGGAGTAGAGGGGTTATTTCAGTACCCTCTACTACACATACTCAATGCATACAGACAGATACACTTCTAAAAGATCTAAGTTTCAAAAGGTAACTATTACTACTCACACAAACGTAAATATAAATCTCACTAGCTATAACTGTGTTGTAATATCATGTTTCTATTTAAAGGATGGACTCCATTGTTAACAGCTGCCAGTTTTGGACATCTGGAGGTTGTGAAGTTCCTAGCCAACAATGGAGCCAATGTGAATGAAAAGAATGAATTGGGTAAGTTTTTCATTCTTTATTTAGGTAATTTTTAAAGACTATTATTTCTTCCTTTTGATAAAACTATACATACCTATAACTATTGAAAGATAAAATAGTTGGTAATTGTCTTAACCCTATGCTTAACATTATATAACTGTACATAAATACATGCATACACAAATGAATACAGACATACATACGTCTAAAAGATCTAATTTTCAAAAAGTAACTATTACTACTTACTCAAACGCAAATATAAAGCTTTTCTGTAATGCACAACCAGATCTGACTACTTAATATCTATAAATCCTATTTAAAGGTCGGACTCCGTTGATGGTAGCTGCCATGTGGGGACATCTGGAGGTTGTGAAGTTCCTGATCAACAATGGATCCAATGTAAACGACAAGAGTGATAAAGGTAAGTTTTGAATTATCTATTTGATCATTTACATACTATTAGTTTCTTCCTTTTGATAAAAAAAATACATATAACTATTGAAAGACAAAATATTTGTTGGTTTACATAACCCTCTGCTTAACAATTCATAAATACTTGCTACACAAATGAGTACAGACATATATACATCAAAAAGTAACTATTACTACCCTCTCAAACGCAAATATAAAGCTTCTCTGTAAAGCACAACCAAATGTGACTAGCTATAACTATAAATCCTGTATTGGATCATGTTTCTATTTAAAGGATGGACTCCATTGATGTGGGCTGCCGATAGAGGACATCTTGAGATTGTGAAGTTCCTAGCCAACAATGGAGCCAATTTGAATGACAAGAGTGAATATGGTAAGTAAAAAAAAAGTATCATAAGCATCTTTTGAAATATTAATGCTCTAAAAATGCGCTGTTATTTTCAGAGATATTGAAAAACACCTTTTCTAAGTTTAATGTATTTATTTTATTGAGAACAAGTACCTATTATTGTTTTTTTCCAAATTCCTATTTGTTGTATCAGAAAATCGGAAAACTCCGTTTTTTCTTAATCACCCTGTTCTTCTAAAAGATCAAATTTCCAAAAAGTAACTATCACTACTTACTAAAACACAAATATTCTCCTTAAATTGGATCTAATTTATACGACAAGAATAATTTAGGTAAGTTTTGAATTCTCTATTCAATTGTTTACAGACAATTAATTTCTTCCTTTTGATAAAACTATACATATAAATATTGAAAGACAAAATATTTGGTAATTGTCTTAGACCTCTGCTTGACATTCTATAACTGTACATAAATACATACACAAATGAGTACAGAAATATATACTTCTAAAAAGTCAAATTTCCAAAAGGTAACTTTTACTACCCTCTCAAAGTAGATCTAATTTAAATGACAAGAATCAATTTGGTAAGTTTTTAAGTATATAAATATACACACATACTAAAGATACAAATGACAAAATACACAAAGTATAATTATCTAAAATTAGTATATACACCTTTATATTATTTAATTAAGATATATGTATGTTCTTACCTATCTCTTTAGTGTCTAGATATTTTGCATCCTACATAAATGTCTTTCTACTTATATAAAAGTAAGAAGATGTCTGCTGTATGTTGATAGCTTAACTGATATGATACAGTGAAGCTTGTAAAGTCAAGGTTTTATATCATTTGGTTTTTTGATTAGAATTGAAAGTGGAGGGTCGGCTTGTCTCCATCACCCCCCCCCCCCCCCCACCACCTGTTCTTAAAGAGGTTTCTAGGTGTGGAGTGGATAGTGTTTTATAGAAAACCAAAAATTGGATAGAATGTCCAATGATTAGGTATCTTGGAAACCAGAGTTTATTATTATACAGTATAAATAATTTTAGGTGAAACTGCTCTAGGGCGTGCAGAACATAATAGACACAAAATTACTCTAAGGCGTGCAGAATATGAAAGACACACTGAAGTTGCCGAATTCCTGAGATCCAAAGGTGGCATAATATAATCAGGGAATACATTTGCAACAACTATAATAGAACAGCTTAAAGTGCCTCTAAAAATTATGTCATAAAATACATATGACCATTGTATACACATACAGTATACATTTTACCTTTGGTCAATTTCAATGAATAATGGCCTATCATTGGTAATTTGCATTGTATACTCTCATTTTTAGAAGAACTATAAGCTGCTTCATTATTGTGTTATGTTGTTTCTTTAAAGATTAAAAAAACCAGGCCTAGCTATTCCAACAATCAATTCTACAAAAAATCATGAAACCTTTGGAAGTAAAGTGGGGGTATATCTTGTTTTGTTTCATATAACTGGAGAGGGGTGGGTAAGAAGGTGAGGAAAAGGTGAAGGGGGTTGTGGGGAAACTTTCGTTTAGAATTGTTTGTCAGAATCACATTCCCTTTTTCCCTGATAAACAAATCCGGGCGTTCTCCTCTTAGAAATTTTTTTTTCAATTTTGAAAATTTGAGTACCTCTCCTACGACAGGTTAGGTTATAGGCTAGGGAGCTGAGCGCTGCGCCTAGGCAGGCAAGGGGGCCAAGCGCTGCGGCTAGGCAGGCAAGGGGGCCGAGCGGTGCTGTCAAATTTAATAGAGTTCTGTCGGGGGGGAGTACTCAAATTTTTAAAATTTAAAAAAAAATTCTGAGAGGATATTACCCAAATCCGTAATACAGTTTTTACTTTTTAAAAACGTTTAAAAAAATTCATCTTTGATTAAATTTGTTACTTTGGCTAAGAACTTCCAAAGGAGAGATTTAAAGCAAAGGGTGTTTTCTAAAACCTCCAGCCAATTATTTGGTAACTCTCCCACTCTTACTAGCCCCAAATCGTAAGATAAATCCCCTCCTTTAAAAAAAAACTTTAAATATAGTTTTATTATGCTTAAAACATTTTGCCTAAACTGTATTTTTTATTCTTGATTTTAACCTTTATTTAGTTAAGTTACACTTGTACAATTATATTTATATTATATTCAAAGCAATTATAAAAGCTCATTTTTAAAGACAATTTTAAATTGAAATATTTAAAAGTAAGTTTAGTTGTATTTATTTTTGTAAAATCTCTTATATGTTAGTAAACTAATTAAATCCCCTTTTCAAATTTTCTTATTTTTAATCCTTACCTAACTTTAAAGCAAGTCTTAAAAATATATTTTTTTAAAGCAATTTTTTCACTAAGATTTTGAGGGATAATACTTGTTGCTTTTATCATTTGATATCTTTCTATGTTTTGAAAATAATTAATATTATTTTCTTTGTAATAACACCAATGAAAGGTTTACCTATATATTGGAAGGCATACCATATTGTAAGATAGGTATAACTAATTTTATTTGATACAACCTATTTTGTGTATTTTGACATATTATCAATATTTGACAAAACTAAAAATACTTCCATTATTATCATTTGCTTAACAGTTTTAAAGATAACTTTTTTTTCTTGTGAAAAGATGTCAATATACTTATTATATTTAAAGCAATTATAAAAGCTCATTTTTTAAGTCAATTTTAAATTGAGGTATTAAAAGTAAGTTTAGTTTCATTTGGATTTATTTTTGTAAAATATCTCTTATAGTTTAGTTAACTAATTTAATTACCTTTTTAAATTTTCTTATTTCTAACCCTTACCTTACTTTAAAGAAATACTGTATAATATATAATTATTCAAAAAAAGTTTGTTTTTGTTCACTAAGATAATACTTGCTTGCTTTCATAAAATTTTTTCTGTATTTTTAAAAAGAGTTAATGAATAAAGTTGGATTTACCTGTATATTGCAGAAGGCATACCAATTGTTAGATATGTATACCTAATTTCATTTTGTGTATTTTTGACACCCTACTTTACTTGATATACCTAATAATATAATTATTATCATATACTTCAAAATATTTTTTTTTCTTGTAAAAAGATGTCAATATATTTTTTTAGGTTGCTTATTTGATTATTATATTATACAGCTATTTAACTAACAACTTATATGATTATATTTATATATCAAACTTGATTATTATATTATAAAGCTATTTTACTAACAACTTATATGATTATATTTATATATTAAACTTGATTATTACTGACAAGATTTTTGAATAGATTATTTAGCAAAAATCATTGTTATTTATTATCATATTTTTTCAGAAAATGATCAAAATGTTGAAAGAGATAAACATGAATTTTACTTTGCTTAATACTACACACTAAAGTAACAGGATGTTTGCATGTCTGTCTACAAATTCTCAGGAAAGCTAAGTATTGGAACAGGGCAGTAATTTTCTTTTTTATTGTCATCATTGTTTTATGAAGCTAAGGCTTTTTGTGATGTTCTTTATAAAAGTACACACCATTATTCAACCCCTCTTTTCTAAGCCTTTTATGGGATTTAGGTATATAGCTCTATGTGAGAGGAAAAATAGATTTTTTTCTCATTTTTTACTAATCTTTTATTTAGTCTGACTTAAAAAATGGTATAATATTAACTTTAGAATTTAATTTCTTGTTGTTCTTTAGGTTAATTATATATTTGTAGATAAAGGGCAGGAGTTTTTAGCTAAATTAAAATCATGTTTCCTCATATTAATAACATTTACACTTTATTTTTAATTCTAATGTCTTCTAATACTTTTATGCTTTGCTACTTATGGATGGTGCATTATTAGAGTAAAACACTAGAGGGAGAAAGGGTTAAATAACTGTATCTCCCCATTGCACTGTCCTTGTGCCGACTTACAACTGTGTCTTTGAAAATAAACCAATGCAATGGTGAAGTGTGTATTCAAGTAGCAGAAAACAATTTGCTAGCAGACGTCTAAGGTCATTGAAAAAGGAGGTAGTTATCTGTATATACATCCAAACTATAGATCTGTTGTTGTATACTTGATGTATATAAAAATGACCTTAAAAGTCGTCTTTTAAAGTATAATACTCAAAAGAAATTTTACATAATCAATTAGCTGCAGTATTTTTGACTAAATTTTAAGCTATTAGTTAGAGATTTAAAACCATTTTTTAATAATAGTTTAATTTATCATAGGAAACTATTTATTTAATCATGGAATATTGCGTAAGAGTAGATTTTGATTACCAAGAAACTGATTTTTATTAAAAAGATATCATAATGGGTTTAGGCTATTTTTTTATATCAGAGAGTTGAAATCGCATTAGTCTATTTTTGACCCTTTTCATTTCTTTTCGGGGAGCAGCTGCTAGTTATTATTATAGTAACATATTATGTGTAATTTTTTGTAAAATATATTAAGTTCTATATTTCATGGAAGCTTTTTATACAGGTTCCAGGCAGGTTTTTAGCTTCACAATTTTCAAGTTAAAAGGTCTAGAAGCACTAGATCCATTTTCATTAAATTGGAAACAAACATATGAGAATATATATTGTGTCTGTTAAAAATTCTAGAGTAATAAATCTATTTTATTTAACCTTCCTTAAAATAATAATTAATGTACCTTTGAATAAAACAAAACGTTTATCTATTCGATGAATTTTATTCTGATGAATAGATTTACAGGGGAAAATTAATAATTAGTTTAGGTTGCTAGAGAGAGAGGTTCCAAATATTTCCAACAGAAAATTTCTTTGTTGGTTGCAAGCTTAGTTAGATCAAAATTATTTTTTTATTATTAATAATAATTTTCTTCAAAGAATATATCCTTCCTAATTTCATTTTTTTTTAAAGATGACAACATCTATGAGTACCAAAGCTATTGAATGTAAAATTATGAACAGCAAAGCAAATGAAGGGGTGGAAAGCAGACTGACAGAATGGCAAAGTAAGTAATGATGCTTATTACTATTATAAACAGCTTTCCGCGGATATAAAATGTACAATTATAGGATTAAAACCAGTTTTTTAGCCCCTAGATGCCGAAGGCAAGGATTTTAATCTTGATTGCACATTTTTATATTCGTAGAGAACAGGATGTAATATCTTTTTCGTATGGATGAGAACCGGTTCTAATCCACCGGATATTAATCAGTTTCGAAGGAGTACGAGAATAGTTATTTCTTTCATCGTATTATAAACGGCTTTCCGCGGATATAAAATGTACAATTATAAGATTAAAACCATTTTTTAAGCCCCGAGATGCCAAAGGTAAGGGCTAGAAAACTGGTTTTTAATCTTATAATTGTACTTTTTTATTTTCGTAGAGAACAGGATGTAATAATTTTTTTGTATGGATGAGAACCGGTTCTAATCCATCGGATATTAATCAGTTTCGAAGGAGTACGAGAAAATATATTCCAGGTATTCCGGACAAACAGACAAATGAACGAACATTTCAAATTATAGAGTAGCTTTGCTACTAAAAATGACTGAATATGAGATATTGGTGTGTCAGCGCTTTAAAAAATCTATTAAACTTTTTACCTTACATATCAAGAATTTAAAAATAAAATGGATTTAATATTTACCAAATATAATAAAGAGTTTGGATGAATTTCTGTCTGTCTTGCAATACATATGGATATATTATTACTTGGATCTTACACCAGATTTTCATGTTCTCTAAAAAAGTGAATCACACAGCGGACTAAAATAACAATCCCCCCCCCTTCCACCCACCAATCAACCCTTTACCCCATCTCCTTCACTCCGACTGGATAAACGAACTGACCAATAAGAGAGTTCCATATTAGCAACCTAAATTGATGAAAATTTTTCCTTTCATAATATCCATGTTTTTTCTACATCTATTGCAGTAGATTTAATAAGTTCTCATTTTCGAGGAAGCTTCAAATAGGTAAAATCATGTGAGAAATATGATTGGTTAATTTTATAGGCACATTTTAATGTTTAATATTCAAAATTGTATCAATATCATCATATTTCCCTTGTATCTAGGCTGAAAATTACAGTGGTAACCAACGCTTAATATGTTCCATGAATTTTATTGAATTCTAATTGGTTGGTTCGAAACTGGCATTGTCCCTAATTTCTACCAATAATTTTAATCTACAGAAGGGGTAGATTAAATCATTGTCTTATCCCTTAATATCCCTGCATGTTGTATCTGGCGGATTTAATTGAGTAAAGTGCTTTTCTATTCCACAGTGGGGCAAACACAGGTTTAAAGTGAGGGAGGGAGGCGATATTGAGCTGTTTATTACACTAGTCCCCAAAGTTTTATAAGAGCGTTTTCTTATTCGTAGGCTTTAAATAACTTTGGAGACTTTTATTGAATTTAATTGGTTGGTTCATTAAGTTGAGTGTCAAAACGTTTCAAGAACTAATTGTAATCTACAGAAGGGGTAATTTTGTGTGGCAACATTGGAGATGTAAATCAATTTTTCGGCCTTTATACAAATAATAAAATGAAATTTCATAAAATTCATAAAACTCTTTTTAGCCTGAGCCTTAGGCTCTTCTGTACTAACAAAACTGGTTATGATTTTTAAATTTTCATTTCAAAATCCGCGGAAAGTTGTCTATGATACGATGCGATAAATAACTATTATTTATTTGCCCCACAGTGCAGTGGTTGTAAGTGCCAAAACTAAGTCTAGAAATTAAATTAAACTGTCAGATAACTTTACAATTTCCTCTGTTTTCCTAATAGCATGGATACTATCTATAATCATTCTTTCCAGTATGGCTTGGAAACCGATTAATATCCACTGGATTAGAACCGGTTCTTAGCAGTACCGAAAACTTATTTAAAGCATCAATTTGCAAACAAATTCTTACGTATATTTAAATAAGAATTACAAACTTGTTTTAGGCTATTCTTTTTTTAGGTTTAAGTCTTGGGATGGTTTCAGGCTATTTTTCGTATTTTAGGAGAAAGATATCAAAAAGTAATTTTATCTTTAGTTCCAAGTTCTGCCATTAGTTAGCTTAAAACTCTTGTGTGTGGTTAGATTGGTTAGATTAAAATTTACTTTTTCTATGCTACCAAAGAAGTAATTTTGTTTATCCTAATTGGGGTGCCATACTATTTTTTGTTTTACCCCCCTTAACCCTGAAAAGTTCTAGAAAATCCAGGGATCTCAAGGGATAAGACAATGGATAATAAATTAATGTATATTACCAATGAGGATAAGCTAATTTGCCCCTTCTGTAGATTAAATTATTATGACATTAATATTCTTGAACAAACCAATCACAATTTAACGAAAGTACCCAAAATCGAGTTAGATAATGAAATACAAAACTTTGGGTACTAGTGTAATCAACAGCCCAATGTCTCTATCCCTTCCTACCTGGGAGAATCTGAAATTGTTATAAAGTTTGTAAAGTCTGGTTGTCAAAGGTTAACAAATTTGTCAGGGATGCAGGGATGTGACAATGGATGGTAATTTAATCTTCTCACAAAGATGGTTAATTAATAGAAGAGAGGACACAGTGGGCTGTTTAATACACTAGTCCCCAAAAATTGGTAATAACGTTTTCTTATTGGCTGGCTTAACAACTTTGGGGACTTGGTTATCTAAGTTGATTGTTCGAACATTTCAACCAAAAGATGTTTATCTACAGAACGGATAATTTTGTGTAACATCAATTTATCGGTCTTATCCCTTAAGATCCCAGATAAGGATGGCTGTAATTGAATCTGGTATTTTCCCCTTCCTTGAAATCAAGAGCTAATAGCCAAAGTTTAAATTTAACGTATTCTTAAACAACTTTGAGGACTTTTACTAAATTTTTATCGGATGGATTATTAAGTAAAGTGTCTAAACGTTTTAACCACTTATTGTAATCTACAAAAGAAGTAATTTTGTGTATCATGTTGGGGATGTTCACTAGTTTTTCGGCCACTGTATTATCCTTTACAACCCTGGTTACTAACTCCATGGTTTCAGCCAGGGATCATAAGGGATAGGACAATGGACAATGAATATTAATTGTACATTTCCAATGGTGATTAACAAAATAACCCCTACCATTTTAAAGTCTCTAGTATGATACCATAAACTATAAAATCCTGAACCTAAACTTTTATTTCTGTTCATAATGCCTATGAAAAATGACGTCATACAATACAAATAAAGCTTCGTTTAAATAAATAGGAAGTTTGAATTTTAAAGATTTTGATAATATATTTTTTTATTTAATTGCATAAAGTATAATTTCATCATCAACCCGCAGAATGTGTTCTAAAATGCCCTCTCTACTGCTGTAATTCCTGCTATAAAGTTACAGGGTGTCTGTCTGTCTATACTTTAAGATCCCGCTAACCGCTATACCAAAACGGCTTATTGTCTTTTTTGAGGAGAGTTTTCATTTTATTATTGTGATAATTTTTTATCAAAGTTTTACAAAAATAAAGCCTTAAACAAATGAATTTAAGATGAAAAGAAAAGAAAAAACAAACACTTTGTTTACAAAAGTGGGCAAAGTTTTGCAAAAAAAGTTTTTATATTAGTTTCTAACTAATTCTCATCATAGTTCCTCATTTACCAGATAGTTTTCAATATACCATCCATAGAGTATATACATTATAGAGAGGAAATCATAGTTTCTTATTTACTATATAGTTTTTAATATACCCCTCCATAGAGTATATACACTATAGAGAGAAAATTATAGTTTCTTATTTACTATATAGTTTTCAATATACCATCAATAGAGTATATATATTATAGAGAGGAAATCATAGTTTCTTATTTACTATATAGTTTTCAATATACCATCCATAGAGAATATATATTATAGAGAGGAAATCATAGTTTCTTATTTACTAATAGTTTTCAATTTACTATCCATAGAGTATATATATTATAGAGAGGAAATCATTGTTTCTTATTTACAATATAGTTTTCAATATACCATCCATAGAGTATATACATTATAGAGTGGAAATTATAGTTTCTTATTTACTATATAGTTGTCAATATATCCCTCCATAGAGTATATATATTATAGAGAGGCAATTATAGTTTCTTATTTACTATATAGTTTTCAATATACCATCTATAGAGTATATACATTATAGAGAGGAAATTATAGTTTCTTATTTACTATATAGTTTGCAATATACCATCCATAGAGTATATACATTATAGAGAGGAAATTATAGTTTCTTATTTACTATATAGTTTTCTCGCCTAGACTCTAGGGGCTTTGCCCCAAGAGGTGATAAAAAAAATTAAGGCGAAATTCCTTAAAGGACCAAGGAAATCTTAAGCAAAAAAAAAAAAAAAAATTGGGGGGGGATTTTTTTGTTTTGGGGGGGTTGGGGGTGTCCCACCCCCCAAGAAAATAGCTTAAAACCACCACAGGACCAATAGGTATATACCCTGAAGAGTAGAATCCGATCGGTTCAGTGGTTACCGAGATCTTAAGGGACAGACAGACAGACAGACGGACAGACAGACATCGTTCTACTTTGTATTATAGATATACCCCTCCATAGAGTATATACATTATAGAGTGGAAATTATATTTCTTATTTACTATGTAGTTTTTAATATACCCTCCATAGAGTATATATATTATAGAGAGGAAATCATATTTTCTTATTTACTATATAGTTTTCAATATACCATCCATAGAGTATATACATTATAGAGAGGAAATCATAGTTTCTTATTTACTATATAGTTTTCAATATACCCTCCATAGAGTATATATATTATAGAGAAGAAATCATAGTTTCTTATTTACTATATAGTTTTCAATATACCATCCATAGAGTATATACATTATGGAGAGGAAATCATAGTTTCTTATTTACTATATAGTTTTTATTATACCATCCATAGAGTATATACACTATAGAGAGGAAATTATAGTTTCTTATTTATATAGTTTTCAATATACCATCCATAGAGTATATACATTATAGAGTGGAAATCATAGTTTCTCATTTACCAGATAGTTTTCAATATACCCCTCCATAGAGTATATACATAATAGAGTGGAAATCATAGTTTCTTATTTACTATATAGTTTTCAATATACCATCCATAGAGTATATATATTATAGAGAGGAAATCAAAGTTTATTATTTACTATATAGTTTTCAGTATACCATCCATAGAGTATATACATTATAGAGAGGAAATTATAGTTTCTTATTTACTACATAGTTTTTAATATACCATCCATAGAGTGTATACATTATAGAGAGGAAATTATAGTTTCTTATTTACTACATAGTTTTCAATATACCATCCATAGAGTGTATACATTATAGAGAGGAAATCATAGTTTCTTATTTACTATATAGTTTTCATTATACCATCCATATAGTATATACATTATAGAAATGAAAATCTTATTTCTTTTTTACCAAATAAAACTATAATATCCTAATTGTTAAACTATACTTTTATAAATGTTGTCATCCTTGATTTGATTTAGACATAACTAATCTACAGTACAAGATAATTTCCCCATAAATGATAAATTGGAATTAACACAGAGAGACATATAAATAGATAGATATATAAATGTATAGATAAAAAGGTAGATAGATAGATAGATATTTAGATAGATAGATATAGAAGATATAGATATAGATAGATAGATAGATAGATAGATAGATAGATAGATAGATAGATAGATAGATAGATAGATAGATAGATAGATAGATAGATAGATAGATAGATAGATATAGAAGATATGGAAGATATAGATAGATAGATAGATAGATAGATAGATAGATAAAAGTCAATAAAAAGTACCCAAGTTTGTTAAGCCAACAAATAAAAAACGCTATCATAAGACTTTGGGGACTAGTGTAATAACAGCCCAATGTTCCAATTCCAATGATAGATAGAGAGGCAGAGGCATATAGATAGATAGATAGATTTTTTAACATAATCAATCATGGTTTTATAATCCCTGATAGATAGATAGAGAGGCAGATAGATAGATAGATAGATTTCCCAACAACATAATCAATCATGGTTTTATAATCCTTGATAGAAAGATAGATAGAGAGGCAGATAGATAGATAGATAGATTTACCAACAACATTATCAATCATGGTTTTATAATCATTGATAGATAGATAGAGAGGCAGATAGATAGATAGATAGATTTCCCAACAACATAATCAATCATGGTTTTATAATCCTTGATAGAAAGATAGATAGAGAGGCAGATAGATAGATAGATAGATTTACCAACAACATTATCAATCATGGTTTTATAATCATTGATAGATAGATAGATAGAGAGGCAGATAGATAGATAGATAGATTTACCAACAACATTATCAATCATGGTTTTATAATCCTTGATAGATAGATAGATTGAGAGGCAGATATATAGATAGATACATAGATAGAGAGGCAGATAGATAGATAGATAGATAGATAGATAGAGAGGCAGATAGATAGAGAGGCAGATAGATAGATAGATCCATAGATAGAGAGGCAGATAGATAGAGAGGCAGATAGATAGATAGATACATAGATAGAGAGGCAGATAGAAAGATAGATAAGTAGATAGAGAGACAGATAGATAGATTTCCCTAACATAATCAATCATGGTTTTATAATCCCTGATAGTTAGATAGAGAGGCAGATAGATAGATAGATACATAGATAGAGAGGAAGATAAATAGAGAGGCAGATAGATAGATAGATAAATAGATATAGAGGCAGATAGAAAGATAGATAAGTAGATAGAGAGGTAGATAGATAGATAGATTTCCCAACATAATCAATCATGGTTTTATTATCCTTGATAGATAGATAGATAGATAGAGAGACAGATAGATAGATAGATAGATTTCCCAACAACATAATCAATCATGGTTTTATAATCCTTGATAGATAGATAGATAGATAGATAGAGAGGCAGATAGATAGATAGAGAGGCAGATAGATAGATAGATAGATTTCCTAACATAATCAATCATGGTTTTATAATCCTTGATAGATAGATAGATAGATAGAGGGGTAGATAGATAGATAGATAGATATATTTCCCAACATAATCAGTCATGGTTTTATAATCCTTGATAGATAGATAGATAGATAGAGGGGCAGATAGATAGATAGATAGATATATTTCCCAACATAATCAATCATGGTTTTATAATCCTTGATAGATAGATAGATAGATAGATAGAGAGGCAGATATATAGATAGATAGATAGATAGATTTCCTAACAACATAATCAATCATGGTTTTATAATCCTTGATAGATAGATAGATAGAGAGACATATAGATAGATAGATTTCCGAACAACATAATCAATCATGGTTTTATTATCCCTGCACTTAAACCTGTGACAGAGATAGGACATGTAGAGAAAAATATCAGGTTTTTCCTAATTTTCAGCCATCTAATATCTTTTCTTCTCTCTTATTTTTTACTATCTATATTTTTCCGTTCTCATCTTTTATTGATGTCTCAATTGCTGTCAAAAAGATGGGAATAGTCCTTTTTGGGGCAACGCCCCTTAAGGGGCGATTCGTCGTATTTTTAAAATGGCTTCATACAGGTTATTTTAGGTTATATTGGGTTAGGCGATTCCCCTAGAGGTTTAGGCAATTTGCCCCGTTTGTCCAACCCAATTAAGATTAAACAAAAGTCCTCCGAATTTTTTAGGCTAACGAATGAGAGATCGTGCTTACAAAACTTTGGATACCTCTAGAGACGTAAATACTGACACATGACATCATACCAAGAACTTTCAGACAAATGATAAGCAATCAAATGGTTGATATTGTTATTGTTAAGCATTTATGTATATAATGTTTTTTTAAAACTATTTCTGTGTCCTTAAAATTATTATGAGATTCGTTAAGAACAGGGATCTTAAGGGTGATAAAATGGACGAAAAATTGAAATACATGATAAATGATGATAAACAAAATTATATCATCTGTATCCTAAAGAAATTGTATGAAAATTTTGACTTTCTTTAAAATTGACAAATTTCAGTGTCCAAATGTTGCAATTACTGATTATAATCTACAGAAGGTTTAATTCTTTAAATCATTATTGTGGATGTACATTAATATATATATATCAACCATTGTCTTATCCCTTTAGATCCCTGCATCCCCATAGCTTTGTCGTTTGTTTCCGTCTGTTTGGCAATGATAATCAAGTATGTATAATGTATATACAAGTACGTATAACTCATTTTATATTACATATATATTCTACAAATAAATCTATTTTTTATTGATTTTTTCAAAATTCCCTTTCTCTCTCTCTCTGTCTGTCTGTCTGTCTGTCTCTCTCTCTCTCTCTTTCTCTCTCTCTCTCTCTCTCTCTCTCTCTCTCTCTCTCTCTCTCTCTCTCTCTCTCTCTCTCTCTCTCTCTCTCTCTCTCCCTCTCTCTCTCTCTCTCTCTCCTATTCTTTCTTAATTTCCTAACTTGATGTCTATTTAAATATATCTGTCTTAATCAATCAATTTGGTAGACAATAAAATCTATTTTGGCGGGGGAGAATGCTTGATTCAGGGGGGGGGGGGCTTGTATTGTAATAGTTATTTATAGCATCGTATTGTAGACAGCTTTCCATGTATATTAAAACGAGAAATTATAAGACTTACCAACCAGTTTTGTTAGTGGGCATGTTTTTTATTTTAATTTTCGCGGAGTTTTTTTTGTAATTCATTGCTATACATGATTTTCAGTATGTCTGAGAACCATTTCTAATTCTACGGATATTAATCTAAAGCAAAAATGGAAAGAAATTTGTCTCCATTGAGCATCCAATCGTAGTTCGTGTGAGGGGTTTGGGTTCGAATCTCAGTTAAAGTTGCCTGTGAGGGAGGGGACATTTGACTGTCCCAAAAGTTTTATAATAACGTATTCATTAGGCTTAACAACTTTGGGGACTTTAATTGATTTTGGGAGACCTAAAAAGTCCCTCAATGACGTCATAACAATGAGGGATGAGGAGAGGAGGAGTGGGAAGAAAAACCCCTAAAAAAGAGATCGATAATCCCTCGTTTTTATGACATAACATGCTGATTTTTCTAGGGAATTTATTCTTCTACGCAATTTTGACTGGTTGTTTTATTCAGTTGAGTGTCTAATCTTTTCAACCACTAATTTTAGTATAGAGAACGGATAATTTTGTATATCATCATTGGAGTTTTTCAAAAAATTTACTTACAATATTGCTTCGACTCTTATTCATTTATATTATAATTCTTCAGTTCTGACACTATACACTTGTATATTTAATGTCCATTTCAGTGCTTTGCTTTTATGGATGTTGTCATCCTTGTTTAACTAATAGTCAAACATGCACAACGGACAAAATGAAGAAGTTCAAGATTTATAGAATAGCTTTGCTTATGAAATTTTATAAATTTGATGCGTAACTTATTAAGATGAATATTCTTATAAGGGAGGGGGGTTACTATTGTAAAGATCTCGTAAGTCATATATGACTGATACTTTGGAAAAATCAGAGAAGGGTGAAACTTAATTTTAAAAAGCTTTGTAAAAAGAATTTTAAGACAGACCAGTGTAGGAGGTTGCAGGGCATAAACATCCAACCTATGGCTGTCAACTAACCATTTGATTGCATATGGAAAGTCGTACTGTGAATGCTTATAGAGCATGCGCCTGAAGCAGCTTTTAGTGCCTATGAAAAATGTCGTCATAAATACAAATGACCTAAGATAGGCCAGTATACATTTACCATTTGTCAAGACAAATCTATACTGGGCTATCGCGGCTCGCCTATCATTGATCTTTTGTATTGTATGATGTCATTTTTTCTTAGGTACTATAAGCTGCTCCGTTGCAACTGTTTTTAACCAAGACATTTCCTCTATTCTACTAACAAGTTAATATGGCAAAGAATTTTTAACGTCTTTAGTTTAAACTTGATAATAAGAAAATGTGTGAATCTTTAGAGTTGCTTTGATTACGATATATTGGCAATAGTTCCCCCCTCCCCCCACGCCAGTCAATTTGTTTGTATGTCTGACTTTAAAGTTATAAACTCAATGCGGGGAATTAATTTAGAAATTACTTTAATATCAATCTTAGAACAACAAAGATAGATTAACTTGGAAAAATGATTATGTTTCAAAGTTGGAATGTTTTTAAACTATCTTTATAAAAAATAGAGTAGTTAAAAAAATATTTTTTTTTCTGATGCCGTTTTCTCTTGGGTGGTTGGTGGTGGTACCCTCCTCCAAACATAGTTATAGTGCTCTGAGCAGCTACATTGTAAAGGGGAAACCATATAAGTTCAGCAGTTAGCGAAATCCTTCAGTAAGATTAGATAAGAGACATACTGATATCCTGTTACTTTGATAAAATAACCCTAATTTAAAATGCCAATTTGACTTTTCTCCAATGTCGAGAGAGAGAGAGAGAGAGAGAGGGGGGGGGGCAATAGGCTGTTTATTACACTAGCCCCCAAAGTTTTATAATAACGTTTTCTAGTTCTTTGGCCTAACAACTTTGGGTACTTTAGTGAATTTTGCATGATTGATTTGTTTATTAAGTTGATTATTTAAACGTTTCAACCACTAATATTACGCTACAGAAGGTGTAAATTTGTGCATCATCATCGGGGATATACATCAATTTATCGGCCATTGTCTTATCCCTTTAGATCCCTGGTACGTATGGAGGTGTCATCTATATTGGTATACTAGAGTTGGCTCGATATAATTATCTCCCTATTGGCTAGTTTTCTATATGCATATCTATTTCTCAATAAATCTATTTTCCTCACCCGGCATTACTATCTAAAAGAAAGTAAATATTTAATAATTTAAATGATTTTTAAAAGATTTTTTAAATTATATTTTTTTCTTTACATTACCATCACCAAAGGGTTAATGATGATGATTACAATTTTAGTTTTATATTTGAACACACAAAATGTCGCCACAATCGAATTCTTTTAAAACATAGTTTTCTTAAATTTATCATATTATAAATTTAAATTTTCTTTTTTATGATTAGAAATTAAATACATCAATATAAGGTAAATAGCAACATGAAATGAAAAAAATGAATTTATTTTTAATAAAGTAAAATAATGGGTCTTATCGTTCTGGGCAATGAGAGTTTATAATGGATTATTGAAGCACTATGAGTTTTAATCATATATTCCTTGGAAAACTTGAGCTCGTTTATAGACATTTATTTCCTATATAGATCTGACATGGATCTTGAAGCAATTAAGCAGGCCGTTTTGTACATGTTAAAAATTGGAAGATTTCATTAAATAAAAGTAATCGCAAATATACTTAGTAAATAAAATATAAGAATAAAAGAATATATATTTCTAGTATTCATTCGAAACCGATTAATATCCGGTGGATTTGAACCGGTTCTCATCCATACAAAAAATTACTAGCATTGTATTATATCCAGTTTTCTACGAATATAAAAATGTACAATCATAAGATCAAAAACAATCGTTCAGCCCGTGCCTTCGGCACTCAGGGCTAAAAAAACTGGTTTAGGTTTAGGTTTTAGGGTATGCGAGAATCTCTCACAATATCCATGTATTATACATCCATATACAAAATGTATATTATAGTTTTTATGCATATATAAAATCCAGATACGAGTCTTTTCTCTCTTTTAACAATATCCCATTGTTTTCATTTTTTGATTTTTTTAAGCACCAAACTACAAATTCAGATATAAATTATTTTTACTTGCTAGCAATTTTGGAAAAGGCCTGTAATATCATAAAAACACATTAACCAAAAATATAATTTGATATTTTACAAAACTTCCCCCCCACACGAAAAAAATAAGGTGCATTTGAGTACAAGGATGGGGGGGGGGGGGGGGAATAGAAGTCGACCCATAAATTTTATTATCCTTTTTAAAGTAGGAAAATAATTTTTGGGTTGTAGGAGATTTTTTTTCTTTGGACAAATTCTCTTTTGAGGGTGGTAGTACCTGATACCAAAATATAAACCTTATAAATATAAGTATAAAATACAAACCTTCCTATGGCCTATATAAATCTCCAATGAAAAGAAGAACCATACCGACCCAACTCATTACTCAAAGATAGACAGACATTATGTTACTTTTAAAGAAGGATAAATCTAACTTATACTGAAAATACTTGAAGAAAATGACACAAAAATTTTGTGGGATATTACTCTAGCTCTCTCTGTGTGTCCTTATCTTAACTTGAGTGGGGTTATTGTAAGGAGAGAACTTTTATAATATGTATATTTTATGTATTTTTCTTTTTAAAAATCAAATTTTATACAAAATAATAAAGAATATTTACATCGTTACTTGAAACTTAAAGAAAACTTGTAAACAGTACATAAGAAAAGTGTTAAGTGTTAAAAAACAGGTATCTAAATGGATAAGAAAATGGCCTGTAAATTAATGTATATCTCCAATGATGATAAACAAAATTAACCCTTCTTTAGATTACAATTTGAAACGTTTGTACCCTCAAAATTCAGTATGTAAACCCAAAGTTGATCCTCCAACGAATAAGAAAACATTATTATAAAACTTAGGGGACTAGTGTAATAAACAGCCCAATGTTCCCTTCCTTTCTGGTATAGAATACAATACATTTAATATCCATAATGATTTTGTGTGGTGTACCGAGGGGGACAGACCTTAACTCAAATAAAAAATTTTCTCTTCATTAGATAATGCTACTTTAAATACAGCTTAACTTTAACAAAGCATTTGACAATGACATTCTCAATTTAGTTATTCTGTAAATCTTTGTCTTTAATATTTTTTTAAGATAATCAATTTAAATATGTGTTATGATTGTGTATTTGTTCTTTATTATCCCTTAAACAGCTGCAGTTCTCTCTAAATCTGGGGAGTGTTCTAATCTATACGGATATCTTATCATACTTTTTTCCAGGTTTCTATCTTAGCTAAGTTAGGACTGACAACTATAATCTAAACTTTGACTAGCCTCAGATAGCCTATGAGGACGGAATACACCACGAGATCTTATTTTGGTGCATCTAGGATCCAAATCAATTTTAATGTTGTGCATTATTATATGGTTAAACGTTCTTCAGACAACCCACCCTTTGATTGCGTGGCCTTTGTCTCGAAGTCCAAATTGTGCATGGTAGTGAGTTAAGCCTGTTTTAAACCAAAGCACCCACAAGGCTCCCCCCCCCCTACTCTAAATATTTATGTCACGCATTTGACATAGTATTAGTAGGAACCATTTTCAACGTCTTTGGTTATTGAAAAATTTTTTGGTTGTACTATGTTCGAATATTTGTATATGCAAATGGGCCATCCCTGTATCCCTTGTAAAATTTATAACTGGTATTGTACATCAGGGAGGGAGGGGACATTGGGCTGTTCATTACACTAGTTCCCAAAGTTTTATAGTTCAACAACTATGGGAACTTTCATTGAATTTTATTTTTTTTTGTTTCATTCAGCTAAGTGACCAAACGTTCAACCACTAATCGTAGTATACAGAAGGGGTACTTTGTTGTATAATCATTGGGGATGTAAATCAATTTATCGGTTATTTTCTTATCCATTGTAAAATTTCTAACTGGTACTGTACATCTATAATACAAAGTAGAACGATGTCTGTCTGTTTGTTTGTAGCGAAGGATCTCGCTAACCGCTAAACCGATCGGGTTCTCCTTTACAGGGTAGCTTCTCATAGGTCCCGGGAAAGTTTATAACTATTTTCTTGGGGGGTGGGACACCCCTACCCCCCCCCCAAAAAAAAAAAAATGAAAAATACCCCCCCCTCAATTTTTTTTAAAAATTTTCTTTAAAATCTAAAACACGAAAAATTTGTTTGATAAAGGAGGCTACGGGAGAAGCAGCTAGTATTAAATAATGTAATACACTAAATCTGCAATATTAACAATACTGGAATTTGTTTCAAAGTAATTACTTGAAAGTCTTTTATTAAAAGTCAAGCATAAACCCTCATTGATCGGTTGCTTTCCAGCAGTGTGGGGGGGGGGGTGTCGACACCCCCTTAGAGTTATAAATAGGATGTCCTGCTTTCCCCTTTTTGCACTCTCCAATTGTGTAGTCCGTTCCCCCAATGTTTAATCTCTGTTCACGCCACTGTTTTCAAGCCCTACTAGGAAGGGTTTATTTTAAGGTTTAATAATGATCACATAATTTAAAAATCTTAATTTGTGAATTTTCCGCTACTATATATTAAAAGAGAAAGGTTGTTTTTGTCTGAAGCTTAAGATTTCAATGACTACTGAAATTATTTTTTAGGGATGCTTCGCATATATTCTATTACATTTTAAACTAAGGCCCTGAGAAATTTTTAGGATAGGAGCCCCATAAGTAATTTAAAAATAAATGGGAAGGTTTCTTTCCTGAGGCAAAAAAAACTTTTTTAGCAAGTCTTATCGGTTTTTGCTTTCCAGGTGGGTTTAATTTTGTAGGGCGGATTTATTCTATTTTAAAAGCAATTTGGTCTATTAAAGCTTGAAACCATGTATTACAATTTAACCTTAATTTATTATAATACACAATATCATAATAATTTTAAATTGAAAATGTGAATCATCAATTTACCACCACCCCCCCCCCCCCCCAAACATTTCTTGACATTTATGTAAAATCTTTGAATTTGTTCAAAGTTAAATTCCTTTGTTTCAAAGCATAGAATATTTTAGAATCATAACAGCACGGACGGACATCCAAGCTTTTTTAATGAGGGGGGGGGGGGTGCGGGGGGGGGGGGTTAAATTGGATTGTTAAAATGGCAAACAAACCCTACAAATGAAACTGCGTATAGTGTCCAATAAAAATGACGTCATACAATACAAATGACCAATGATATTCTAGTATATACACTTTATCATTGGTCAATTACAATATATACTGGCCTATCATTGGTAATTTGTATTGTTTAATAAAAAATTACATCATGCAATACAAATGACCAATGATAGGGCAGTATATATAATTTAGCTTTGTACAGTTACAATGTATACTGTCCTATCATTGGTCATTTGTATTGTATGACGTCATTTCTTATTGGACACTTTGCACTGTTTCCCTACAAATCCCCACGGGGAAAAAGGTGATCCCCTTAAAACAGAGGTCGTCTTTATATACAGGGTGTCCAAAATATAGCAGACAGGACTACCATACATCCATTAACAATTCACCAATCTTATCCTTATATTTATAATGTAACAGGATGTCTGTCTGTCTGTATTAAAGGATCTCCCTAACCGCTGAACTGATATGGTTTCATTTACAATGTAGCTCATTAGAGTTTACCTCCCTTCTTACCCCACCTTAGAGGCCTCTAGGGGCGTTGCCGCTAATACCAGAACATTGAATAAAATTTAAAGAATGGATTACTGTTTGATAAAAATTGGACAATTTAATCCTATTTCAAATCTTTGTTTTCATTATTTTGTCACAGATGAAATATTATATTGTTTACAAAATTACAAAATTACAAATTTTTATTTGTCGGTTAAATCCAAAATTTATATAGGTCCTGGGATATATTAAGTTAATTTTTTTTTATTTAGATCTTTAATTTGGAATAGTTTTAGGCTATTTTCTTCTCTACATCCCCTAAATGTTTTAGAAGATAAAATAACAGCTATATTAAACATCTTAGCAGTGCGATTGATGGGAATAAAATCTATGTCCAATCATTAGATTTATCATTTCTTGGATCTAATACCAGATTATCATATATTCTAATATAGTGAAACTTGTAGCTGGCTAAAATAAAGACCCCCCCCAAATAAAAACACATTTACCATATCCCCTCACCTCCTACTGGATAAAAGAACTGACCAATAAGTGATGTCCTTGTTGGATGTCCTTGCAATCTGAGTTGTTGAAAATTTTTTCGCTGTCATAATATCCATGTATATCCTTTTTCCGAACTATGATTATATTATGTATATGAAGTCAGAGACATACGTCAAATGTTTGCCGATGAAATATTCTGTCAAAAACTTTAAACTTTTCTTGTCAAAGATTTTCTTTATTCTTGTTTCTATGTCTAACTATTATCTATCTATCTATCAATGTATCTATATATTTATGCTTACATATAAAAGTAACAGGATGTCTTTCTATCTGTAGGAAAGGTCTATAGCTATGTAGCTCTAATTTATAGTAAAGCTTCTGATGGGAAAGTTTATAATTAATTCAGGGGAGGGTATCCTACCCTCCTGAGATAACTCGTCCTTAGAAACACCCAGAATTCAGAATAGGTCATGTTAGCGAAATTACCTAAAAAGCAAAATTCTGACGTCATAAAAATGAGGGATGAAGAGAGGAGGAGAAGAAAGCCCTTAAAAAAAAGAGATGGATAATTCCTTATTTTTATGATGTCACATGCTGATTTTTGCCCCTCGCTTTTTTTGCCATAAGTAAAAACGGACAGAAATTGTTATGATTTGTATTAAAACTATTAAATCCGCCCCTTGCATCATAGATCTCTGAACTTGAAAGGGGGAAAAGAAGCATAAAATAGTCCAAAACCTTCCCGAGATGTATAAATCTTCCATTAACTTAATTGGTTTGAAGATTAGCGAGATCTTATCTAAAAAACAAAACAAAAAAACCTTATTACTTTAAATAATAGTACTAGCGGCTTCGCCCCTAGCCTCTAGGGGCTTTGCCCCAAGAGGTGATAAAAAAATTAATATTTATTGTTTTTAGTGAGATAATGTTGCTATTCTTTCATTCAAAATAAATGCTGGAATAAAAAATATTTTTTAACAAAGGACCTAGGAAATCTTCAGCAAATAAAAAAAAAAAAAAAAAAAAAAAAAAAATGGGGGGGGATTTTTTTGTTTTTGGGGGGGTTGGGGGTGTCCCACCCCCCAAGAAAATAGCTTAAAACCACCACAGGACCAATAGGTATACACCCTGAAGAGTAGAATCCGATCGGTTCAGTAGTTACCGAGATCTTAAGGGACAGACAGACAGACGGACGGACAGACGGACAGACGGTCAGACGGACAGACGGACAGACAGACATCGTTCTACTTTGTATTATAGATATATCTTAGATATACATTTGTTTGACTAAATCAGAAATAAAATTAACCAAAATATATTTTGAGGCCTATTTGAAAATGAAAATGATGGGCCTTGTTTTAACATCAGGCCAGCAGAGATCAGTAAATTCATCGGTGAAAAGTTAGCAGGTCAAAACTTTGATTGTTATGATAAAATTAGATATCTTTAGGGTTAAAACTCAAAAAACGATTTATCTGGTATAACCTCAATTATTATAATCAAAATTACCCTCTTTTGTAGATATTTAGTAATCATTTGTTAAGAACTAAACAATCAAGACTTAATAAAAGTCCTTAAGTTTTAAGCCAATGAATAAGATAACGAATTTACAAACTTTGGGTCCTAGAATAATTAATAGTAAATATTATAGGATTTTTATTTAATTGGTGAACCTGGGAGTCGAAGTCCCTGGGCCAACAAAACAGTAATCCTTAATGCAATTCAAGATTTTTTTATTTGATAAGTATACTCAGAAATGGTTTTACTCCAGCGGAAATAATTATCAACCTTACTGGAAAATGCAAACTTTTGAGTATTAATATGTATTTCGATATTATGACAGCAATGGCCACTTTAAACTGAAAATACAACTGAAAACCAATATCTTTTTTTCAAAATTATTATTACTAAAGTCTTATATTGATATTACATATCTACTTAACCCAGCTTACCAACGAATACAAATATATTTGAGTGTATAAATTTGATTTAAAGACAGAACTCTTAGGATATATTCTCGGAGAGGAATCAGGGATCTAAAGGGATAAGACAATCGCCGATAAATTGATGTACATCCCCAATGAGGATACATGAAGATTACAATTTGAGGTTGAAAAATTTTTAACACTCAACTTAGTGAATCAACCAATCAAATTTTACTTAAGTCCCCAAAATTTTAAAGCCAACGAATTAGAAATTGGTATTATAAAACTATGGGGACTAGAGTAATAAACAGCCCATTTTCCCCTTCCTCCCTGATATCCTGAGAGGAAGAGTTTACAAATCAAATTCAAATTTATTAAGGGAAACTCTGTTTTATGCAATAATATTATCTTAAAGTAAATTAGAACACCTATAAAAATATAAAATAATATATATCGATCTGTAATACAAAGTTGCTTGATGTCTGTCCGTCTGTCTGTCCATCTGAAGCTTAAGATATCAGTAACTGCTGAACCGATTTGGCTCTACTCTTCAGGGAATTTACCTACTGGTTATGTGATGGTTTTAAGCTATTTTCCTGGGGGGTGGGACAGCCCCCACTTCCAAAATCTTAAATTTTTTTTATTTCTGTAAATAAAAACCAGTAATTTGGGTTGGGGAACCCCACAGCACCATTTTGTGTTTATGAACAACCTGGGTGTAATTTTTACGAATAAAAAATTTTTGTGGGCGTTATCCTATTAGAAAATTTTTTTTCAATTTTGTAACCATCCCCCCTCCCCCCCCCCCCCCCCCCCCCGACTACCGACGAACAACTATTTTAGGTTAGGTTAGGTTTTAGGCTAGGGAGGGAGCCGAGCGCTGCGGCTAGGCAGGCAAGGGGGCCGAGCGCTGCGGCTAGGCAGGCTAGGGAGCCGAGCGCTGCGGCCAGAGTTCATAGTTTGCTGTCGGGGGGGGGGGGGGGGGGCCGGGGGGGGTACTCAAATTTTCAATATTGAAAAAAAAATTTCTAAGATGATAATACCTTTTTGTGTATATTTCAAACAACCTGGGTTTAATTTTTACGAATTGAAATTTTTGTGCATACAGCGAACAAACAATACCTCCAAGACAGAAAACAGGCATGATAGCAAATGCGCCAATGCCGCTGTTTAAATATGTTGATAGTCCCTTTCGCAGCAACGCCTCTTAAGGGTCGTTTCTTCGTATTTTCACAGTGGCTTTTCTCCTATTTCTAGACCCTGCGGAGGGCTTTAACCCTGCGGGGCCAATTGCCTATTCCTGCAATCACCTTACCTAACCTAAAATAACCTATAAAAAGCTATTGTGAAAATAAGACGAAACGCCCCTAGAGAGGCGTTGCCATGAAAGGGACTATACCCAAATATTTTATATAACATTATACAGAATTGTAGTTTCCCTTGAAATAGTATGATGTATGATAACTTAAAATTTAATTTGCATACTTAAAACTTTTTGTGTAGTAATATTATATAAGAAAGTAGTTGGATGTATGTATGTATATGTGTTTGTATATGGTTGTCCAATAAGGTCTTGTAAACGGCTATTGATTCACCATTTTCCAAATTGGTCTTGCAAGTTTTAGGTTATTTAGTGAGGTAGGTTCACTTGTCGAGCTGTAAAGAAAAAAGTATTTAATATTTAAATAGAATTAGCATTAGTTTGAATTCAACAAAGCATTTGACACATACATTTATTGGAAACATTTTGGTGAATTTATAGCTTTATCAACAAACAAAGTATAATGGTCATTTAACAAACACTTTCTAAATAATAATAAAAAACAAGGAAACGATAGTGAAAAATAAAATTTAATAAGCTTTGTTTAATATTTTCTTTTATAAAACTAATAAAAAACAGAAAATATAACTAAAATTATATGGGTGGTTTTACTCATCCCTCTAGGTATTTTAGAAATGGTGAAACCCATATTTTATATGGAGGTTTATAACACCCAACACCCCCCTCTCGTACGCCTCTTCTTGAGAGCAGCAATATATAATATATCAGGGATCTAAAGGGATAAGACAATTGCCGTTAAATTGAAATACATCCACAAAGATGATACACAAAATTTCGCTTTCTGTAGAATACAATTATTTTTGAAACTCAACTTAATGAACCTAACAATCAAAATTCAATAAAAATATCCCAAAGTTGTTAAGTCAATAAATAAGAAAACATTGTTATAAAACTTTGGGGACTGGTGTAATAAACATCCCAATGTCCCATCCCTCCCTGACAACATATATTAAGCATGTAAGATAAAATGACGACATAAAACTTGTTTTTATGATTGATACAGAAAAAGGAGTAAGTGAATAAAAATCTTTTAAATTGAAAAAAAATAGTAGCTTCGCCTCCAGCCTTTTCTTAAGGGTGGGGGAAGTCAGGAAAGTTTGAAATATAAAACCAATTCGGACATGCTTCAGACTAAAAAACCTTACTACTTTACATAAAAGTATTTCACCATTTTAAAGAAATTGACACCATTTTTTGAGATAATTTAACAATCAAATTAACTCTATTTCATACAAAATGATTCCTAAGACTATACGACACAAAGTAATTAACTAGCGGCTATGCCCGTAGGGCCTCTAGGGGTACTTGAGATGGAAGTATTTGTTATATTTTGTTTATATAAGTTATAAAAAAAAAAAAATAATAAAAAAAGATAAAGGTTTTTTTCCAAAATAGTTGCACTTCTCATGAAATTTGTTCTTATCAAGATCATTCTAAATCTTTTTACTAAAATAATCTTTTACTAATGTATGTTATCATCCTTGTTTTTTTATCCCATTTACTTATTCCTTGATTTTTGGTTTTATGTCAAGGATTATGATAAAGATTGCTTGTAAACCCCATTTTCATTTTCTCTCCCACTTTTTATCCTTTTATTTTATAATACAGAATCGTTTTATTTGCGTTGTTCATACGCCCTACGTAATATTTTTTTCTCAGTCATTCAAAATTTAAGTATGTTAGCATTGTCCTTTTGATTTAAAATCTTGCATCATGATTACTTCCATAACTTTGTTGGATAATCTAAAAAATGTTGGATTTAGCTCTGATGATTCCTATGATAGAAAGAGATAATCATAGCATATCTACATATAATGCAACCTCAACAAATAGAGCTTTTGATGAACGGAGATGCAAAGTCACATAATCTGAATTGATGGACATTGCTTCCAAGGATCTAAAGGGATAAGACAATGGCCAATTAATTGATGTACATACCCAATAATCAAACACAAAAATACTTCTGTGGATTACAATACTACAATAGTGGTTGAAACGTTTGGATTCTCAATTTATTGAACCAATCAATAAGAGTTTAATAATAGTCCCTAAAGTTGTTTAGCCAACAAATAAGTAAATGTTATTATAAAACTTTGGGGACTAGTGTAATTGCTTCGCTTGTAATTATTGTCCATGATTCTTGTTTTACAATGTAATATAGGCCTTGGTCACATATTTTTTACATTTTTCATATGGTTTCCCCTTCAATGTTTAATATGTTTTTCATCTCTTATTTATATATGATTGATTTAAGCTAAAATGCTACTTCATAAGTTTATTAAAATTTTTAGGTGCTTTACCTCAAAGTTTAAAAAAAAAACATTCATCAATTTCAATTCAAGATGGGTTGTGTTGGTTTCCTTTTATTTTACGTAAGGTGAGGTTGAATTTGACAGCGGACAGCCCTGAAGAGTTAGGACCTACGCATGGATAAGGTATAATAGATCAAGGATGACATCTTCCATAAAAGCAAAGCTCAAAAGTAAAACATTATGCAGACAAATATTATAATCAAAAGGTTATTGCAGGGTAAAGTTAAAGAAAATAAATATTATTAAGAAATCTAAAAAAAACTAATCCTATATAAAAGCAAGAGGATCTATATATGTCTGTAACAAATGATCTCGCTAACCGCTGAACCGACACGGTTCTGCTTTACAGTGTAGCTTCTCAAACGGTCCTGGGAAGTTTTTTAGCTATTTGGCGGTAGGATACCACCACTTCCAAAATTAAATTTGTACCTCCCTAAATAATGTTTTTACCATTCCTTTTTAAAACTAAAAGAAAAGATTGGGGGTAGGATCGAATTCAACCTTTCAACCACCTAAAGTGCCCCTTGGGGCATAAAGAGAATATATGACAACATTTAATCTTTCTACAATCTAGTCTAGAACATGTACATACATAAATAAATTGTTTTAATGCTTTTTTTCTCAACTTAATTTAAAAGTTATACTCTGGCGTGTGCAGGGATCTAAAGGGACAAGACAATGGTAAATAAATTGGTGTACATCCCCAATGATGATAAGCATAATTTCCCTTTTATAGATTATAATTAGTGGTTGAAACGTTTAGACACTCAACATTACGAACCAACAAATCAAAATTAGATAATAGTCTCCAAGTTTGTTAAGCCTAAGAATTAAAAAGTGTTATTATCAAACTTTGGGGACTAGTGTAATAAACACCTCAATGTCCCCCCTGGTTTCCTCTGGTGTATGGCTTGAAGGGCAGATAATAAAGATTATAATTATATCTATATATCTATCTATGTATCTAACTTTCTTTCTGTCTATCTATCTGTATATCTATCTATCTTTGTATCTATCTATCTATCTATCCTCTGGCGTATGTCTAGAAGGACAGAGAATAAAGATTCTAATTCTATCTATCTATCTATCTATCCTCTGGCGTATGTCTAGAAGTACAGAGAATAAAGATTCTAATTCTATCTATCTATCTACCTATCTATCTATCTATCTATCCTCTTGCGTATGTCTAGAAGAACAGAGAATAAAGATTATAATTCTATCTATCTATCTATCCTCTGGCGTATGTCTAGAAGGACAGAGAATAAAGATTCTAATTATATCTATCTATCTACCTATCTATATATCTATCTATCTATCTATCTATCTATCTATCTATCTATCTATCTATCTATCTATCTATCTATCTATCTATCTATCTATCTATCTATCTATCTATCTATCTATCTATCTATCTATCTATCTATCTATCTATCTTTCTATCTATCTATCTATCTATCTATCTATCTATCTATCTATCTATCTATCTATCTATCTATCTATCTATATATCTATCTATCTATCTATCTATCTATCTATCTATCTATCTATCTATCTATCTATCTATCTATCTATCTATCTATCTATCTATCTATCTATCTATCTATCTATCTATCTATCTACCTATCTCTCTATCTATCTATCCTCTGGCGTATGTCTAGAAGAACAGAGAATAAAGATTCTAATTCTGCACAAACTGTCAACTTTTGACAGCTAACAGTGTGTCCATGCGATACAGATTAAGAATGAATGTAGAATAAACGTGGATATTATGACTGGGGAATATTGTCGTCAATTTAGGTTGCTATTTCTCCAATTATTTATTGGTCAGTTTATTCATCCAGAAGGAAAGGGAGGGGATTATGTAAAGTGGGGGTTGAGGTGGATTGTTACTTTAGCCCACTACTAATTTATCTTTATTGGATGAAACATGAAATTCTGGTGTTAATTCTACATAAAAATAAATCAATTAAATTAAGTTGTGTAAATATTTTAATAAATTAAAGCAACTTATTGATGTGGGTAAGGGGGACCTCACTTTTTGTTTTAAAAATGTTAAAATATCATTATTAGTTATTGGGGTATCAGATTTTTTCGGAAGGAGGAGGGGCGTTGGAAGGAGAGGGTTAATAATGCCCTCTCCAAAAAGTTTTAGAAGGAAATTTGCTATGTAGACCTTAAATATTCTTTTAACTATTTGGGTTAGGGAGTGGTGACTCAATACTACTTATGTGTACGTGCGGACGGAAGACCATAGTTATAGAGCATCAAAACTATCCAAATGGCGAGAATAATTTCTTTGCTAAAATTCCAACTTATTTTGTAAGAATTTTGAAACTCTCTTGACAGCATTTCAGTTCTGTCAGAGTCTTATGTATGTGTCTCTAAATCTCAGGGATTTTAAGGGATAAGACAATGAGTGCTAAAATTACCACCTATGTTAACCTATTGGTTGAAATGATTAGACACTTATCTTATTGAACACATTAATCAAAATTTGTTAAAAGTGTGTAAGACAACAAAAAGGACAACGACATTCTAAAACTTTGGGTACTACTGTGATTTACAGTCTAATTCTCTTTTCCTCCATGCTTATTTGACTCTGAATGGTAATTGGGGAGAATATTTTTTTTTTGTAAAAAATATATCAAACTTCGCTCACTAACCCAAATTTGTGTTACTCTTCTGTAGATTAAAATCAGTTGTTGAAACGTTTGACACTCAACATAATGAAAAATTCAATAAAAGGCCCCAAATTTGTTAAGCCAACAAACAAGAAAATATTATTATAAAACTTCGGGGACTAGTGTAATAAACAGCCCAATGTCCCTTATTTTTGGATTTCTAAAAAAACATTCACTGTTTAGAATATTACTTACTTGGTATGTCAATCTTACGTTAACCCTTACAGATCGGGGAGGGGGGGGGGTCATCTTGACCCCCCTCTTGTTTTTTTAATGTCAGTTGTTTTGTAGGTAAGATAGAGAGTTGTGACTTCATGACTTTTTAAGTTTAGTAATTATACATCGGCAAGAGTTGATCTTATAAGGATATCTGGTCTGTGTCGGTCGTGGCGTCCGGTCAAAGTCGGTTAGGTGGCACCAAAATTAGAAAAAATTCTAAATAAATCTTAATTTCTTCATTATGACTTTTGTGTATAAGATAGAGATCTAAATTTTGTTTGGTGAATACTGGGATATCAATGAACATCTGAGAATAGTGGTGTTATGACCCTTTGACCGTTTGACCGCTTCCTGACTGATTATATGTCCTGCTTTTAATATGGACTTATATCATGTATATCGTGGCTTCTATTACAGCTAGAGGATGTTGTGAGTATTGGTGCAAAAAATATGACGTAACAAAAAAAATTAGCCAATGAGAGGCCGTTATTGACCAATGGTAGTGGACTCTCATTGGCTAATTTTTTTTATTACGTCATATTTTTTGCACCAATACTCACAGCATCCAGCTAGAGACCTAAAAAATTTTGTGGTACATCCTTGAGCAATAATAAACTTCCATGAGTAGTAAAGTCATGACTGTTTGACCACTCCTTGACCGAAGTTAGAAATATCAAAATATAAATTTCAGCGGCCGCAGCTGTACTTGGCAGCTGCCAGCCGCCGCAGTCGGCGGTCGGCGGGAAAACGGCGGTGGATCTTCATAAAATTTTACAGGAGCCTTTCAAAGATTTCTGGAGACCTGGAGGATCAGGACCTGCAGGATCATACCTGGAACCTGAAAGTGACTTGAACACCTATTTCATATAAGGATGTACTACTAGAGGATATTTTAGTAATTTGGTATGATAAAATGCTTTGTTTTAGTCAAAAAATATTTTTGCTCTTTACCTGGATGACCCTGCCAGATTTGCTGGCATCCTGTGCCCGCCAGGATGGAGATATTCAAAAAATTCCAACTCTCAGTTGTGTGTCATACCCATACTTAAAAAGTCATGCAGTTTAGGCTCTTTATCTTCCACACACAGAAAATGAGATAGAAAAAACCGGATGGGGGGGGCTTTCAACGCCCCCCCCCCCCACGACCGTTAAGGGTTAAGGTGGGAATTGGGGCCCGATCTGTAAGGGTTAATGCTCTGATAGACAGCTGGTTATTTTAAAAATGTTCATTCGATATCTATTAATTAATAACAGAACTTATTTATTTAAAAATTATATTGAGTGTGACATTATCTAATACTCTTAAAGTACGTTGTTATGTAAGTATCCTTATTGCCCTTCAAGATCCTCTTCCAAAATAGGCCTTTAGGGGCGTAGCCGGTAGATATAAATAGAATATCATAAAAAGAAAGGATATTTATGGACTTCGCCGTCCATTTATTTTCTATATTTTCCCCGATATTTCTATTATCTATAAAAAATCTGTGAAAATGTGGGATAGTATACAGGGAGGGAGGGGACATTGGACTGTTTATTACATTAGTCACCAAAGTTTTATAATAACGTTTTCTTAGTCGTTAGATTAACAACTTTTGGGACTTTTATTGAATTTTGAATGGTTGATTCATTAAGTTGAGTGTCTAAACTTTTCAACCACTAATTGTAATCTACAGAAGGGGTAATTTTGTGTATCATACTTGGGAAGGAACATCAATTATTTAGCCATTGTCTTATCCCTTGAGATCCCTGGAAATATGTGAGATATAGTAGATATGGAATCAATTACCCGTGCCAAGTGTTTCTGCCACATATTATTCATATTCAAACTAATAAGCCTATTTTCCAGGGATCTAAAGGGATAAGACAATTGCCGAAAATTTAATGTAGTTCCCTAATGATGATACACAAATCATAACTTCTGGAAGGCTAGAAGTGAAATAAACAAACGAAATTTTTCTAAAAAAATGTACCCCTTTAGCTCTAATAGGAACAGAGATAATAGGGGGGCGTTTGGCACCCCCGCCCCCCCCCCCCCGCCCTCCCGACCGATTAAGGTGCACCCAGAGGCCCGACTGTTAAGGGTTAAAGGATAAAGATTTTATCTAAAAACAATTATTTGCAATCGAGTTTTTCGCTTGTTATAAGCAGTCAAAACTACATAACATTTTACAATATAATTTTATATATTTAAATGAAGAGAACCTGTTATCTTTACTGGCAAAAGTTTCAAGACAAATATATAATACAAAGAAAAATATTTCTTCCTATATATTTAATTTGTGTATTTTTGTTGTTTTACTTATTTTTGTTCTGTTTTCAATTTTGACAATTAATTTTAGACTTTGCTTATTTTACTGAAAATAGATCTATCAAACAAAAATATGTTTTCTATTTCTAATAGTTATAAATTTGCTGCACTAGACATAGTAGTTATTTGGATTATATATCTGTACTTATAAGTTTATTTGTAAAATTACATATTAATATTAACATTGGTTATTTATGGCAAATTATTTATACATTTTGAGGTTTTGATTCAGAATTCACTTCTTAGAGATATATGGTTAGTTTCTTTGCAAACTAGCGGCTACTTCTACAAAGGCCTTTAGGGGCCTGTAATATGCTATATATGATTTTTCAGTATGGCTTTGATATGGTTCTAATCCAGCGAATATTCATTGGTTTCAAAGCCATACTGGAAATATCATTAAATACTTTTATTTGATTTGTTTTATATTGACAAATAAGAAATATAGGGGCTAAAAATATGAATTTGAAGTTAAGCTAAGGCTTCTACATTGATGTTACAATATAAGCATTAGCTTCCTTTACTCTTTAATTGTTGGCAGTTCTGAGCAGGATGGCACACCTCCTGCCGCGGATACATCCCCCAGCCGCCAGCTTGCAAACTTCAGGACAGCGTGAATTTCTGAAAGAAGAAAAAATCAAGATGACAACATTCACAGGTTCCTAAAGGGATAAGACAACGGCCGATAAATTGATGTATATCCACAATAATTATACTCAAAATTACCCCTTACAATGAGTGGTTGAAACGTAAGAACACTCAACTTATTGAACTAAACAATAAAATCCAATAAGTCCCCCAAAGTTGTTGAGCCAACGTTATCAAGAAACTTTGGGGACAAGTGTAATAAATAGCCCATTTCTCTCTCTCTCTCTCTCTCTTAGTTTCCGTCTCATTGGTAATGATAATCAAATAAATCTATTTTTTATTGATTTTTTCAAAATTCCCTGGCTGTTTCTTCTCTCTCTCTCTCTCTCTCTCTCTCTCTCTCTCTCTCTCTCTCTCTCTCTCTCTCTCTCTCTCTCTCTCTCTCTCTCTCTCTCTCTCTCTGATACTAACCACGAATATAAACATTACAAAAATCATGGATTTATAAATACAGATAAAGTGGTTCCTAGAGTAGATGTTAAGTGGTCAGGAATTCTTCAACATGTGTATTATATGTCCTGAAATTTAAGACTAAGAGACTGAAACACTGGGTTAGTACAGAAAATCTTCACATAAAAATTCAGCTGTATATCTTGAATAGAAGCCCAGAAAATAATGTTTTCCACATAACGTTATCGCCAAAAGGAGAGACTGACAGACAGAATGACAGACTTAGGGATAGACAGACCGACAAAATGAATCCAAATAAATCAACCTTCTGTTTGACATGGCCATAGTTCCCAAAAGTGCCGCTGCTGCAACTGTAAAAGGTGCTGTCAGAGAGGTACCTGAAATTTAATTGTTATAATCTTAGATTGATGATTTTACTGTTCTTATTTGCAGAAGGCTTTAATCAAAGAGGGGCTGAAATGTAGATAAATCCCACCCACTTCCACTTTCTTATATCATGTTTGAAATTTTTTTTGGGGGGGGCTATTCTTCTTAGGGGCGTAAGAAAACCCAACCAAATGCCAAAATAGACAATACTAAATTTTCTTGAAATTATGGACCTATTTGTCAGCCATTTGTGGGATCTCATACTTGTTAACATAGGATCTATTTTGCAAATGCTATTAAGGGAAATGCCTATCACTATTGAGTAAATCACATTTTTCTTTTATAATCCATTGGCTTCCAGAGCAATTTTTAGCTATATTTATTAGTATGTGAAATCTTTAAAAAAAAAACATAACTGTCTATTATAAATAACAATAGAGAAAATCCCTTTTACTCCTACATTATTACTGTTGGAAGTTTGGAATTAATGACAAACAGACAATGAGAAGTACCCACCTCCTAAAGAACCAGCAAACAGAACAGCTCCACCTCCAACTACCACAGCATTGCCTCTGACTCCAGGACAGTTGTTCACACAGGATCCCCATGCCCCTGTCTCTGAAATACAAAAATATAAACATAGAAATCAAAAATATCATGATAGAATTTTTTTTTTAAATTCTTGACCAAAACTGTTAAATAATTAGATGCTCAATTTCAGTATATTTGAATAAAAGAAAACCTGTATAGCAATTGTAGGAATGATCAGTGTATCCTTCTGTACTGTAAGACCAACATTCTCTTATACCAAACAGTTCCTTAAATTTAAAAAAAACCTTTATAGATATCCATTGCATAGTATTATAGACAGCTTGGCAATAGTCAGTAGGTATCTGGTATATTCCCTAAAGAGTAGAGCCCAGCAGTTACCGAGATTTTACAAAAATATGGATAAATTTTTTGGATGGGTGTTTTTTTAGTTTTTTAGGGGGTTGGGGGTATCCAACCCCCAAGAAATAGCTTAGAACCATCACAGGACCAGTAGATATATTCCCTGAAGAGTTGAATCCAATAATTTCAGGGGTTAAGCTTCAGATGGACAGACAGACGAACAGATAGACGGACAGACAGATGGATAGACGGACAGACATCAAGCTACTTTGTAATATATATGGCTGAGATATTTATTGGGTTCAAAGCCCTACTGGAAAATGATGAAATTTAATAACATATAAAATTGTTATGTAGATTTGATGTATACCATTTTATTACTTTAGGGAATGGTTGAGAATGTATAGCCAATTCTTTTTAAAAGATCACAAATAAAATCCTAACAATAGCAGACAACAAGCAAACCTTTGTCTATAAGTCTTATCAATGCATCTGTTTTAGCATTGCTTTGCAATTGATGAGGTGTGTCTGACAAAGCAGCAGTAGGTCAAACTTTTAATGCCTTATGAAGCAGTTAGAGCCTAGATTTAAACACACACCAGGTAGTATAGTAACAATGATATCTAAAGCAAATTTTGAAACAGTAACTCATACCTCTGATCTTGTTAAATTACATTTTTGACGTTCAGATTCGTTAAAAACTAGAGCTTCACAGTCTTCATTGTTTCTAACAAAAGTATAATAATTTTTTCATAATTATCTTATATAAATTCTTGTACAGCTTCTCTATATTTCACTCTGTTTGTCTGTTCCTCCAACACCAATTTTTCACAATAGGAGAAATACAATTTTCTCAACTTATATTTAAGAAAGATAGCAGAAATTTTAATGACAATTCCATGTATGTATGAACATCCAGCATATATATAGTTTATTTGATCCTGCAGTAAGTCAGTTATGCATAAGGGGTAGTTGCATGAAATGCATTTGAACTTGAATTTAGTGAATCAAATATCTTCCTTTAATAATTGCAAGATATCCAGATCAGAGAGGTAGTGCAGAAAAGTGGTCCACCTGGCAATAAATGCACCATATTTAAAAGATTAAATATTATGGATAATAATCTGATGATTGCAGAAGCATGAAAAAATAAAAATTAAAGATAAAATGTTTTTTGTACTTTATTATGGATTCTGGATATATAAGTATAAATTTAATAGATGTATTTTTGTCAATATATAGGTGTATAATTGACAGGAAAACTGTGAAAATGACAGTAAAATAACTTTATTTTTGTCATACCCCCTGCTTATTTTGTCAATTTCTAAGTAACTATACATCTGTTAAAGGCAAGGATTATTTTAAAAGTAGTCTTATCCGTTAGGAAAAATAGAAAACTAAGTAAAAAAGTTTAGTTTTATCTATAGACGGAGAAAAAGACAATTAATCCCACATCTATATAATCCGGAAAAATTTCTTACAATTTTGGATTTAGTAAAAATCAGGAAACAAAAGCCCGTTTTGCCCTTTGAGATTATATGAATGAGGTGATGTTAATGTTTGATAATCTTATGAGAAATTTTCTTGTTCACAGTCCCTTTAACCTTCACAAATTAGACATAAGTTACTCAAATCTGCCTGGTAAAAACATATTTTTATTTAAAATATATTCATGGCTAACCTATATTTATATCATATTCTACAAAAAAAAACATTCAAAATTTCACTTCTACAAGTATCCCAAACTAATTAAATGCACTTCGTGCAACTATCCCTTTGTGATTTAAATGATATACTTAATATTCTGTTTTAAAATTTTTACCAACAGAACATCTTCTTTATAATTCATTTTGCTTGTTTGTTTGTATATGAATTGTGTGCTCTTTGCTGCTTTTGTATGTTGTCATTCTTTTAAAAAAACTAATTTAAGATGCTTACTTGTCATCCTTGTTGCCTGCACCCTGGTCAATCAAACAAGAAGGTGGCATAACATAGTTATCAGGCATCTTCATACCATAATTTGCTGCTATCCAGGGCATAAAGCATCTAGCATCTTAAAGCAATTAAAGATAAATATTAATCTGATGCAGGCTAGATAATGGATCTAAAGTTCATTCTTTTGGCAGTGGAACTAATACAACTTTTTCTTATTTTGGCTAATTCATAAGACTTTGGGTACTATTATATATATAACTAGCGGCTACGCCCCTAGAGGCCTCTTTTTTTGGGGGGTAGAAATTTTTTTTTTTTGGATGGGGGGTTGCCCCCCACCCCCCATCATTTTTGATTTTAGTTAAAAATATTATTTTTTTTTTTGGAGGAGGGGGGGTATTTTCTTTTTTTGGGAAGTTTAGGGTGTCCCACCCCCCAAGAAAATAGTTATAAACCTTCCCGGGAACTATGAGAAGCTACCCTGTTAAGGAGAACCTGATCGGTTAAGCGGTTAGCGAGATCTTTTGGTAAAAACAAACACACAGACACACATACTGTTACTTTAGTATAAGGATTAGTTTCCTTAATTACCTTGATAGGGCAGGGTTCTCCTTCCTTATCAAGTAATCATCTAGAGAACCGCTTGTGATGCAATACTTTACATACACTAAAGGGTATTTGGTTAGGGGACATCTAACAAGCAACTAACCATTTGACTACACAACCTTTATCTTAAAGTCCTAACTGTGCATGGAAATGAGTTGTACCTCTTTAATTGTCTTAGAACTCTAAATTGTGTAAGGATGTAATTAATTTTAAAATTGTTTTGTCATTTTCAAATAACTTATCTTATTTAAGCTACAAGAAAAACATAAATAAAAAAAAACACCGTAGCCTTACAAAAATTAAACCATCCAAACAACCATGAAAACTTTCCCTAGCTGAATCTTTAAATCACTTCAATGGTGCGCCAAATCGGGGTGAGACAACTTTCCACCAATGAGAGCACAGCATTTTACGTGATGCCGCGCCGTGATTGGCTGAAATTCGGCGCACCCCGATTTGGCGCACCATTGAAATGATTTAAAGATCCAGCTCTGAATATGTTAGACCAATTATCTAGTCATTTACAAGATCTTAGAGATAATGATACAGCCAGACATACAATTAGACATCCCATTAATACATACATACATAAACAATAATTAATACCTGTAAACAAAGTTGGATTTATAGACTGTCTGAGAAAGGTTGATTGGTCGCCTTCTCTTGTTTGTGTTCCTTGTTCCAAAACCACTCCAGCATTTCCACCAAAATTATTTAATAGTTCATACTGACAACCTCTTCAATTATAAAGAATCAATCTAAATAATTCATAGGAAAAGTAAATTTATGACAATTTTAATTGTTGAATAAACTAGTTAAATCAATAATTTTAATCCACAGACAGGGTTATCTTGTTTAATATTATAGGGGATGTAAACAAATATATCACTGATTGTATTATCCCTGAAATCCCTGAACTTAAAGTTTTTGTTTTAAGTTTTTATGAAGTTAGATATATTCATGTTCAATTAACCCCCTTTTTTTGGTTTTGTTAATGTTTGAGGAATTTTAATCCAGCAAACCTAAATTTGATTCAGAGCTATAATATAATTAGAAGAATCCGCAACTGTGGCATTTACGAACCAAATTCACTTATTGATGTGAGAATGGGTTTGAATCTTGACTCAACAGCCTGTCATAACAACATTAAAGGGGGTTCCTACTGCTGCTATTTCAGGTACAGAACATTAAAACTTATAGCAGGGGAATACCTTTGCACAAAACCATAACCAAACACAATTAGGACTTTAAGACAAGTTTAAGAACAGTCAACTTTTTAACTTATAGGCTAGACTCTAGACTTGTGGGTTATTTACATTGCAACTTTGTTGGTGGGGTTATTTTCTTTATGTTCTTTTGACTTTTAATGCAAAAAAATATCTAGAACCCTGTCATTGTTGTTTAATTTCTTTATTTCCTGTGAAAGCTGAGTGGACCAAAAAAGCAAAACCTTGAATATCCTGAGTCCTAAAAATAATAAATTTGTTTTACAGCAGCAAAGTTTTAAATGGTACTTACCCAGTCAACTGAATTTGAGTTTCTTATTGTGTATATAATATCTAAATATTTACTATTGCTAAAAATATTTAATACTGCTGAAAATGGATTGCATATTTCTTCCCTAATTTCCAAAGTTGTACAGCAGATAACCCAATTATTGCAAACGCTATTTTCAGCTACTCCGGTCAAAGGAAAAAGCGACATAATGTATAAACAATTTATACATTATACATTCAAAATTTAAATTTTTTAAATTTATTTTTTTTTTGGAAGTTTAAAGCTTTTTTAGTTAGTAGTAAATATTGAGATAGGACGCGGAAGCTAGGTACACTTTTGGAAACTGAAATACAGTATATCTCTCAGAGGTTATTTAAAATAATAATATCCTTTTGTATTGTGTCAGACAATAAATAATTGAGATTACACTTTCATCCGACTGTTTATAAAAAAATATTGCACCTTTATTATTCTAAACTTTGTAATCAAAAGTGGGTGAAAGATATGCCAACTAAAGTTGCTTAGTTACTAATAAATAAACCTGCTTTTAGCTTTGTTCTTGTATTTTATATTAAATAAAAATACTTTTTATTTTATCAATTTCTAAGTAACTATAGATTGGTTAAAGGCAAGGATTATGTTAAAAGTAGGCTTTACCTTTAGGAAAAATAGAGAACTATGCCAAAAAGATTAGTTTTGTCTATAGACGGAGAAAAAAACAATTGATTGCACATCTAAATACTCCGGAAAAATTTCTTCCAATATTTGATTTAGTAAAAATCAGCAGAAAAAAGTCGTTTTTTAAGGAAATACTATCCCTTTTTGCCCTATCTTTGAGATTTTATGAATGAGATAATGTTAAGGTTTTAATCTGATGAAAAAATTTTTGTTCATATTCCTTTTAACCTGACTTAATAGTAATAAAAAAATAATTCCTTCATAGATGTTTCCAAAAACTTATTTTACCTTGAATGGCCTGACAAGTCCAGATCCTGATACACCAAAATTTGGACAGCTCGACAATGTTGGATCCCTTTATAAATATGCCAGTTCGATTTTCTCAACCATTTTAAAATTTTACATATTGACTTCCCTATCTTTTTTCCCCTATAATTCTTAATGTCTCTCATAGCTCACACATAGAATGTTGGATAATTTCACCTGTATGTTGTCTCAATTAATTGTGTTAAATAAATAGATGGAGGTAATCTTTATATGGGTCCCAGGATGGTTTTATCACAGTTAATTTTTAGATATTATACTTGGAAAGGTTCTGTACTCCTTTGAATAGAGTCCCCAAATGCTAAAGGCGCCTTTACTAGTATTACATAAAATAACAAGGAATTTTTCAATCAAGAATTAGAAATGACTTTGAATGGTTTTAGTCTACTTATTAAACATTCAATATCTCTCTTTCTCTCACATGTGGACAGGGACAAAGCAGCTAATAGTTTTATAAAGTTCAGATTAGAAATAAACATGTCTTCATATTTTCAAATAGGTATAAAAATTTTTTTACCTAAAGCATGAACCTCTGCTTGGATAATAAGTATCTGTCCCCATTTTGGGGTGATCTTTGCAGTCAACTTTTTCCATCAATACTTCCTAATTGATTCAAAATATTTATAAAAAAGGTCTGATTATCTATAATACAAAGTAGCTTGATGTCTGTCTGTTCGTCCGTCCGTAAGTCCATCCGTCCGTCCGTCTGTCTGAAGCTTAAGATCTCGGTAACCACTGAACCGATCGGATTCTACTCTTCAGGGTATATACCTATTGGTCCTGTGGTGGTTTCAAGCTATTTTCTTGGGGGGTGGGACACCCCCAACCCCCCCAAAAATAAAAAAAATCCCCCCCCATTTTTTTTGCTGAAGATTTCCTTGGTCCTTTATGTTTTGTAGAAGATTTCCTTGGTCCTTTTAACGAATTTCGCCTTAATTTTTTATCACCTCTTGGGGCAAAGCCAGTAGAGGCTAGGGGCGAAGCCGCTAGTAATTTTATAATTCAACAGGTATCTTTAAGGAAGCCTGCTGAATGATTTCCACAAGTAGACCCAATACCCCAATTTTGAAGACTTCAGCTGCAATAACAAAAAAGTATTAGGCATTTTAAAATGACATTTTATGTACAATGATAATTTTGAAAGATTTCCATTGCTCATGTTAGAAATTTTAAACTTTAACTACGTGGCCTAGAAACAAAATTATAAGCTTTTTTTTGTCATGAATTTAGGTTGCCAGTAGCTAATTATATTTTTACAAACAAAAATAACCATTTTTACAGTCAAAATTATTATAAAAAAAATAACTTGTGTTGTACGGAGAGTACTGTAGTATTTTCACCCAATCAGAAGTCTGAATTAGGTAATCAGCCAATCACAGCTAAGCTTGCATTAGTTTAATTTGTTTCCGCTATGATTTTTTGTTTACAAACACAATTAAACCATTTTTTTTCCAGAGATTTTGACTATGAAATGTGGTATTTTTATTGTAAAAAAATGTAATCAGTTACTGGCAATCTAAGTTTCTGACAAAGATAAGGTTTTAATTTTGTGTCTAGGTGCCATAATTTAATATTGTTTTTCTACTATGAGCAATGGAAATCTTTCAAAAGTTTTATTGTACATAAAATGTCATTTTGTAATGCCTTTCGTTATTTCGTTATTAAAGCTGGTGGCTTCAAATTTAGGGTATTGGGTCTACTTGTGGAAGTCTTTCAGCAGTTAAAGCGTGGTTTTTCTTGCAGGCTTCCTTTAAATGATGATTTGATATGCATCCTAATTGATGCTAAAAAACAACAATATCTGTTGATTAGAATTATTGCTGGAAAAGTGAAAAACTACTAGATTTGAACCTATCAATCAAATACAATAAAGGTACACAAAGTTTCTTTTTTTATAAAACACTTAACACCAAACAGACAACCAACACTTTAAACTCCAGACTCAAACCTGACACACCCATAATCACCTAAAAATATTTGAATATACATGCCTTATTAAAAAAGTTTCCTTGCTCAACTTCCAGAAAATTCTGAAAATTCAATGCTCCAATTCTTCTGGAAAGAAAATCTGGAACATCCCAGCCAGAAACTCTTGCCTTCCGATCACTTCTCCAAAAGCAAATCAAAATTGATTAATGTGTATAGTAAAATTCATTGCTTGCTCGATACATTGAGGGCTATTGGCTATACAACCTAACCTAGGCCAAGTTATTTGTCAGGTTCCTAGTTTTGAACGTGTAAAATCCATTTCATATGCTCACTATGTGAATGAAAATACAGTACCTTATTTTATTCATTTGTGCATTTAAAATTGTACGTAGTAATATATATGAAATAGATTTTTGAAGCATAAAAAGTTTAACCTCTTTAATTCTCATTAGATAATACCAAATGTTGAATCTTACCCAGTTTCATATTGGTCATCTCCTTTGGGAAGGCATGCCGGCCAAATATTTCCTTTATTGAAGTAGGAACTATCCTAAAAAGAAATGTCAAAATCAGAGATTTGACCCTGATATTTTTTGGTAGTAAAGCTACTCTATGCTTCACTTTGTCTATTAATCCATCACTTAGTCTGTAATGTTTATGGGCGATTCTGATTGTAACAGCTCTCTTTTTGTAACTCACTTTGTCTGTGTGATTATAAATACTTTTGGGGCTTTGTTACCTATGAATATTGTCATCCTTGTTGATTCTGATATCTACCTTTAATTTTTCATCATCAACTATGTAGACTGCAATGTCATATCCATTCAGGATATTCTCAGGATCATATAAGGGATAATTATGGAACTCTTTCACATTTAAAACAACCTAAATTGTTAAAGATATATATATTATCAAATATTCTTTGCATCTTACTTTAGACAGTGTTCCATGGATAACATAAGAAATTAATAAATTAATTAAAATTTTGTAAATTTTATGTTAATTGTATTATTTTATTTCATTATTTAAAAAAAAATTTAAATAAGATAATGATTTTTCTATTTGGATCAGAACTGTTTTTAATCCAGTGGATATTAATAGGTTTAGAAGCCATAGAATATTATGTTTTAAAGTATTACTGAAAAATAATTAATTTCCACTAGATTAGAACTAATTCGAGCCATACAGAACAATCATGTACTATGAAAAGTCATATTTCAAATTTTACCTCTTTTTCAGTAGAAAAAAACTGATTTTCAATTTCAACACTGATTTCTCCACACACAATGTTTAAGTCACTTGGCTCGGCTTTCACAGTTTTAGGATCAGGGCCACAGTGGACACTTTCTCTAAATAGATTTATTATGCATAAAGGGTTATTTTCATTTAATATAAATGTACTAGTAGTTGCACCCTTAATATCTACTGGCTTTTCATTCAAAGCAGTAGGGAAGGGAATAAAAATAGCCTTTAATCATTTGAAGACCATTAGCAAAAGTTTAAAAATCATAACTTCTTTTTAACCCATTAGTGACAAACCGGCTTTTAACGCCCGGTTCCAGAAAATGCCGAAAAAAAACGGTTCTCAGTTTTAGGATTGCATCATTCTCAGTATGAATCCCCCCTCTATTACCCTGGTTTTCATTTCCCCCTGGAGCAGGCAGATTTGCTTACTTCCGTTTGCCGGTATAGCTCAACAAAATTTGAAAACCAAGAAAAACAAGGTGATTTTAAAATACCCCTCCTAACTTTTTTGTTTATGAAGTAAAGTTAGTGATTTTTTTCGTGAAATTTAAAGTTTATTGGCATTTACATTCATTTGTGAATTCGTTTTATTCAAATTATTATTTTTTATATGATTTTTTATCGTTTTTTTACGTTCTATATAGACCCGGCTCGGCATATGGGGGGAAAGTCTGAAATTTTCATTACCCGGTTTTACTAATAGATCTTTTTTACAACAACAACAAAAACCGGGTTTATTAACCAAAAAAGGGGGGTACCTATAGCCAAAATCTTAAATGTGATATAAATTGTTTTGTATGTTAGTTGTAGCTCTATCAATTACATGAGGTTATGTAGTTTTCAATTACGGATCGTATCGTAGTTTTAAAAAGTGTTCATCTCACTTTGGGCGTTCAAAAATTACATTTTTAATTTTTAGGGCCAAATAACCGGGTATTTAGGTCTCAAACGGGCTTTAATGCCGGGGGAAAGCACCAAAAAACGCCAAAAACGGTTATTAATGCCGCAAGGTTTTTTTACTCGCGCCGAACCGGGTTTTATTGCAACTTTCCTGTGCACGCCACTAGAGCAAAACAAAAAAATTGGAATTCCGTTTTTACCATTATAAAGCTTCCCTGAGATTTTCAGCTCGATCGGTCCATAAAAGTGGCGCTCGGCACTAATGGGTTAATAATCTTTAAGTACCTGCAATTTATTAGATAACCAGGATCCCCTATTGGATTACAACAACAGCTTTCATTCAAATTATTGTCTGCATCCTATAAAAGATTATTTTAAAAAGGGATAGTTTTATGAAGGACATTAAACAAGTGGAGTACTTTAAGGAACCTTGCAAGAAATTTTTTTAGATTAGATTAGATTTATTTTCCTAAGGTGCATACAATTAGGGCGAGTTACTGATTAAGTTTACAATGGTTTACTAAGGTTTCATCCTGAAATAGATTGCAGTTTTATAATAATGTTTCTGGCTGAAATAGAATGCATATATATATATATATTATCTATTACAATGATATGATTTCAGGGATGTAGTAAATGGTAAATGTATCAGTTTTATTATATATGACAATAATAATAAGTTAAGTATGACCAGCTCAGGGCTGTATTGAATATTTCGTCCGCTCCTATATTCACATACATTTTAAATATATGATTACATGTTTATAATTATGAACACTGAGCAGCTGTGTCACGAGTGGATGGCTTAACCCTTCAGGGTTGTTGAACTGCGAGGTGTCTTTGCAGTGCTTACCAAGTCATGACATAGCTTATAATAGGATTTTTGCATGAATATTGAGTACATACAATAAGATAAAATACTATAATATTCGCTAATAATACCCTTAACGACCGTTCCACCTTGCTTATTTCGGGGCCTCCAAGAATGAGATCCATACAATTAAATTACGGATGTCGTGGGATTTCTCCACGCTTCTTTTCCCGTTCTAGACCTTTTCCTTGACCCACCCAACTTTTCCCTAGATTAGTTGATTTTACACGTTAATGTTATTTTATATCCATGGGATATAGCATCCCATTTCCGTAGGTACCCAATGACTTATTTCCTCCCCGACAAATCCTTACATCCCTGTGGCAATTGACGGATTAAGGCTTGGATAAACGTCAGCTTGAGATGTTAACACAAGGACGTTAACATTATTATATGGAAAACGTGCTTTGAGAAAATAAATAAATAAGAAGTAAATAAGAAGTTGTGAAAAGAAAAAACGAAAAGAAAAGAAAAGGATGTCTATTGAAATTAAAGTTGCTTTGTCTTGAAATACTTAGAAAAGATTTTGTACCTATGTATTTAGTTACCTAAGAGCAATTAATGATATTGAAAATGTTTTACCAATGTATCCATATTCGAAAAACTTCGCTTCTTGGTTACATCGGCTTACAGAAATGAAAACACGAAAGTTTCTTGTTTGGTTAGGGTACAATTGGCTTAAAATATTTAAATATCTAAATATCGTACTTCTATAGCTTTAGTTATAGTTTAGCTTTGATTTTGTGTGTTATAAATTCTAAAATTCTACGGGATAGACAAGACTTAAGACTTTATTCGTTATATTAAGTTTGAGATTTGTTAAGAAAGTAAAACGAAGATAAACATAAAATTAAGATTGAATTAAGATTTGAAAGTTATTCGTGAGATTGACACCGGAAGTGCTGCGGGTGGCAGCCTCAGTATGTCCAGCCGGATTCGGAGAGCATGTACCGCTGCAGTGGCTGGCCCTTGGGTCGATTTAGCACTGCGCTTTCGAAGCGTCAGGGAAAAGCTTGTCACTCTGCTGTGGCAGCTTGATGAAAATTCAAATTTCTTTAAAGAAGTGATGGCCCTACATGACCATGTATGTTTCTTTGATCAATATTTATTTTTGAACCGACCTCAAGGACTCGCCGGCCACTTTCGCAGTCTACTCCGCCTGCGGCATATCAAGATTGCGGCTGTTCTTTGTGAACAACTATGTTCCCGATATACGGAGGTGGGAGTCGAGTACATGTCCTGCTAGCCCAACTAGACCTACCTTATCTGCCCTCCACAGCTCCTCCAGTATCTTCACCATCTGTTAATTCCATGTTCTAAAAAAAGAAGAAATGTTTAAATTATTTGATCAATGCTTAATTTACATGGAATTAGTGAGGGATAGAGACATAGAGACAAGAACACGTACAGTTAATGACAATAAAATGTTGCAATTTCCAGCACATATAAAGTGACGAGATTATCTACACTTGACCCATCCCTGTATACGCCTTTATTGAATAACCTTACTAACATCGAGTCTTAACAAGTTAACCAGTTTGATATTTCTACAATTAATATTAATACATAAATTATGCAGTGTTTTTAATAATAAAAATAAGAAAATTTTGAAAATTTTGTGATTTTGTGCCTCCTAATTGATATTACTTATTTGACGTACGTCAAAGCTGCTCTATAACTATGCTATGTATATGTAGGAAGACAATAAAAGTAATAAACACCCATTCTTTCTATACTTCTTACTACTTTCTTACTACTTTCCTCCCCCCCCTTGTATATTTAGGCAAGCCTTCCAGGCTTTATGCCTAGATTCTTGATGTTGAGTTAGGTTTAAAATTGAAAAGTTACGAGTTATTAAGCATCCCCTCCCTCCCTCCCTGATATATCGGGCGAACATTCCATGTTTCTTGCCCAATGATTTGATTCTTAGATAGATCTAAAGGATTCAAAGTTAAAAGTAAAGGATAAGAAGATAAAACGGATTAAAAGACGATAAAAGACGATAAAACATTAAGATCATTAAAACGTTTGTGTTAATAGAATAAAGAGTTTTTTGTTGTTAGTTAACAAATTAATATTTATTATTTAAGCATCGGACTTTCTCATTATAACTTATGCAAACTCTATTTGGTTTAAGAAGAAAGTATGGCATTTTCTACTAAACTCCTTCTCATTTTCAATTTGTTTTATGTTATTTGGAAGATTGTTGAAGATAGTTGGAAAAGCGTGAAAAGGTGCGTTTAATAGAAAATTTCTGCTTCCTCCTTGTGCGTAGGCAAAATTATTTGCATTTCTCATGTTATACCTGTGTCGATCTCTGGAGAACTCCCAGGTATTGTTAAATATTTCCGGCTGGAGGCCATTCTGATATTTGAACATAAATTTGCAGACGTTATATTTTATGAGTAAGTCAAAAGGTAAGATTGAGTTGCTTTTGAAATATTCAGCCGTGTGGGCTCTACTAGGTAGGTTTTCGATTATTCTTATTGCAGACTTTTGAATCTTAATAATCGGATTCAATAAATATTGTGGACATGCAGTAAAAAGAATGCAGCAATACTCAATATTACTTTTGATGTATGATGAATACAAAATTCTCAGATGTTTTTTGTCAAGAAAATGGCGCATTATACGCATTGAATAAATTATTTTGGAAATTTTTGCATATACTTTTTTTAAATGATAGGTATATTTTAATTTTGTATCCAACAGAACACCCAAATGCTTGATAGACCCTTCATTTGTATCAGTTACAAGATCTAATTTAGTGATTTTTTCTGGTGTGTTTTCCCCTATGTTATTCATATTTACAAAGACGTTGAATTCAGACTTAATTAAAGATTCTTCGGGGGTGAGTTGTTCTCTAGGAGAAGTGAAAATCATACACTTGGTTTTTAAAGGATGAATCAATAATTGGTTTGAACTGTACCAGGTAGTCAGTTTTGGGATTATATCTTTGGCAAGCTCAATAAGTTCGGCAAGTGATTCTTTCTCCAGGTAGGAGAGAGCATCATCTGCAAAAAGGTTGATTATTACATTTGGATCTATATTAATTAGATCGTTTATAAAAATCAAAAACAATATTGGTCCCAAAACTGACCCCTGGAGTACGCCAATGATAATACTTTCCAAAGTTGAAAACACACCCCTAAAAAAGACTTTCTGCGAGCGATTACTATAATAACTAACGAACCAACTCAACGGTAATCCCCTAATCCCTGCGTTCCTAAGTTTTTCAAATAACACTTCTCTATTTATCATGTCGAAACATTTCCTGATATCCAAAAATATGGATAAACAGGAATTGTTTCGACTTAGGCACTTTGTGATCATATTTGAAAGGTCTAGGATGTTATGATAGGTTGAAACCCCCCTCCTAAACCCAAATTGACGTGCGTTGAAAAAATTTCTTTCGTCTAAGAAGTTGACCAAGCTATCACATACATGTTTCTCCAGCGGTTTGGAGAAATTATCAATCAGACTGACACCACGATGGTTGTCAGTCTGATTGAGTGATCCTGATTTGTGTAAAACTATAACCTTGGAAACCTTCATGCTGGAGGGGAAAGTACCGGTTTGGAGGGATAAGTTATAACAATGACAGAGGGGTTGTGCTATCACATCCGCACATTTTGAAAGTATAAACATTGATACATCATTTGCGTCGGTACTTTTTTTTGGTTTAATATTTCTGATTAAGTTTATGACTTTAAATGGGTAAAGAGGTTCAAAGAAAAGTGAATCTTGGATTGGGGGTGGGAGGTACTCAGAAAAATGTTTGTTTGTTGTTGGGATCTCAGGTTTTAGTGAAGTTCCAAGGTTACAAAAAAATCTATTAAATTCGTTTGCGATGGCTTGGTCACCCTCAATTTTCCTATTCCCAACTTCCAAATATGAGCACTCAGCTGCCTTCTGATCAAAGCCTAACATTTCTTTTAAGCATTTCCAAAGTTTCTTGCTGTCCCCCCCACAATTCCTAATATTAAGTCTATAATAATCAAGTTTAGCTTTCCTTACATTTCTGTTGTAACTGTTCCTATATGAGTTGTACACTGCCTCGCTTTCTCTCGTTCGTTCTCTAAGGAAGTTGTCATGCAAGGCGTGTTTATGTTCACGCATTCTCAAGAGGTGTGGTGTCATGAATTTTTGCAGGGGTGTGGTTTTTTTGTTTTTTCTAATCCGAACGACAGGGCATAAGGTATTGTACAACTCAAGGAATTTTTTTATAAAAATATCATAAGCAGCGTTGGCGTTATCTTTATTTAAGACATCTGACCAGTCAGTACTGTACAATGCTTCATTTAATGAATTAATGTTGTCATCACCCATCATCCTTTTTTCGTAGAAATCAGGTTGTGTAGGTTTTTTTCCACCATTAATCCTGAAAGCATTGACCAGCATTAAGTGGTCCGATATCTGCGAAGTTAAAACACAAGAAAGCATTAAATTTTGGATGAAATTACCTACGCCAAAAATATCTATTAGTGTGGCACTTGTTCTTGTTATTCTTGTGGCTTTAGTTATTGTGTTTAAGACCCCATTAAAGTTTAGTGCTTCAACAAGACGCATACTGTGACTATTGATGTCATTAAGTTTAAGCAAATCAAGATTAATGTCACCAACAATGAAAAAGGGAAGGTCAAGTGCAAATATCCTATCGAGTAGTTCTAGGTATGTGTCAAAGAATTGTTCGATTTCGTCATTAGATTGATTCGGAGGCCTGTACGTATTCAGGACAACGAACTTAAAGCCATTGAGAGAAACTTTAAGGCATATGCTTTCGCATATCCTTTCTTTAAATGAGATCCTTTCAAACAACCTGTCTACTTTATATTGTTTTTGAATAAGTATCCCAACCCCTCCCCCCCGTTGATGCTTTCTAAGATTAGTGTGCCAATTGTATCCTTCTACATTAAAAACGTCAAGATTTGCTTCGGTATTAACCCACAATTCCTGACACGCAAGCATTGTGGGCATTATACCTTTATTTCTGAAGTTATCAATACAACCAAGAATCTCGTTATATTTTGCGTGGATACTCTGACAGTTAATACTTAATAGGATTATTAGTTGCTCTTTAAATGATTTTAATTTACTTATTGCTGCATTTTCTGTTAGATAGGTACAATTAATATTAAATTCTTCTTCTAAACCTTCGAAGTTATTGCCATGTAAGGGATTAAGTAAGTCATATAACGGGTTAAGATTTAAGTCATTCGGTACCTGTTCATCTAATCCATTAGGGAGGTTTGTTGGAGGTAGGTTCAAGGTCTGGATTTAGCGCAGGAGGATTAGCACGAAACTCGCTAGGTGGGAACAACTGAAAAAAAGTATAAATTAGCGAATAAAATACATAATAAAATAGTTTATATTTACAATATGGGTTGCGAGAATAAAACATTAGTGAAGGGTGTCAATAAATGAGCCCTCCACTACTTTACTAGTTCCTACCCTTAAATAATTTTTAGGAAAGAATTGTGTGTACATGGGTAGTTGATTGAGATTAAGTAATTTGAGAGTTTTGATTAATTTTAATTACATACTGATATATGATGCACAAATAATTTTAAGAGTTAATATTAATCATAGCATGTGAAATGTACTGATTCATACGTTTGATAGCTTTCCTTTTTGGCGGCGATAACGATAACGATAACGTTAAACTAAATTAGCAGTGATAAAAGTAATTTGATTTTGATGGTAGCCAGATTAATCATTTTATGTTGCCTTTATAACTAGGTAGCTAGATAACTAGGTACTATCTATAGATTTTAAGTCTAAGCTATTTTATCTTACTGTTTTTTTGGCGTTTCTGACTGGCTGAACTTTCTGCTGTGCTGGCTGTGATTTTGGGGGCTCGAACTCGCTCTCGGCCGCTGCACTCGTTCTCGCTGCGGCTCCTTGGCTGGCTGGACTCGCTGTGGCTGCCTGGGCTCCTCCTTCGTCTGTTGGACTCATCGGCGGAAACTCCTCGTCGTTGTTGAGCTGTGGCGGGGGTGGGTTATTGTTGTCCTCAAAGTCGTCCTCACTCATCAAGGGGTTGCAGATGTTGGTATTTCTGAAGAATGAATCTCTGTGGGCGTACGGGAGCTTGTTGAACTTGACCAGTGGCGGGGCTTCTTCTCTGCTGAACAGATAATCTGCGCCCGGGATGGGTTTTGTCATCTCCACGAGTGTTTCTCCATATGGGTTTAGGACTTTAAACCATTTTGTTCCGGCCTTCAATTGGAACGCCACTGTCTCTGAGGCTATTTTTGTGCGGGCAACCAGTTTAGTTGAATGAAGGTAAGTCTGTACGGACTTATTGAGTTTCGTTGCGTCATATTGAATCTTCAGCTGGCGTCCAGGGTAGAAGGGTGCGGGTGACAGGCTCTGGTTGGTTGATTTATATTTGTTTAAGTTGGCAGCGTAGTTGTCCATCACAGTGCGTTTGGATATCATAAACACTGTGAGGAAGATCCTACTGTGAAACCTGAAGATGGCGACCGGTATCTCCTTCTTGGCTGGCGAATGCGGCAGGTAGTGCGCGTATTCAACTACATCCCCCCAGTGTTGGGGGATGTAGTCGATAAGGCCGTTTTTCCGCGCTATCTGTAGGGCTGGTAGGATTATGGAGGTGTAGATGTGGTACATGGTGATTCTCTCCCGGCTGTGAGGCGCCTGGTATCCCGAGATTCTGCAGGACCAGCTGCGGGATCATTGTTCCCTACAGGAGTTCTGAAAATATTGGAACTTCTTGTAATTTATGTTATCCATATTTAACGTATGTACTTTAGTCTCAAGAGCCGCGATACTATCCTTTAACGTTTTTAAAGTCGACGCTGATAATTCTGCGTTTTTAAAACTATCAATGTTTTCCAATTTCTCATTTAAACTATTAAATTGACTTTTTACCGCTTCTATTTCTTCATTTTGCTTGGAGAATTTATCGAAAACTTCTTTGTGACGTACCTTCGCTGTTTTGTCATCGTATTCCTCAAATCTCTTCGTTAGCATTTTATCCATTTTTTTCCAAAAGTCAGGACTGGAATCAAAGTTTGAAGCCATCCTGTTGTTGATGAGTTGTCAGAAGTTTGTTTATATTCTTGGTATGGTTTGGTGATGACGGCGGCTAATGGATGACGTGTATAGTTTGTTGTAACCAATAGCAGAAGGCGTCACTGCGGGTTGACCAATGGGGTGACAGCACGGATTTTGGCCCTTAATACAGTGGCCAAGATTAGTGAAGAAATAGCGGAAAATTAATAGTTTAATATTTAATTCACTTAATGTTTATAACGTTAAAGATAAGGATAGCGTTAGCGGTTTACACTGCCAATTGACCTAAACGGCGGTGTAAATATGGTGCCAGAACTAGATGCGAGTTGCCCTAGGCTACCATATCTTCCCTTTACACACAATCGCGGAGTGACCACGGGCGAAGGGTAAGGGGGAACTAGTAAAGTGTGGGGGTGAGTTGTACGACTAGTACATTAAACACAATTAGGGCTGGAGAGAGAGATGTTGTCGGCTCCACACACTAAACTAAACTAAACTAAACTAAACTAAACTAAACTAAACTAAACTAAACTAAACTAAACTAAACTAAAATACACAACTCTAATGCATGGAGGACTGCCTCAATAATCTCTCAAAAAACTTCTTGGTGTAAACATAAAATCCTAGTGGAAAAAAGGAAACTAATACACATATTTACTCATAGATGGTCTTCTGTGATTGGTTGATGAGCTGATCAAGCCTTCTTATTGGCTGGAAATACTAAAGGTATAATTCTCACACAAAAGTATTCTTATTGTTCAGTGTTCACAGGGGTTAAGCCCAATTTTACTGGCTTCCTATTTGTATGCATAAAATAAAAATATAGCTCAATTTCAAAATTTTCATCTACCCAAAATGTCATATAAGAATTAATATTGCCAACACCTTTCTTGTTATTGAAGATGAAGGCAAGCTTGGAATTTGGGATATTGGGTCTACTTGTGGCAGTCTTTTAGCTGAGCAGTGTATTTCTTGAAGGCTTTCATTAAACAATAGACATTAATTAGACAATTAAACCCAAATAGACCCAATACCCTATCTTCAATAACAAAATAGTTCTGAGCATTTCAAAATTACATTTTATCTACAATGAAAATTTTGAAAGATTTCCATTGCTCATAATAGAAATTACAATATTAAATTATGTTGCCTAGACACAAAATTATAACCTTATCTTAGATTGCTGGTAACTGATTACTTTTTACAATAAAAACACCACTTTTCATATTCAAAATCTCTGAAAAAAATTTGGTTTAACTAGCGTTTGTAAATGTAACATCATAGCAGAAAGATAGAAATTAAAATAAGCTTAGCTGTGATTGGCTGTTAAGCTTATTCAGACTTCTCAATGGCTGGAAATACTACAGTCCTCTGGGATTTTTTATTTTAACAATATAATTAGTTACTGGCAACCTAATTTCATGACAAAAGATGAAGGCATAAAAATTGGGGTATTGGATCTACTTGTGGCCTTCTTTCAGCAGTTAGATCCGTGTATTTCTTGCAAGGTTCCTTGCAATGAGAAGTCCAGCAGGGTTAGATAGGCTCTGATGGGTTTAGGCCCCTCTGCATAGGTTAAAAACCACCCCTACTTATACTCAATTCATTCTAAAAATAAGAAGTGTGGGTTTCAGTGGCCAATAAGTGCTTTGAGAGAAAGCACCAAAATTTAATTTTACCTTGCAAATATAGTTGCAATGGGCAGCAGAAACTAAAATAGTTGGTCCAGGGGGTCCTGATAGCATTGTTACTCCACATTTATGGAAGCTCCTAGTATTAAAAATAATCACATAAACTTTAAATAAAAAAAAAGTTATATCTTTAGAATTTTAGCTGCCTATCTTATATAGGACCTGAGAAAGTAACATTTTCCTCCACAAAGTTATGGGTGGACTGATAGAACAAATAGACTGAATAACCAATGGATGAACTGACAGGCAAAGGAAAGAAAAATAAAAAAATTATATAGTAGCTTTGCTTTAATAAATATTTCATTTTATTTATATGAAATAAGTATAAGTTTGAATAGTAAAATAGAGTTATGTATGGACTTGTAGACAGACGGACAAAGTTAATAATAGAATAAAAACTCACCTATAACCAGAGCTTCTTAGTGAACATGACCAAGGGTATTTTATGCCAGAACTACGAACTATAAAACACAAGAACGTTAAATTCCATTAATAGCAATGCTCAAAAAAATATATATATATATAATTTCATATAACTTTTTTGAATAATTATCAGACAAAGTAAGCTTATGTCCATGAATCTTCACAACAATATTCAGCCTTCTATTTTCTAATTTTTTAACCATCTATCTATAAAAACACCTGAGAAAAAAATTCTTTTTACCAAATACCTTATGGACAGAAGGATAGACACAGTGAATCATAGAGTAGTTTTGCTACTAAAAACTTGCCTTTATTTGGAATTTGTGGACTAGCACCTTGGAATCTTGTTGCAATATTTTCTGGAATGCTGTAAATTTAAAATTTAAGGTTTTATATAAAGTTAATGAAAATATGTCCCATGATAATTAATTATAATTAGCCCCAATACCCTAAATTTGAAGCCTTCATTCAGCTTTAATAACAAAAAGTTGTAGGTTTTAAAATGACATTTTATGTACAATGAAAATTTTGAAAGATTTTCCTTGCTCATGTAATAGATTTTTTAATTAAACTACGTAGCCTAGATACAAAATTATAAGCTTATTTTTGTCAAAAATTTAGGTTGCCAGTAACTAATTATATTTTTACAATAAAAATACTCATTTTATAGTTGAAATCATTTTTAAAAATTAAGTTAAATAAAGAGTACTGTAGTATTTCCAGCCACTCAGAAGTCTGAATCAGCTCAACAACAAATCACAGCATAGTTTCATTTGGTTCTGCTATGATTCTACACTTACAAACACAAATTAAACTGAATTTTTTTTTTCAGAGATTTTGACTATTATATGTGGTGTTTATATTGTAAAAATGTAATCAGTTACCAACAACACAACTTCCTTATGAAGATGAGGTTATAATTATGTGTCTAAGCGAGGTAATTTAATATTGTAGTTTTTATTAAAAGCAATGGAAATCTTTTAAAGTTTTATTTCCCCCCCCCCCCTCATTTTAATTTGAATCTACTTCAAGTGCTATTTTACTAAGCAACCTAGCAAATTTTATACTCCCTCAAATAAAAAAGCTTGGACGTCCTAAGATCACAGAATCTTTTATTTTCATTTTATCTCAAAATATGGGTATAGGAGGGTGTCTAAGCTTGACTAGGCACTTTGAGTGAAACCAGCAATTAAACTTATAGCTAAAACAAATCAAAAAATTACCTTGCAACTACAGATTGATCTATCTCTCTACTGTTTGTAACAAAAATTGTATTTCTAAACAAACAAAATAATATTTTAGTTAAATTTGGTTCATTAAACCCATTTCTTGACCAAGGAACAATCTGCAACCCCCCTCTTTTAAGTTCTATCCCTTCTTCAGGGCCATTCCTATGAACCCTATGAACAATGATACTTCAACACACACACATTTAATGTAAAATTTTCACCAGAAAGACAAAAAAATGTTTACCTATTATTTTTGTCCCCTTGAAATTAAATGTAACAATTACTATATATTTTTCATGCTTACATGATATAAAATTTCTCCTGTCAAGGTTTTCTTTAAATGAAATTCATATACTTTTTCTTTTGCCATTGCCGGGAATATTGTTAAAAGTATAGATTTAGTTCCCCTTAGTTATCCTGGATTGTTGGACTTGACATTAGAGTGTGATATACAGCAGCCTCACCTGTCATCAAGATCTTCATTTATTTGGCGCTTTCTTCTCTTTCCAGTGTCAGAATTTAAATAAGTTCCTAATCATAAGAAAGTTTTGCACATTTTAAACAATAATGTATAAATTACAGTATGATTTTTTTTTGTGAAGTTAAGCTCATCTATAATTAGTGTTGGTAGTCTGTCCATAACGGATAGCTCTTATTACTAATTTATTTATGTTAGAGTATTCTGATTGATTTTAAACTTGGCATGGTGATTCCTGTGATAGTTAAGTCTTATTTATAAAGTGTAACAACTCTATAATCATTAATAGTCTGTACGTTCATTTAAAGCAAATTGATTTTTAACTTTTTTGACAACAATTTTCATGTGATATAATTAACTTATTCATGTAATTTTTGTAATACTGATTCCTAGGACAACAAAGTACATAATATTGAAAGTTTTTGATTTTGTATGTCAATACCTTTCTATAGACACCTCAACTAGGTTTCTAACTCAATTCAATCCTAAGCAATTTGTAATCAGAAAGAAATACCTGTCAAACATCGCCAACTAGACAGATCCATCATGTATCAATGTTTGACTGTGCTTAATAACTTGCATGCTTACAATGATAAACTGTAATTAATGACTTACCAGAGTAGGATGCCTGGCTGTGCTTGGCTTTGATTAATAGCTTGTATGAGTACAATTCTTGACTGTGATTATTAACTTGCCTGAGTATGATACTGGACTGTGCCTAATAACTTGCCAAAGTACAATTCCTGGCTGTGCTAAAAAACTTGCCTGAGTACGATGCCTTGCCATTTTGGTTCAAAATCAGGTAATCGATAGCATAGGAAACCAGCATTCGTGTAGCATTTGTAGGAATATGATCATACCACTAGGATAAAGGATTAACATAAATATATTGTTTAACCAATGATATTACTCAACATCAACACACAGTTCATCTGCTAGTTGTCAGGAAGGTGATAGGTTAAAATTTAACACTGCATCATAACTAAAGGCGTTAAAAATGGTGCTTTGTCAGAGTCACATGAATAGTTAGAGGTGGGGAAATGTCTTAGCCCAATAAAGATGCAACTCATTATCATGCAATTGCACAGTTAGGACTAATCAGACAAAGGTCATGCAATCAAAGGGTTGGTTGTCTGATGAGTGTTGATGCCACTAACAACTGAACCATAAGGGTTCTCTTTTTCTGGGGATAATTTGAATAGCTTATAAGATAGTGTTAGAAAATTTAATTTAGGTGACTTAAAATATTTAGAGAGGGTATTTAAAAAAATTTCAGGGAATTAAATTAGGTCTTTTAAAGTTTGAAGATAATAAACACCCCTCCCCCTTAGATGTTTTTGCAATTATAATTTCTAACAAAATTTCCTGTTCTACTTATTAAATTATTTGTTGAATAGTTTAGACTCTGCTTATTTGGATAAACGAATAAATAATAACCATTAGCACTAACCTGAGTTGTAGAAGAAATATATCTGTAAAATACTAAAATCAAAATTAAACATAAGAATATACCTTCACTCATAACGGTAGGATTCTCTTTCAATTTTAAGTGATCATCTATAGAATCCAGAGCATCATCTGCTTGTAATGAGATTTGATACTCTAACACCCATGGATATTAGTTTAAGTAAAGTCAAAAGAAAAACCAACATTTTGATTGCACGACCTTCGACTGAGAAGTCCTAACTATGCATGGTAATGATGCCTTTTTATGTGCCATTGCAATCCCCATACTTTAACTATTTATATTGCTGACCTGACATAGCAGTAGTAGGAACCATTTTTAACATCTTTAGTTATGACAGGGTGTCTGGATGAGATTATTAACTACCTGACTACAGGTTAGGGCCCTACTTGTTGAGCTAAGACTTAAGAATTAAGTAGCTCTAGGCTTCAATAAAAGGGGCACCTGATTAATGTAAAGAAACTGTAAAACCAATTGTTTGTATATTGAAAAATCTCTAAATTTTGCTATGAATGAGGTGTTAGCTTTAAAAATGTTTCAAATGTACAAAAAGCCTTTATTATGTTTAATTCAGATTTTATTAACTAACAAGCATAATTATAAACATTTGAGTTTGAATCTAAAAATTCAAAATCTAAAAATTCAAAGCAGTGTTGCGGCTCAGAGGAAGGATATTGAGTTATGAAAGTGAGAGTTCCCCATCATATTCATTTTTACCTTCAACTCCCCATAAAGTAACACAATATTCTCAGTTGCTTTACATTCATGCATCTTCCCATTGTTTGTGTAAGACATAAGATAATTGGGCAGTTTGGATACTCAATAGTTGTGTACATAATATCAGTACAGCTCTTATCCTAAGCTCCTCTGCGGAGAGCATAATTGATTTAATTGTCTTCATTTGGGACACCTTCCATACTCAGCCAGAGACATGCAATAAAGAGTAAAGAGTCCCATGAGACTGCAGGTCAAGTCCTAATGAACTTAAAGTGATCACGAAGCAAGTCTTTAAAATTTGATATATATTTGGAATTACTTAGTTATTTAGAATTATGACAAAAATATTGCTATATTTGATATATAAAGTGCCTCAAAACTTCTATTTTTAAATTTGCTAAAGTGCAACAAAAATCCACTTACAAAATTATGTGCTAAATAAACTCTTATGCAAATAAAAGGCTTCAGTATGGAAAAAATCATGAGGTACTCTAAAATCAGAATCTCAATTTATGTAAATAAAGTGCCCTTTTAAATCTTCATGCCATTATTTGCTTTTAGAGGCAAAAATACCTTCTTGTTAGGCTCCATTTAATCTTCATTTTGAGGTGAATAGGAAATCTTAAAACTATTTGGTATTGAATCAGGGTCAAGAAGTATTATTGTACACAAAAAAGGCAGGGTGAATGAAATATTTTCCCATTGTCAAAGATTATTTATATATATGTATTAGGGTGGGTTGATTTTGGAATTTCACATTAGTACACATTGGCAAGGGTTACTGGGCCAATATAAAATTCTGTTAAACTTGAAAGGGGTTTTTTAAACGGGCGCGCAGGGGGTTTAAAATGCAAAGCTTATCTATAATTGAGGTTACCACATGTCTTCTCACACACCCATAATTCTGAACCCCCAAGGCTACAGTGAGGTCAACTCCACACGTGGTGTCATTGCATGGCTGAGATATTACGTGCAAACCCAAGTGTAGAGCAGACTTACAACTAAACAGATAGCAAACAGAGTACACCCAGCTGCAACTGGCAAAACTGACACAAGCAACTGCGAAGAAACATGGGTGGACAGCCCTAGGATAGCAGTGTTCAACCCTGGATTTCAGCTGGCAAAGGTGTGTAGCATGCTTAAGTGAGACTGGACATACAAGATTTTGGAGAAAACTGCCGCTGGAGAGCTGACCAAGTGTAACAAGGGACACAAAATTCCCCTCAGAAACTGTGTAAGGTGACAAAATTTAAACTAGAGAACAGTCTATTTATATAAAATAGTTCGAAGAATGAGAAAAAGTTACCCAATGTGAGCAAAATCAGTGAGTTCTGAAAGGGAGTGTATTGGTCAGGTCTACCCTACTTTTATTATCACCAGAATCATTGATAAACAAATTATCCTCAGTCTGCTAATAACTTCATATAAATCACCATCTCCAAATAGTGTAAGTCTCCAACCAACTTTATCGCTATCCTACACTATTCTAACCCTGGTTATTTGGAAGCCCCATGGGTTAAATTCTTCAACTGTACAAGCTGCTGTTGTGTGCAGTCAATATAACTGTAGTGAAAACTTAAAAGCAAGTGTGCTCAGTGTAATAATTACGATAAAACTTTAGTGAAAACAAATTAAAGGATAAATTGTGCTTATAGTGAATAAAAGACAGACATTAGTGCCTATTATTAAAAGACATTTGTAAGTTCATTAGTGTCTTGGTACTTTGATACCATATGTGGTGTATGACTGCCTATGGGATTTGTTTCCCAGCTTCCCTTTTTTCCTTATATGATGTCCAATGAAGACGACATTTGTGATGGTATGAAATGGGGCATTTCCCAAGAGATGCGCGCTTGATGTAAACAACGCTATCTCTTTTGTTTGTATACAAGCACGCGCATAATATTATAAGAATAGAATGAAAAACCATGTATTGTATGTTTTGTGTGGTTTGCCATGCTGATTTTCCCTCAAATACTTCCCGGTTTGATGTGACAAATATCTAGGTAACTTTCTTTTCCGTAGGAAACTGGAGATTAGAATATTAAGATGTTTTTTGTTCAAGCAAAATAATGCAATTTTATTTTCCTTATTTTTAAGAGAAAGACCGTTTATTTTAAAACTTCATATGAACTCGAATATTTTAATGCGCTTTTATGATAATTTTATTCATATGCCATTTAATTCTATTTTATTTTTACATGTTTTTATGCAGTATAAATTTAATTTTCTTTTGAGACATTTTTCTTTGTCCTCTGAAAATCACGAAACCTATCGTAACATTTGATTAACTAATATGATTTTTTATTATTATTTAATCTGAAACAAATGAAAATTATATGTGATTAATTTAATTTAATTTTCAAGGGGGATAGGCCGTCTCCTGACTTATTTTAAATAGGACTTTATCCTCTCTTGCTTAAGATAACTCTTGTAACAGAAATTTCACTCCCAAGAGAGATACAATTTAATATACGCAATAATGACCCTAAACCTAATAAAGTATCTGCATTTGCTGACGATGCAAATGTTTTCAGTGTAATAACAGTTGAATCAATTCAACTCTGTTCTCTCATTTTACAAAACTTCAGCGAGTTGTCAGGTCTTTGCATCAATAATAGTAAGACTAAGGTTTGTAGCTAGGACAACAGCCCCCTCCAAATAATTTCTTTGAATTTTGCAACAACACAGGCTATCAAATAGTCAATAGTTTCACTATGCTTGGCATTAAATTTGATAATAAGCTAGAAGAAATGGATGCAAATTGGGATAAAGTTCTTACAAAAATGTTAAAAATTGTTAGATTTTGGCATATTTTTAATCTATCAATAGTTGGCGAAATAAACATAACCAAATGTTTTATACTTCCCCAGCTAAATTATATAGGATCTATACTTACACCAAAAGCTGAAACCATTAACCATATAGAAGACATCATCACTAATTTTATCAATGTTAACAGTAATATTTCCAAGGAAAAAATCTTCTCTCCAGTAAATCAGGGTGGGCTTGGCATTCCTAAAGTAACAATATTTCTAAAAAGCTTAGACATTCTACTTTTTAAAAAATCTTTGTTCATTAAAGATACCTGGCCAAAGAAATCCAAAACTGACAACCCTTTGTATTTCACTGATAACCTTAATATCAGAACTAACCCTGTCCTACATAGAATTATTAGCTCATTCATGTCGTTTCAATTTGAATTCTGGGTTAAAGGTGAAAATATAAGAGATATGAGAATTTTCAAAAATAAGTATTTTGTAAACCAAGAAGGGGGGCAAATAAGTAGGGTCATATTTACACTTCCAACATGAGCAGTTTTTGAAAAACAAATTAAAAGTCTGAAATTTAATGATACCTTAAATGATAATAACCAATGTATAAGTTATAATGAATTCAGGCTAACAACAGAGATTGATTTGAGTCTTAATGAGTTTTTTCGTTTACAAACAATCTTTAGGCACAATATTAATGAATATAGAGAAATACTGGGGGGGCCTTAAAAAACAATGAGTCAAATATTTAGTAAACGTGCTGCTAAATCTAAATATTACAAAAAAAAATTTTGAAATAGGTCAATTCAATATTGAAAACACACGTACCACCCAAAATAGACACTTATGGGTTAGTAAAAATTTTGATCTAGAAAGAGAATTGGCCTGGCAAAATTGTTGGACTATTAGTTTTCTTCCAATGCAATGGAACTTAAAAATTTTTCTCTAAAATTATTAAACAACTTACACAAACTAGATGCACATAAACATTATTTTGTTGCAAATACAAGTCAGGAATGTAATCTCTGTACCTTAAGCAATTGTAGGCCAGCTCCAAAGGATATTTTACATAATTTTAAACATACCTTTATAATTAATGTTGAGATTTTACTAGTATGTTATTTTCTTTTTAATTGTCAGGCAAAAAAAAACACTTCCATTGATGAGAAATCTTGTTCTGTACATAAGTTGGAATAGGAAACTTTTGTTAAAAAATATTAGATATGAAGTCTACTTTAATACATTTTCAAACCCTCACGATCCAGGATAAATTAATTAACTCAACTGGTAAGGGGGTGAAAATAAACCTCATATATTTAAAGAGAACAGGAAAAATAGGTAAATTTTTTTTTTGTAAAGCTCACAGAAATAAATGTTCATAAAAAGTCAGTCATAGAGAAGCTTTGCTATTAAATAATAAACATTAATGTTCTATCTACGTCTTTATCCTCTAAAAATTAACCCTATTTTTTTCTTTCTTCTGCAGCTGTTGAGCACATTTACTTTTTGTTTATTTATTCTTTCAGGCTAGTGAAATCAATAAGTTGAGAATGAGGGGAGGGGGAGGGAAGTAAGCCTTATTTCTTAACTGTAATTAAGATAGAAAACATCGAATTTTAGCAGAAACTCACATAATAAAAATATTATTATTATTCATTCCTCTTAGTTAAGATGATAAATGTACGGACATACAGACAAAAGTCAGCCGGAGAAAAGCTTTGTCACCAAATTTCAAACCTTATTGTATTTTTATATTCAATTTCAGCTTCCCTGGTCTTTGCTTGTTGTTCACAGAACCCCAATAATCTAACCCTCCTTTTTTTCAGCTGTGGTGCTAATTTCAGAATCTACATATTATTAATGTGCCTCCTTTTTTTAGGAACCTACTGTTGAATTAGTAGTTTTTTTTGCGTATATCCCCATTCAGTTTTAGGATTATTTCCAGCCTCTCTAATTATCTATATATTCTAGGAAACAGCCGACACCATGCTCGAGAAGACCGCACAACAGGAGGTCAATACTTCCCTAGAGCTGATGGTAACTACCGACACCATCCTGTCCGCGGTCAACACTTCTCTGGGCACAGTTATGGAATCTCGGCCACAAAGATTTTTTTATCCAATCTTGACAAGTGAGGTATTTTTGGAAAGAGGAATATACATAGAAAACGCCTAAGTAAATTAGAAAATCCGCAGAAATCATATTTGCAAGTTATTTGCAAAATTAATTTCATGCCTTAAATGACAGATTTAGAAAAAAATCTTTTTATGAAATGTGTTTATCTATAAGTTTAGAACATACTTAAGGCAAAAAAAATTTCTTTAGTGTTACTTTTTTCACCTTATATATGAAAAAAGCAGTTTCTCACAATTTATGATAAAAAAAGGTATAGGAACAAAAAATATGTTTTTTCTTGATGTAAATCAGATATAGAATCCTTTTTAGTGCAAATATAGTGCAAAAAGTAATCAAGTCATTTTTGCAAGGTATGAAAATCTAAAGAAAATAGTTCTTTTTGCTTTTGATATACATATCAGATAAATGTATATAAAATTAGTGATCAAAAACTATAAAACAAATTATAACTTTTTTCAACCCTATCATTGATTAAAATGCACTTTTAAGTTTACTCATTACCAAAGTTGCACATAAAAACTCTTTTGATGAAGTAATTAAACAAAATAAATTCAAATCAACAATTAGGCGTTTTTTATAATGCAGTAGATCATTTTGTAGTTGGTTTTTTTGGCATTTATTTTGTTTAATTACTTGATAAAAAGAGTTTTTATGCACTAATCGGTAATTCCTAAACCTTAAAGTGCAATTTAATCAATGACAGTGTTGAAAAAACTTATAACATGTTTTATAGTTTTTGATCACTAATTTTATATAGATTTATCTGATATCTCTAAAGAAATTTTTTTTGCCTTAATTATGTTCTAAACTTATAGATAAACACATTTCATAAAAAGATTTTTTTCTAAATCTGTCATTTATGGCATGAAATTAATTTTGCAAATTAACATTGAAGATTTTTGCAAATAATTTGCAAATATGATTTCTGCGGATTTTCTAATTTACATAGGCGTTTTCTATGTTTATTCCTCTTTCCAAAAATACCTCACTTGTCAAGATTGGATAAAAAATTCTTTGTGGTCAAGATTCCATAACTGTGTGGGGCCGACAAGACCAACAGGAGACAATGGAACGGTCAACTACTCCATAATCAACGCCAACAACAACAACCAAAACCTGTCAACCAACAGAGAATTCAATTCTTACCTCCAACTCTGGAACTGTCAAGCTTTCACCAATCCAGCAACAGAGACTGTTATCTTTCAACAATCTGCCATGATGACCAACTTTTTATATCCAGGTCCAGCTTCTCACAGCCTTTCAACTTAAAAGTGGAGAACAACATTCGCCTGAAAATAAGGGCCTGTGTCTACCCAAGCCAAATTTTGTTGTACCCGGATTATCTCCAACTATCCATGCCACCTGTAGGTTTTTTGGTGGATCGTGTTATTCTTGCAGTTCTGATTCCCAGAAGCACAGCCTGAATGATGCTGCAAGATGTTTTCTTCTGGGTGATGAATTCTGTCCAATGATGGCAGGGATAAACAATGATTGCTGTCCAACTTTGCGTATACAGGGGGCCAGCTTTAATGACCTAAAATTGTTGATCAACAAACACGTAAGTGTAGAGCTAAGGATAAAACCTGGATCTGTGGGCATTGTTCTCCTACACACAAAAATTGGATACCCAGCGTGATAAATTAAAACTAAAAGTCTTCACAGAATGGGCAGCTTCACTGAACCTGAATATTTTACCATGCATCCCCCCATTCCCTGTAGGGACAACAATGTCCCATTTAATCTCTTTAAAGCAGGTGGGGCATTTTTGGAATCCCTCAGGCTGAAAGAACGAAGCGTACTCACTCTGGTCTGCACTCACCTCCACCTTAAAAATACATTGCTCCAGCATTGGGACAGTTTTTGCCCCAGCAATAAGCATACCGGAGGCGGGTCATATGTATGCAAGTTGTGAGGGTCAATTTTTCTTGGGATGTGATGGAGAATGGTCTGCAGGAATCCCCAGGTCTATTGAGGAAACCTTTTTGGTATCATTAATATCCTCCCTGTCCACTGTCATCAAAAGTTTGTCCCCCATTATTACTGTAAAGCTTCCCTCTACTGCTTCCATAATTGCTGGAGTCAAGGCAAGTTCCCAAACTGACGTCAATAGCCGAAAAAGTAATTACTTACTTGGTAGCAGCATGATGTCAGACATAAAGCCCTACCTACAGGAACTCTGCCAGTCCAAAGGTATCCAAGTAATTTCCAGCTGCAAAAGCAGAAAGTTCCTAGAACACTTACTCCAACAGGACCTGTCATTTCTTTCAAAAGACGACATTTTGTTCATTGGGCTACTTGGAAATGAGATGCTCAATAAACAAACACATTGGGCTGACTACAATAGTAATGGACAATGAACCTTTCACCTGCTTAACCCTGCCATCCTCAGTGACCAAGACATGGACAACCTTGTTTGCAACATTGATAAACTTATCACACAGATAAATTATCACTTTAAAGGTCGTATTTTCTTGGTTGGTGCATTCCCTAAACACCTACAGGCCTGCTGCAGCCTGCAAGCACACGCCATCTTGGAAAAGTTCAACCAGTTTATATCCATGGTAGGTTACACAAAATTATTCAACACATACCTACAATACTGCTTAGAGCTCCCGGAAGGTACAGAATTTTTAGACTTCCAGAGCATAATTGGCTACAACACTTTCAGCAGCAGGTCTCTTGTCGACGGCGTCCACCTGACAAACAATCTGAATAAATCCTGTGCCAATTTTTTTTTGGGAGTCCTGCAAAGAAAACCGCGAGCCAGAAAAGGGAGAGCCAAAGCTGAGCTGAAATTCACTTCCTTCCTAGAGACCAAGGGACTGCTCACAGCCAAGCCAAACACACCATCCAACAACTCTGGCTCTCTCACCTTTGAAAACGCTATTGACGAAGCAATTAAACTCTTGATGTAATTTTAAATTGTATTTATAATCTTCTCAATTAAATTGCTTCATGTAATCAATTTTTATCTATGATTTTATTTATTTTATTGATTTTAATGATAATCTATTTAATAATGAACCAATATTGCATTCTTTAAAAACCCAATAAATTATAGAATAATAATAATAATTTTAATATTGTTTCAGGTGTAAGTGTTTTCATAGTTTTGTTCAATAAACAACTATTCGTAAACTGCTTAGTTCACTGGGGAAGGTAGAGGATGAATGCTCTGTAGTGAGCAAGATCTCGGAAATGGCTATGTCTGCCCATGATCCTTGATAATTAGATTCATCAACCCTAGCATATTTCTGCCACTTTTGATCTAAGATGGACCCCCCTCAAAGTCAGGGAGAGGCCAATCCACAGGGATGGCTGCAGGATGACCAGCAGGCGGCACTAGGGGAGTATCGAAAGCTTTAAAGGTCCGCCCAAGCAGACCTGGAATAGCCCTATCAGATGGCTAAAAATGTCCTGGGCGGCCTACCGGGTTCCTCCCCATAAAATTTTGTCATAATTCTAAATCACTAAGTAATTCCAAATATATAACAACTTTTTAAAACTTGCTTTGTGATCACTTTGTGGTGGCCCTGGTGGCTATAGTGTCTTGTCCCACTCAATGACTACTCAGGTCCAACACTAAGAAACTACAAGTACACATACACACACCAAATAAAATTAATTACTTCTAAAAAACAGAATTTACAAAATCTCAACAAATATTTTTTGGGTTAATTCTATGGTTTGAGGGTTTATATTATGCTTAATTTTGTTCCTTGATTAAAATGTGCATAGCATTTGGATAATTTTATTAGGTAGCTTCTGAATGTTTCTGTTGAGCCTCTTGTCTTGTTTCCAGAACATTGTGTCCAGTCTCTGAATCATCAATAGACATTACTGCAGTTCATGGTAAAATATTGCTGGTAACAAATGCCTCCCAGTATCTGGCAATATTACAAGGTTCCTGGATCCAGCAGCACAAATATTCCCCTAAATTCTAGGTTCCTGATAGCTGGCAATTTTCAAATTTTCAGGGTTACCAGCCATTAATGAATGTTATTGGCTTACAGGAATTTTTTCCCCAAAATTTTCACAATTTCTTTAGGGTAAAGAGCAATGAATAATAAGGGACAGAAGCTTTAATTATTTTATGTGCATTCCCAATAAAGGTGGGAAAAAGATATAGGAGAGTAGGATCTTTACCTATAGATTTAACTGTTTCTATCTTAATATCCACTTTCGTGACAAAAGGCTAGGGGCAAAGCCGCTAGTAGTCTATAAAATAATAAAGCATAGGATTTAAATTTAGAACAATGGATTTTCCTTTAATTACTAAAATCTGTAAAATGTTCCAATCTTGTTCAAAAATGTTTCCACCAATGACATGTCTGGAATCCATTCCACTGGTGCATCACATCCTATATCTAGAGGTTATCAAAGTTATCATAAACTTGTTATAGTACTTACTTTGTAAGTTCTGTCTGCAGAGTTGTATAGCAGTTATCAAAGAAACAATCCCAGGAGGCAGGAATCCTAGAATCCTGAATTCTTAGCAAATCTCTAGCATGGCTTAGAATCTTACTTTTTTCTGCTGGATTGAAAAAAGTTCCGAGCATTACTGAAAAAAATTTTGAACATCATATCCTTTAAAAGTGAGTGAAAAACATTGATTTAATTCCAGTTTTAGAAGGCATTAAGCTCTTTGGGTCAACAAGAACAAATAAGATAATTTATGGTCAAATAGGTTTTAAAGATTTAGATAAAACAAAAAAGGGATAGTTGCATGAAGTGTATCTAACAACTAGAGGTACTTCGAGTAGAGAACCTTAAAATTAATAATTGCATCATATTATAAACTGGCTTGAATATTATGATTGTACATTTAAAAACTGGATATAATATGATACAATAAATGTTTTTTTTTCAGTATGGTTTAAGACCAGTTAATCTAGCGGATATTATTCAGGTTAGAAGCCATACTGGAAAATAATTTATGCAGATTACAATTAATTAGGATTAGAATTATGGGTTAGCAATAAAGATATTAATTTGAGAGAAAAATTTACTTTTACCAACCAGTTTCCGAGATACTTCGAAACAAATAAAATTTGTATTTGTTAAGATTTCAGAAAAAAAGATTGCAAGCATAAATCACAAGAACATATTAGTATTAGACATTAAAGAATCCTTTCCTTTGATTAACTGACCAGAACCAGTAAATACTTGTAATTCCATCTGTACCTACACTTGTTGCACTGAAAAGGGTGATAACATCAATGAAGCAAAGTTCAGTGTGATAGACATAATATATATAGATGGTCTAACTGTCCCCCCTGAAATCTGTCAAACTTTAAAAGGAATTTCATTTTTTTGCAATTTTTATTCAAGTAATACAGGCAACAAATTTTTTGAGTAAATTTTATTTCTTAATTGCTAACTTTATCCTAAGGAACAAAGTACAATATTTTAAGCGAAGCATATCTGTAATAAAGTCCTACCCAGCTTGTCTATTCTATGACGAAAAATTTGCTATTGGACAAAAACGTAGTAAGTGCAGTATGATAAACCTAATAAAAATGTTTTTTTTGTAAGATCAGAACACCTTTCATTTATATCTGACACCATACAAGAGTTAATATTCGTTTGTCCTACTGTTTCAGAGATTCACTTTTTTTATGTATTTTGTCATACTTGTTGCATGAATACTTACTATGCATATTTATATGATGGTTGATAATCCACAAAATTACAACTTTCCCAACAGTCAGGAATAACTGAATATATTAGAGAGGGATCAATTTTTCTTCAATTTTTTTTCAATTTTATACCCCCCCTCCTAGAGGCTAGGTTAGGTTATATGGCTAGGGAGCCGAGCGCCCGCGGCTAGGCAGGCTAGGGGGCCGAGCGCCCGCGACTAGGCAGGCCAGGGGGCCGTTTTCTGGGGGGGGGGGGGGTATAAAAATTGTCAAATTTTGAGAAAAATTTCCTGAGAGGATAATACCATAATAAGATTTTGTGGTTGTGGAGGGGTGGGGGTATGATAAAAAATAAATGGGTAAAGACCCAAAAATAAGCAGAAATTTTGACCGATCCATGGAAAAGGGACCATGATTCTGGCAAACAATTCTATAAAAAATTAACAAAACCTCTCTTGTAAAAAATATCCAGGATATTTACAATTATTGATTATGGCTAATAGTTAAGCAGTATAAAAAATAAAATCATTAAACAACACTTATGAGATCACGTTTCTTCACTTTGGGGGAGGGGGAGATTACCACCCAATCTATTTTAAAGTTTTGATTTTTTTTCTATGGGCGTTTTTTCTTGCGAGGGTAATGTTACCCTTCCCCTAAAATAGTTATAAAAATCCTCCCTGGGCCTAAGAGAAACTTTACTGTAGAGGAGAACCCTATCAGTTTAGCGGTTAGTGAGATGCCCAGGTCTTCACATAAAAACAAAAAAAATACCCTGTTACCTTTATTTGTGGATAGGAACTACTATTCAGGAGATACATAACCAAACCACTTATAGAGTATATTTGCTTGAATTAAAAATAAAAACTTCCTTACTTGGAGCTGAATTCGCAATTCCACAATCGGGATAGTCTAAACAACATAAAAATAGGCTATAGTTTTAGGCCTTTAATGGGCTTTGTTATTTATAATAGTGAAGGGATGATTGTTTTAATTGCTCCTTATGACAAGCGCAAGGGGCAACCATATAATGCCACTTATAATAAGTGGCATTATTGTATTCAAAATTAAATTATGTGAACATTTTTTCACAATCTTGCAACCTCCGGCCCCCCCATACTTAAAAGAAAAATTGTCCTAGTTTTAACTAGGAGCAAAGTAGAGAACTAAAGGGTGTTTAAAAAAAACAATCGCTTCGCTCATTTCAATATAAACCCTTCAGTTTTAGTCAAAAACTAACAAAAAATGATCCAAATCATGTCCAAGCAATGACAATGAGAAAGCACTATTGAGTTTGATTTCTACTCACATCTCCTGAGCACTACATCTCGAGTCCTAGCCCTTGTGTAGAATTTTTCCTTACGTGGAGATTAAAAATCAACAAATCGTCTTAAGTACTTAAAATCTTGTAAATAGACCCCATAATGTTTAGAATCTTTGATGGAACATCTAAAAACCTGTCTATAGACACCTTAACCAGGTTTCTAACCCAATCCTAGCCAATTTGGCATAAAAAAGACAGACCCATCAAACATTTAGACATGACAAGTCTCTCTAGTTCTTGATGTTTGACAGATCTTTCTTTTTGATGTCAAAATGGCTCAGATTGTGCTAGAAACCTGATTAAGGTGTCTATAGAAAGATATTTATATCATACATGTCCCATCAAAATTTTTAAACATTATGGGTTCTATTTACAAGATTTTAAGTACTTAAGACATTTTAGTTTTTTTTTCAAGACAGAGCAGTCATGTCTCAATGTTTGATTGGTCTGTCTTTTTTATGCCAAATTGGCAAGGATTGAGTCAGAAATCTGGTTAAGGCGTCTATAGAAAGGTCTTTATATGCCCCATCAAAAACTCTAAACATTATAAGGTCTATCTACAAAACTTCAATTACTTTAGACAGTTTATTCTTTTTCAAAAAAGACAAAACTGCCTTAATTTGTAATAAAATAAGCACTTTCCACGTAGGGAAAAATTTCCACAAGGGCTAGGACTCAAACGGTAGTGCTCAGGAGAGGTGAGTAGAAATCAAAATTTAATAGTGTTTTCTCATTGTCATTGTTTGGACATGATTGGGTCATTTTTTGTTAGTTTTTGACCAAAACTGTTGGGTTTATATTGGCAAGAGTGAAGCGATTGGTTTTTTTTTAAACACCCTTTAGTTTTTATTTATCTCATTGTATTATAAACAGCTTTCCGCGGATATAAAATGTACAATTATAAGATTGAAACCCAAGACAGGATAAAATAACTGGTTTAATCTTATGATGGTAAATTTATTCATAGAAAACTGGATACAAAGCTATACATAATTTTTCAGTATGACTGAGAACCGGTTCTAATCCACGGGATATTAATGGGTTTCAAAGCGATATTGCAAAAACATTGACAAACATTTTAGAACTTTGATTTAAATGATGTTTTTTCCCCAATGATGATTCACAAAACTACCCCTTCTGTTGATTACCAACAGTAGTTGAAACGTTTGGACTCTCAACCTAATCAACCAACCAATCAAAATTCAATAATAAAAATTTGTAGAAGCAAGAAAATATTATTACAAAACTTTGGGGACTAGTGGAATAAACAGCCCAATGTCCCCTCTCTCCCTGATTATTAACCTCTCTTAAGACATTGCTGGTTTGAACCAACCAATCGAGATTTTCATATAATTACCTTGAAGTTCCTGTTTAGTTTGAAAGAGAATTCTCCAGTAATACTGAAGGTTGGACCCAACAAGGTTGTACACATCGGACCAGGTTTTATGCCCTGCACAAAAATTCGCTATATTATTACTTGGATATTGCACCAGATTTTCGCGTACTTTGTCCAGCTGACTAATATAACAATACCCCTCTTTACCCCGTCCCCATCCCTCTTGAAAAAAAAAACACAATATTAGCACCCTAATTTGACGTCAAAATATTCCCTGTCATAATATCCATTATTGAAAAGTGCAGTAAAGGTATTTATGCATCACTTTTTAGTGACAAAGCTACTCTAAAATTCAAAACATCTGTCTGTCTGTTCATCTGAAAGCTAGATTTAGTAATTTTCTCAGCTTCTATTCAAGATATAGCTGTAATTTTGTTGTGAACATTTTCTACATCAATTAGCATCCAGATAATGATTTACTTGGTCCGTCAGTCTGTTGTTCCAAAAAAAATGGGAAATACATAAATTTAGAGTAGGTTTACTACTTTAAATCTTACTTTGAAAACCGGAGATCGTGGCTCAACACACAGCGCATCCGTTCGTCGCCAGGGAGGTTATAAATGGTTCCTACGGCTGCTACGTCAGGTGCGCGACATAAATAGTAAGGGTAGGGGGAATGCCTTGACTTCTCAGACAAAGGTCGTGCAGTCAAAGGGTTGGTTGTCTGAAGGATGTTACTTAACCTAATATCCTTGAATATTAGAGTATTGCATCCCATTACAAGTGGATTCTCTAGATAATCACTTAAAATCGAAGGAGAAGTCCGCCCTTACGAGGTAAGGGTAATGGTAGGTTATATCTTACTTCGTGTATCTTCAAGAGACAATTGAATTGAAGTCACCAACAGTAAAAATATCAGCTCTTTTTTCATTTTCATACTAAAACAAGGATGGCAACATCCATAAAAACGAAGCTCTGAAACGGTAGGACATACGAACATTAACACTTGTGTATAGTGTCAGAACTGAATAATCAGAATATAAATGAATAAAGGTCATGATAAAATTGTAAGTAAATTTGTTGAAAAACTGCTTAAATACAGGATGATTTTTTTGCTTCGTCCTTAACGGTTAGCTCTTTCCCGTAATTTTGACATGTTAGAATTGTCCTATTGATTTCAAACTTTGCAGGACGATTCCTGTGACAGTTAGGTACACTTAAGTAGCAACTCTATGATCGTTATGGATTTGATAATCCTTTTTATATAAACGGACAAATAAAGTAAAATGTTGTGTAGTAGCTTATAGTGCTTAATAAAAAATGACTAATGCTAGGCCAGTATACAGTTTACCATAAATACATAGTGTCCTATCATTGTTTTTTTGGGATCTACTGCAGTTCACGGTAAAATATTGGTGGTAACGAATATTGACAAAAATCTATGAATTTTAAAGGCTGCTAGCTGCCAAACGGCTGAACGTACAGATCATACTCGCACACCATTTTAAGCGGTATAAGAAGGCCTACAAATAATCTGGAATAGCCAAGATCCAATGATGCACAGGGAAAGCTTCACAGAAGAAAAAACGCGTAAAATAGGCCTTTTTCGAGCATTTTTCTGCACTGCGAGATAATTATGCATTATTGATTTATGGCTATTCCAGGTTAATTGTAGGCCTTCGTATGCTGCTTAAACCAGTGTGTGGGCATGATCTGTACGTTCAGCCGTTCGGCAGCTAGCAGCCTTTAAAATTCATAGATTTTTGGCAATATTCGTTGTCAGCAATATTTTACCGTGAACTGCAGTAGATCCGTTTTTTGTATTGTATATCGTCACTGTAAGCTGCGTGTAAAATGTTCAACCATTTTTCACCATACTGACCGAAAATTGAACTGAGAAGAAAATAAATCATACAAAATTCACACACTCGACCTAGTTATTTTTGCAAATCATTGTTATCTAATCTTTAAGCTTTTCTATATTTGGGCTCCGTCTGTCCGTGACTCATTTATGAATATCTATGATTGATAGAATCGTTCAATTTATCTTAAATTTTTGAAGGTTTATTCTTGTGATAATTACAATTTCCAGAAAGTCTAATTTTAAGCAATTTTATCATCCATATAATAAAGTAACATGATGACTATCTGTATTTACCGCAGGATCTTGCTAACCGCTGAACTGATATGGTTCTCTTTTACATTGCAGCTTGAAGGTCCTGAGATGGTTTTAGGCTATTTTTTCAAAGAAGTCTGGGTATGATTTGATGCTATTTTGATTAAGGAGGGGGGGGGGGCTAAGTACCCAAAATAACCTAACCTAACCTTACGTAATAAACAGACAAAAAATATCCCCTCCACTTATTTTCGATTCCTTAAAAAAAGGGGGAGGGGCGTTTTTTGCTCGAGTAGGCAATTTTATGATTTAAAATATTAAGAAAGCTTTTTATGAATGTTGTCATCCTTGATTAACTTTAGAAGCCAGACTTGAGAAAATTTGAATGAACATGGTATTGTTTTCATAAAATCTATACCATAACTAGGGAGGGGGGCGACACTGGACTCTATATTACACAAGTCCCCACCAGAGATTTAAAGGGTTAAGACAATGGCAGATAAATTAATGAACACTCAACATAATGAAACACTCAATCAATATTTATTCCTCAAAGTTGTTAAGAAAACGTTATCATAAAACTTTGGGGACTAGTGTAATAAACAGCCCATTGTTCCCTCTTACTCTGAGTCCCCACACAGTAACCAGTTCCAGTTAGGTAGGCACGATCTATGGAGCCACGTGATTCGTTCAGTTTGGCGGCAAATTCAGAAATTCCAAGCAGTACTGTCAATACAGAGGTATATGGATATGATATTAGACTGTAAATCATAGTGGTACCCACAGTTTTCAAACAACATTATCTAATGCTTTGGCCGAAAACTCTGGGTAAATTCTTAAATTTTGACTGGATATTTCCAATTTATTGTTTATTGTCTTATTCCTGTTAATGAGGTTTCACATGTAAAACAAAAAAAGTTTGTTTGGTTGTTCCTACTATACAGCACAAAAAAATATCCAGGCTCCGTGATTCAGCAAAATTTATGAATTTTGGGCTATAGTGACATTGCCCCCTATCGCCACTCAAAAAGTCTTTAGTTATGGCGCGGTGTTAAGCCAGGATTGCAACCGACAACGAGCGGATGTTCTACTTGTTGAGCCAATGAACCTTTCTAGCGTGAAAGTTTTGCTAAATTTTATCGGATATTGGCTAATTTGTGTAGACACTCGGTTGTGAAAGGGGGTCATAGTACGAGTGTAACCTCAATTACACAAAAAAATAATAACAAAGATTTTTTACCAAGGATGAAACAAAGGAGAATAACTTGGTGTATTACCCCAATGATTATGAACAAAACTAGTCTTTCTGTTGGTTAAAATTACTGGTCAAAAAAGTTTGGAAAATAATAATTTGAAACCAACCTAACACAATTCTATAAAGTTTTGAGCCAACGTATAAGATAACGTGGTCATATATAACTTTGGGTACCAGTGTAGTTTACAGTCCAATGACCCAACCTCCCCGAATAAAAAGAAGGATTCTGTGAAAAGGAGGGGAGAGGGTGGGGGTTGGGTTATCAAAGGATATCAAAACTCCGCAAATTATGCAGATTTTGGCGCGATTTCTGTTGGTGAACTTAGACGGACATTATGGCCCACTCCTAAACACACTATTAGACCTGTCTGTCTATTATAGTGCCAGGGAGCGGACATTTGACTTTAAATTATACTGGTACCCAAAGTTTAGATTATACTGGTATCCAAAGTTTAAATTATACTGGTACCCAAAGTTTAGATTATACTGGTACCCAAAATTTAAATTATACTGGTACCCAAAGTTTAGATTATACTGGTACCCAAAGTTTAATGTACACTATTTCTCATTATTAAGCCTATAAAACTTTTGAAACTTAAAAAATGATGAAGTGTTCAACTTTTCAACCAATAATTTGATCACTAGAAGGGATAATGTTGTTTATTAACATTTGGATGTACAATGTACATTAATTCATATCCATTGTCTTATCCCTTAAAAAGTTAAAATTTCTGGTCTAGAGCTAGAGCATGTACCAATTGTGTATTAGAATAATTAGGGTAAGTCAGTCCGTCTGTGTATCTATCTATCAGTCCGTCTGCCTGTCAATCTTTTAATACAAAAATAAACAATGTCTGTCCGTCTGTCCCTCAGTCCATCCGTCTGCGTGTCCTTCTGTCTGTCCGTCTGTCTGTCTGTCTGTTTGTCTGTCCATATATCTTTCCTTCTGTCCGTCTGTCTATTCATCTGTCTTTCTGATGTCTGTCTGTATGTATGTATGTTTGTCCGTATTGCAGTCCTTCTGTCACTCTGTCTCTAAGTCTGTATGTCCGTCAGTCTGTCTGTCTGTATGTCTGTCTGTTTATTGGTCTGTCCGTCTGTATGTTCGTCAGTCTGTCCGTCTGTCTAACCTTTTGTCTGTCCGTCTGTCTGTCCGTCTGTATGTCCGTCTGTCTGTATGTATGTCTGTCTGTCTATTGGTCTGTCCGTCTGTATGTCCGTCTGTATGTCCGTCAGTCTGTCCGTCTGTCTTTCAGTCTGTCGGTTTTTCTGTCGGTTTTTAAGTCGGTTTTTAAGTCGGTTTGTCTGTATGTCTGTCCGTATGTCTGTCCTTATGTCTGTCCGTATGTCTCTACGTCTGTCTGTCTGTCCATATGTATATCCGTCTGCCTGTCTGTCTGTATGTCTGACTGTTCATCTCTCTGTCAGTCTATCTGTCCGTTTGGGTGTCGTCTAATGGAATGGTTAAAGTCTTAAAGTTAAGTCTTTGGATGGTTGCCACACTATTTCTGTCCCCTCCCTTCCCCGTGAAACAGTGAAACTTCTCATAGACCAAGAGATGGTTTTAAACTATTTGAGGGTAGGGTACCACCGCTACTCACTCAGGAGAAATTCCCATAGAAAAATCCACCATAAAAAATCCTTATGAACTAAAATGGAAAGTGCCGCTAGTGCCTCAGGCGTTTTGAAAGGTATACAATTTGATCAAAATTTTTGGGGTAAAATATTTTACTATCAAAATATTTATTCATTTTAATGTACATTACAAACACTTTTTAAAAACGAAGCTTTTCTATAATTGATTCCTGGGACAACAAAGTATAATATTATATGCGAAGCAACTCTATAATTAAGTCCTAAAAATGTAAGTATGTCTATAAACATTATCCTGTATCAAGCAGCTTTTCAACAAATTTACTTACAATTTTGCTTTGACTCTTATTCTTTTATTTTCTGATTATTCAGTTCTGACACTATACAGGTGTATTTTAAAGTTAGTATGTTTTTCAACCTATTTTTAAAAAAATTACACTATTCTAAGACATGAAGATATATTTCGATTTTAGCAATCATTTTCAATTCATTTTGTCTAAAAAAATATAGGCATGAGACATTAGATAACAGCAAATATGATCAAAGATATTAAACATACATTTATATAGAACAATGTCACAAATTATTTTGAATCTTAGGTATCACCATAGAATACAGATGACTACTGGAAAAGTTTGAAATAAAAGAATAAAACATTAGTTTTTTAAAAAGGAGGAGTAGGGAATAATTCTTGGCCTTGTTTGAGTTATGGGGCGGGGCATTATTTTTTTGATGGTTAGGAAATAGGCGGAGTTTTGGATGGTGAGTTTGGTTGAAGGCGGAGACAGAAAAAAACTGGGAGGAGACAAAAAAGTGGGAGGAGTGGGGGGGTTATGAAAAGGTTGTGGATTTATCTTTGTCCTTGGTTGTTTATGGGTGGAGATTTGGATTTTGAAATCTGTTAAAAAAATGGGTGGAGTTATTCCTGAGATGGGAAAAATTTTAATCTTTATGATATCCTGCTTTGTTTAGGTTTTAGGATGGAGGAAGAATTGGTGTTCTTTTGAATTAACCAAAAAAGTGAAAAAATGTGTACATTTTTTTGATGAAACATGAAATGAAAACTACATGGTATAAAATGTTGACTTATTTGAGAATTTTGGAAGTATAATTTGATGATGCAAACAATTGATTTGAGTTAAAAGATAACCTGAATATATACTATACAGGTGTTAATGTCCGTTTGTCCTACCGTTTCAGTGCTTCGCTTTTTTGGATGTTGTCATCCTTGTTTTGAAGCTTTTTATAGTACCTATAAAAATAACGTCATAATCATATAATGGTTTACCATTGGTCAATTAAATAGTAAACTGGCCTGCCATTGGTAATTTAATCTGTGTATTGACTTATCATTGGCTACATTCATTTTATGACGTTATTATTTATAGGCAATATAAACAGCTTCCTTTTCTTAAGTGTAAAGAAACAAGGATGATAACATCCAAAAAAGTAAAGTCAGGCGGTCAGACAAACGGTCATTAATAAGTAAAGAGTAACCAATGCTTCGACATTTTAGAATAAACATTATTTTCTTATCATCTATTTACGATAGAGAGCTAAAGTTTTTTGTGAAGATTAACTAAACCAAACAATTTAAATTTTCAAAAAAAAGTTCTTAAAGGTTTGTGTCATTAAATAAGATTACGCGTTTATAAAACTTTGGGTACCAGTGTAATTTACAGTCCAATGTCCCCTCCCTCTCAAGTCTGTGATAGTAATGTATAATATATTCCCTAAACTAAGAATAACTTATTGGGAAAACAATAAAAACCATGCTTGAGAGTTCTTTAAATAAACTTAGAATAGTAATAAATATCCCCATAAAATATTTAATATCGCGTCGTATTAATAAACAGCTTTCCCCCGTTATTAAAATTATAAGATTAATTTTTGTTAGTTCCGGAGGTTCCGTGATTTTTATTTTGATACATAATTTTTAGTATAGCCGGTTTTGATCCAGTGCAGTGGATATTAATCGGGTTCGAAGCTAAATTGGAAAACATTTAAATATTTTAAAGTTAGTATGTTTTTCAACCTATTTTTAAAAAAAATACACTATTCTAAGACATGAAGATCACAGTGCCTTCGAAGGTGCTTTGACTTTAGTGTCATAACCTAAATTGGGACATAGTGCATTTCATTACCCTCGGTTAGGTAACTTCATTTCACTTTTCAATAAAATCTAAAATGCAGCGGTTTTTGCGAAAAATAGATTAAAAAATTTCAAGTTCAATTTTCACCCACTAGGAGTTACCGCATAATCATGACAAGAAAAGCAAAGATTATTTATTCAAAATTTTGAACAACTTTGCTTTAATAAAGTCAGTCATAAAACCTCTCTATATATGATTTATTTAAGGCTGAATTTCCGTGACCTTAGCAAAGCAATTGATAAAAATGGCCATTAATTAACTCACTTCAGGAGTGGTTTTATAAAGAACTTTATAAAAGCAAAGTTGTTCAAAATTTTAAATAAATAATCTTTCCTTTCTTGTCATGATTATGCGGTAACTCCTAGTGGGTGAAAATTGAACTTGAAATTTTCAAATTTAATTTTCTCAAAAACCGCTGCATTTTAGATTCTATTGAAAAGTGAAATGAAGTTACCTAACCTAGGGTAATGAAATGCACTATGTCCCAATTTAGGTTCTGACACTAAAGTCAAAGCACCTTCGAAGGCACTGTGAGATATATTTCGATTTTAGCAATCATTTTCAATTCATTTTGTCTCTTGTAGAAGTGAATCAAGCAATATTAGCTTGGTCGTTTTTCTAAAAACATTTAAAAGTTGTACCCAGTTTTCTATATTTATTTTAATTTACTTAGGACAGACGAACAGAGATGGGTTTTAAAATCACTTTTTAAAAGCGAAGCTTTTCTATAATTAGGGTCGGTCCGTACGTCCGTCCGAGATAGATAGCTTTTATTCGTTAATTTAGGCATGTTAGAATTGTCCTATCGATTTCAAACTTTGCTTGATGATTCCTGTAGTAGTTAAGTACGATTTAGAAAGCGTAGCAACTCTATAATAATTACCAGAATGTCCGTATGTCCATTTTAAACATGTTCATTTTTCTACTTTTTTAACAACAAATTTTTATGTGATTTAATTATCCGTTTGATCTGATTTTTGGTATATTGATTCCTGGGACAACAAAAAACAATATTATAAGCGAAGCAACTCTATAATCAAGTCCTAAGAATGTAAGTATGTCAATAAACATTATCCTGTATAAAGCAGTTTTTCAACAAATTTACTTACTATTTTGCTTCGACTCTTATACTTTTATATTCTGATTATTCAGTTTAGACACTATACAAGTGTTAATGTCAGTTTGTCCTACCGTTTCAGTGCTTCGCTTTTATGGATGTTGTCATCCTTGTTTATACTTTTGTTCATGTTTTAAGATGAGAAATGCCGCGACATAAATAGATTTTTTTATTTTCCGAATCCCTGTCTTAATTATGAACAAACTTCAATATTGAACATAATTTGTTTTACAATGATATAAGTTACAATTTTTAAGATTTTCACACGCATGTTTTGCCTTGTACATTATTGTTCAAATATAGAACTAAAAGTTGTCACAAATATAGGTATTAAATAACTATTTTCAAAAAATTCATTAAACTTAAGCCAAGTATTGATATACCTTTGAAAAAAATAAGTATATGTCCATATTCTCTACAAAAATGCACATCAGATTTAGTTTAGGCATTTTTTTATATCTCTAAAAATGCTTTGGGCTCTAAAATGCACTGTTGTTTTAGGAGATATTAAAACACCTGTTATATATTCGATGCATATTTTTATAGAGAATATAGACATATAACTATTTTTTTCATACTCCTACTGGTTGTTTCCCAAAATCAGAAAATGCAGTTTATTTCAGTCCACCCTTTATATCCATTCATTGTACTGATGGTCAAACAAAGCATCAAAACTAAAGATGGATCCTACTGCTGCTAAGTCAGTTGCGTAATCAAAATATAGGAAATGCCTTGGCCCAAAACAGGCACAATTCATTACCATTCATATTAGGAATTCAATACAAATATCAAGCAATCAAAGGGTTTGTTGTTTGAAAGTTGTTTGGCTGTTGAAGTTTTAATAAAAGGTTCATCGCCTCTTCTGGGGTATTTCATCATATTTTTTCACATAAGCTTTTGAGAGGTTGTTAGGTTAGGTTAGGTTTGGTAAATGTTAATGATTGCCATGCATGGTTAGGCAATTGGCCCCGCAGGGTTAAATTCCCACCAAAAAGGCTATAAATAGGAGAAAAGCTACTGTGAAATACCAACAAATCACACCCTTAGAGGCGTTGTCATAAAACTGACAGTACCCTTAGTTTTTGAGCCAATGAATGGGAGGACATTTTTATACTATTATGGGTACCAGTGTAATTTACAGTCCAATTTCCCCTCCTTCAATGTTAAGACTACAATCTAATGTTGATATATAAATTCATATTCACATTTTAATCAGTGGTGTGCTAAGGATTTTGCCAGGATGTCCGCACTCAAAAAATTTGACATCCCCCTTTACAAGTATAAACCTTTTAAACAAAAATAGAGAGGGACGTATTCATTTGCCATTTTTTCCAATAGGAGTGGATCGACCCTTTATAGCCCCCTTTTGAACCCTTCTGTAAGGCATGCATGTGTCAAACTGTTTTAAAAACCAGTCCTGCAGATTTTAAAGACAGGAGATGAATTTTAAAGAATTGGAAAAGTTGAAATACTATAACGTATACAGGAGAGGAAGAAATAGAATAAATATAACTAGAACAATAAAAATACTAAATACAAAAGTGACGCAACATTATATAGTAAACTGTAATTTAGTATAAATAGAGATGCTAATCATATAATATTTTTCATTGAAAAAAAAATTGTCAAAAAAAAGTTATAAATCAGTAAGTTTAAATAGACTTTCTGAGTTGCAAGGCTTTTTGATTCACACCTTACTGTAACAGGAATCATCATGCAAAGTTTGAAATAGATAGGACAATTATAATATGTCTAAATTAACGAAAAGAGCTAATTATTACTGATGATAGGGTGTACGAACGGAGGAACAGACAAGCCGACCCTACTTGTAGAGAAGCTTCGCTTTTTTTAAAACAAGGATGACAACATCCATAAAAGCGAAGCTCTAAAATTGATGGACAAACGAACATTAACACTTGTAGAATGTGTAGAAGTGAATAAGCAGATTATTATTGCATAAGTATAAACAAAATTTTAAGTAAATTTGTTACAAAACTGTTTAAATACATAATACTGTTTATGGACATACTTACATTTTTAGGACTTGATTATAGAGATGCTTCGCTTATAACAGTGTACCTTGTTGTAATAGGAATCAGTATTCCTAAAATCAGATGAATCGAATAATTCTAACATACAAAAATTTGATGTTAAAAAAGTAAAAAATCAACATGTTTAAAATTAACTTACGGACATTCTGATACCGATAATAGAGTTGCTGCGCTTTCTAAATCGTACCTAACTACTACAGGAATCACCAGGCAAAGTTTGAAATCGTTAGGATAATTCTAACATGCCTAAATTAACGAAAAGAGCTAACAATGACGAACTGACGGACGGACCGACCCTAATTATAGAAAAGCTTCGCTTTTAACAAGAGGGAGAAATGAGAAACAGAGAGCAAAACAATAGTTTAGTCTTCTCTCTTATTGGAAAATTAAAATAAATTGTATTCTAATCGATATATCATTACCTGGATGTTGCACCAGATTTTTATGTACTCTAATTAAGTGATATTCGCAGCTAGCTAATACAACAATACCCTCTTCCTCACCCACTACCCCTCCAATAGAATGAACAAATCGACAAATTAATGAGGTTCATGTTAGCAATTTAAATTGACGACAAATTTTCCCCTGTCAATATATCCACGTATTTTCTATATCCATTTGTATTCTAAAGTTTTGGAACACATATGTACTAATGTAGTCAATATATATACAGGGTGATCGAGAAAATCCTTCTATAAAAGTAACAGGATCTGTGTCTGTCTCTACCAAAGGTTCTTGCCAACAGCTAAACAGATATGATCCTCCTTTACAGTGAAGAGGTTCTTCTCTTAAAGGAAAATTAAAATAAATTGTAGTCTAAAGTTTTGGAACACATATGTAGTCAATATATGTATATTGTACAGGGTGCTCTGTATTAATCCTTATATAAAAGTAACAGGATCTGTGTCTGTACCGAAAAATCTTGACAACAGCTAAACAGATATGATCCTCCTTTACAGTATATCTTCTCAGAGTTTCTTGTCTTATTGAAAAATCAGAATAGATTGTATTCTAAAGTTTTGGAACACATATGTAGTCAATATATGTACAGGGTGCTCTGTATTAATCCTTATATAAAAGTAACAGGATCTGTGTCTGTCTCTACCAAAGGTTCTTGTCAACAGCTGAACAGATATGATCCTCCTTTACAGTATAGCTTCTCAGAGGTTCTTTTCTTATTGGAAAATTAAGATAAAATGTATTTTAAAGTTATGGAAAAGACAGAGACAGAGGGAGTCTTATACTTTTATATAAGGACATATTTACACAAAAAAAAAAAGTATCTAGTTTTAAATGTTTTTAGCTTAGCACCTTGCTTACCATTCTAATTCTTTAGTATCTTACTTAAAATTAATGGAATGGCCTAAAACCTACTGGAAATGAAATAATTTTAACTACTGGTTTCCAAAATCTCATTGAACATACAGTTTAAGCATACAGACAAACACTCAGTTGCTTTTATTTTAGAATATGTATTAAATTCAAAATGTTAAATCTTTTTCAGCTTGACCCTAGTTTGGTGTATCCAACCCACTTAATCTGCCAGGGGGTGGATAATCCCACTTTCTGCACGCCTATCATTTGTATTTAAGATAATATTTTTCTAAAAAAATATTTTAAATTTTAGCACCCTGTATAACAATAAAAAAAGTAAACACAATATTGAAAGAATAAAAGATGAATTTAAATTTATATTAACCCTTACAGATCGGGCCCCAATTCCCACCTTAATAGATCGGGGGGGGGGTCATATTGACCCCCCCCTCTATCTCAGCTTCTGTTACAGATAAAGACGTAAAATTTTTTTCTGGTGGTTCATGTGTATTTTTAGAGAAAATTACTTTTTCTAGTCATAGCGGCCAGGCCGCTTCTTAGCCGCTTTTTAGCGGCCAGCCGCTAAATTTTAAAACAGCTGTAGAGCGGCCAATTTTGCAGCTAGGATGACCAAATTTTAGGACGAACTTTTATTTTTCATAACAAAAAAAATACTTTTTCTGATCATCGCCGAAAAACGGCAAATAACGGAAACCGCCATTTTCGGCGGTTACGGCGGTAAAACGGCGGTTGGCGGCGCCAATTAATATTTTTATCTGTTTATTGTTGCTCAAGAATTTACCAAAAAAAATTTTAGGTCTCTAGCTGCAATAGAAGCCATGATATTCAGGATATATGTCTGTAGTAAAAGCCGGACAAAAATCGGTCATAAAGTCGGTCAGGGTGCGGTCAAACGGTCATAACACCACTTTTCCCATAAGGTCATTGATATCTTAGTATTCACCAAAAAAAATATAGGTTTCTACCTTATACACAAAAGTATTTAGAATTTTTTAAAATTTTGGTGCTACCCAACCGACTTTGACCGGACACCACGACCGACACAGACCAGATATCCTAATAAAATCAACTCTTGCCGACGCATAATTACTAAACTTAAAAAGTCATGAAGTCACAGCTCTCCATCTTGCCTACAAAAAAAATGACATTGAAAAAACTAGAGGGGGGGGTCAATATGACCCCCCCCCCCCCGATCTGTAAGGGTTAAACAAAGGAAATATGGAAGTGAAATATGTAACCATTGAGCTGTTTTTATATCAATATATTCTATATTTTGAGGAAAAAGGAGGCAAAAATAGCTTAATTTTAAGTATAAAAAAAACAGACAAAAAGCTCCCCAGATCGGACCCCTACAAAGCATTCCTATAAGAAAGGACTCAATCAGTTTATTGCTTAGCTAGATCTTATATAAACAAGGATGACAACATCCATAAGTAGTGAAGCTCAAGAAATGATGAAGGGATATCAGGAAAAAATTTAATGTAACATACGATAAACATGAAACTTGATAATATAGGGAAATCAAGAAACCTTTGAAATCACGCAACCTTTAAACCTTAAAAATCTAGAAATCGATCTAGCACCGCAATTAATAGACAAATCTTAATGAAACTGGGTGGAAAAATGTAGAATATGAGCGAAACAATCCCTGATAATTTCAGCCGTCAATCCTGAAAAGGATTAAAGAAAATCACAAAAACCTAACAACCTAGGAATCGATCTAGCCATAGGCGTCCAAGGGGGGGGGGGGTAATGGGGCGATTACCCCCCCCATTTAAAATTTTCCCCTACCCTGGGGGTGCCGTAGGCACCCCCAACCATTTAGGAGGAGGTATTTACCCCCCCAAACAATTTTGGAGGGGTAAATACCCCCCCAAAATAGAAAATCTCTAACAAAAAAAATTTTTGCGCGCTTCGCGCGCATTTTTAATACTAAATTTTTGATAAAATTTAAATTACCCCCCTCAAAAATTTTACCCCGGGGGTAAATTTTGGGGGGGGTAAACAAATTTTACCCCTGCCAACAGATTTCAGGGGGGGTAATTACCCCCCCCCCAAGCAAATTTTACCCCCGGGGTAAAAATTTTGGGGGGGGTAAAAAAAATTTGCGGCGCGCTTCGTGCGCCATTTTACCCCCCCCAAAACCGAATTACCCCCCCCTTAAAAAAATTTTACCCCCCCCAAAATAAAAAGCTTGGACGCCCCTGGATCTAGCACCCCTATTTATTGACAAATTTAAACAAAACTTGTTGGAAATATGTAGAATCTAAAATTAATTAATCCCTGAAAACTTGAGCCTTCTATCTTGAAAAGGAGTTGAGAAAATCGTGAAAACCTAAACATCTAGGAATCTATCTAACACCCCAAATAACAGACAGATGGGCAAAACAATGTATATATTAGATGGACATATATAATGGGAATCTTCCCTAAGAATTTCAGTCGTCTATCTTTTATAGGAGCTGAGAAAATCACGTCTCCCTCAAAACGTTTCTTTCATAAAGACGGACAGACGGACTTTTCAAATTATAGAGTAGCTCCGCTACTAAAAAAGCGTGTGTTTGCGGATGAGATAATATTAGCGGAGGGGAACGCACACTTACGTAGTAGCCGAGATATTGGGTCAATGATCATAATAATCAGGAATAGGGTGTCAGTAAATTATTAAGAAAAATTCGATATAATTTTTTTTGTTATTAAATATAATCTTTTAGGACCCTCATGAACACTGACCCCCCCCCCCCCCCCCTATACCTCCCTATTATGAAATAAATTGAATATAAAGTAGTTTTTGGTTTGTTTGTTTATTACTTTAGGTTAATGTTAGATTGGGTTATATTGTGATCTAAGTAGCCCCGCTGAGTTAGGGTACTCCAGGTATAGGCCCCTGCAGTGATAGGGCAAGGGCATAAGAACCCCTCCCCTCTTCCCCCTATTTTCATTTTATTTGAAATATATAGAGAAGCTTGTTACCAGTGCTAACCTGTCACTTTGTGGGAAAGCACCATTAGTCTTTATTTGGCACTCGCAGCACAAAAACATTTCATTTACCAATCTCCTTATCTCTGTTAGTTAATACACCAGATATATGGAAAATGATAATTATGTGTAGATGAATGCATGGAGAGAGGGGACATTGGACTGTAAATTATAATGGTACCCAAAGTTTTACTATCCTATTCGTTGGCTCAAAGATATTGGGTAATTGTTTAGTTGGTTCCAAATATTCCAACTAATGATTTATATCTACATAAGGGATGAATACCAATTAATCATCCATTCTCTTATCCCTGAGATGAATCTAAGTATGTCTCGCATCTATTCCATCAATTTGGTCACGCACAATTTACTTTGCAAAAATAGTACATCAGGATTTGAGTGATTTGTTCTTTTGTAGGGATACTAGCGGCTTCGCCCCTAGCCTCTAGGGGCTCGGGCCCCAAGAGGTTTGATCAAACCAAATTTTCGTATTTTAGATTTAAAATAAGAATGTAAAAAAAATGTCTTTGGGGGGGAGAAATTTTTTTTTTTTTTTTTTGGGGGGGGGGAGTCCACCCCAATATTTTAATTTTAGTTTTTTAAAAAAAATTATTTTATTTGTTTGGGGGGGTTATTTTTTTATTTTCTAGGGGGGTTTGGGGTGTCCCACCCCCCCAAGAAAATAGTTATAAACCTTCCCGGGACCTATTAGAAGCTACCCTGTATAGGAGAACCCGATCGGTTTAGCGGTTAGCGAGATCCTTCGCTATAAACAAACAAACAGACAGACAAACAAACTGACAAACAAACTGACAAACAAACAGACAAACAAACAGACAGACAGAAAGACAGCCATTGTTCTACTTAGTATTATAGATGGCAGTCTTTTATATTTCCAAAGCTATCAGCTGAGTTAAAAGACCCAATATAAAATCGGGACAGGGTCTCTGACCTGAAGAAGAGTTACATATAGCTCATGCCCCCTCTATTCTTTTACTTTAATCAGATAATAAAGCTATAAACCAGGAACGTCAAGAGGGGGGGGGGGTAAAGGTGTGATCCCCCCCCCCTCCCCAAATAAAAAAAACTTGGACGTCCTTGTCTCAATGATATAAAGATTAATATAAATCTATTCCGTAGTTTATGTACATCATTTATTTATTTTATCATTATATTTGGTCAAAACATATACAGTCATAATGTATGGATTCGATTGACCATAAAAATTCCTTTATTTATTATGAAATGCTCTTTCATATTTTCCATTATCTTATAAGTTGAGTGATGGCAATGTATATTATTCAAGTCATGATCTATAAATCTATAAAAAATCTATATGATACGTTTATGACGTTACATTCTTCAAATCATTCTTTAACAACTATAGTTTTATAAACCTGACCTCTCATTTGCTGATTTGAAAACTTTGGGTACTTTATTCAAATATGATTTGTTGGACCCAAATTTTCCACCATTACTTAAACTCTACATTTGGTAGAAAAATGTATATCATAATTGGGATATACACACATCAATTAATAGTCCATTGTCTTATTCGTTAAGACATGGATAAGGGATGGGAAACGTAGGAAAATATTATTTCAGGCCTATTTCAAGCCTAGGCCTATTTCTAGCCTAATAAACCAGTTTTGGGATGGCGCAGTGGTTCGTATAAAACGCTAATGAAAAAGCTGTGTGTGTGTGTGTAGATAAAGTATAGAATCAAATTCAGGTAGCTAGTTTAAAGTAAAACACATAACTTTTTAAAAACCTATATATTAATGGCTTTTGTTAAAATGAAGTTTTTTCTCCCCAAAATTTTTTTATCTTTTACTTTGGTAATTTGAACTGTCAGAAAGCTATCGTTGGGTTTCCCTCAGACAGATTTTAGTTTGTATTATTTGCATTTTTATTAATGAGTAAAAATTTTATTTGAAAATTTCATTGCTAATTAAAATTCAAGATAAATAAATTAATATGCACTTGGGTAACATTCTATCAAGTTATTTGGATAATATTATGTAATGATAGATTTGATCTGTGTTGTATTGTACAAATATTAGGGTTTAGGTGTTGTATCAATTCCGTATTAAATTTTTAAAATTCAAAATACAACATCTAATTTATAAACTACCAAATGAAAATTCGTAGCTACCTTCTTTCCAAAAAATAATCCCGTTATTTTTGTTTTTTCTATATGGCCCTTTTTTAATGTTTAACTCTAAGCAGATTTAATAATTAAGCTAATGTGATCTAACACCATTTATATTTATTTTTTAGTAGCAGACGAAATCTAGAATTGTCTGCTTCTAAAATTTCCGCCAATTGGTGATTGGTTGTTAAAAACAGGCCGATTCTTATTGGTTTAGAGCGATAGCTACTTGGGAGCGTCCGCCAGTTTGATAGGAATTTGTAATAGTTGCAATATCCCTTTAGAATCTAGGCCGGGGCCTAATTAATGGCCAGGTTTCCTATCCCTTATCCCTGTGTTAAGATCCTTGTAAAAAATGAGTCTCTGTGAAACTTTCGGAACATGGAAAAAAAATGAAGTAGAGGGTTTTATTGTATTTTAACAGTAGCTTTTGAGTTATTTTAGGTTAAATTTGATCAATGTTAGAGTCTTCCGCAGGGGCTAGAAAAAGGAGAAAAGCTACAGTGAAAATACGGCAAAACCCGCTACTTCGTTTTCTTTCCATGATCCAAACTTTCTAACCGTTACATATTTTTTAACAGACATACAGATGAACATCCTTTAACTTTAATATCCTAAAGTATATCCAATTGTATCAAGTATAAAATATATATTATGATTTGTGTAGAATTTATACAGCTGGGCAGTGGTCAACAGCCACTAAAAAGCTGCCATAAAGCTGACAAAAAATAGGTTTTGCGGGGTAGATAATACTCAAAAATCAAATCAATAGGTAGCTTTTCTGCAAATCATCTTCAAATCGGACTAGACTTTTTCAAGATCTTCATGCTTCATACCAATAGTTACATAGACTAAACTTTAAATTTTATTTAAAAGAAAAATTTAAAAATAAGAAGCTTCACTATAAAGTATATCCATATCGGTCTAGTGGTTTGCGATATCTTAAGCTACAGCGCATTCCCAAATCCAATTACCTGTATATAAGGATTAATGGCTTCGCTCCTAGTCTCACCTCAAGAGGTTATGGGAAGTCCTACCCCCCCCCCCCCCCCCCAAAAAAAAAAAAACAATAGCTTAAAACCACCACCGGATCACTAGGTATATTCCCTAAAAAGCACAACCTTATAAGTTAAGAAGTTACCAAGATCTTAATTAAAACTTGAGAGACATTGACAGACAGTCAAACATCCTGAAACTTGTATAAAAGGATGAGATACATATAAAAGCTGCGGTTTATGAACCCTGGCTGTATAAAGTTCTGATTTAAGATTCTGACCAGGGTTAATATATTCACCCTTTACTTCAGGGATCTGATGGGATAAGACAATGTCTGGTAAATTTATGTACATCTCCAATAAGCATTACCTATTAGTGTGCTTGAATAAATTTAACACTCATCGAACCATCCAATCAAAATTCAACAAAAAGTCCCCAAAGTTATTAAGCCATCGAATAAGAAAATGTTATCATAAAACTTTTGGGACTATTGTAATAAACATTCCAATGTCTCCTCCCTCCCTGCTTTACATTCATATAATAATATATATGTTTGTCTAGATTCATAGATAAATTATAATATAGATCATATATTTATATAATAATACACATGTTTGTCTAGATTCATAGATTAATAATAACATAGATCATCCTTTTTATAAAGTAGCAGGGTGTGTATTGTATATGCGTGTGCATAAGTGTCAAATAAGATCGCTAAAACAGCGTAGGGGAATATTATCAGAAGCTTATTAAAAGCTCCAAATAGGTTCCAGAGTTGTTTCGGGCTATTTCATTTAAAGATTTAAGTCTTGGGATGGTTTTATTCTATTTCTCCCCTTCCCTACCTCTTTTAATTCGTAGCTCCTAGATACTAGGAGTGAAACCGCTAGTATATTCATATAATAATAAAGATGTTTGTGAAGATTCATAGATTATTAATAATATAGATAACATAGATAATATATTTTTATAATAATATATATGTTTGTCTAGATTCATAGATAAATTATGATATATACTTTACTCTAGTTGTGTTCCTTTAAAGTGGAAATTTTTCCAAAATTTATAGTCTATGAACAGGATTTATTTCTTCGTCTATGGTTTTTATCTAAATCTATGACAATAAATAGTCTATGAAAAGAAATTGTTTCTGTGGTTAAAATGGTAGTTTTCCAAATCTTTATAGATAAATAGTCTATGAAAAGGATTTATTTCTAATTTATAATAAATCTATGACAATAAATAGTCTTTGAAAATGATTTATTTCTTCGTCTATGGTTTTTATTTATACTAAATCTATGACAATAAATAGTCTATGAAAAGGATTTATTTTTTCGCCTATGGTTTTTGTTTATATTAAATCTATGACGTGTAATAGTCTATGAAAAGGATTTGTTTCTGTGTTTAAAGGAGCCAAATTATTCGAAATCTATATAGATAAATAGTCTATGAAAAGGATTTATTTCTGTGGGTAAGATAGCCATTTATACTAAATCTATGAAATAAATAGTCTATGAAAAGGATTTGTTTAAGTGTGTAAGAAGGCCAATTTCTAGTAAATTTTCATCCCAAGCAGACAGCGTAATCTTTTATTTATGAAATACTTTATTTGAAAGTATGATTTGATAGAAAGATTACTTTAGAATATCAATATTTGCGTCGCCACTAGCCTCTACAGGAGGCTGTGAAAGGTCAGGAAAATAGCCTAAAGCCATATCAAAACAAATAAGCTTCTCTGAAAAATACAACCCAATGCATGGAACCAGAACTTTCCTAGATCTTAAGCTCTAGAAAAAAAGACTTAAAAGTTTTTTAAGCGATTGTTATTATGACATTCTTACTCTCCCACTATCCATATTTCCTAGGAGCACTTATAAAATGGACCCTCAAATCTACATTTTGGTTTTTAAGACAAAGTAAAGTAATTTAGGGGGGGGGGGTGGTATTTTTAGTGGTTATTTCTTTTGTTATTATGAAGATACCCACCCAAACAATAGCTATAAAAACTTTCTTGGATCTATAAGAAACTTCACTGTAAAGGAGGACCATTTCGTTCCATTGCATTGGTTAGAGAAGATATGATAAGATTTATTTTCCCATAGGTACATACAACTTCTACATTATTGGTATGTTATAAAATTTTTTATGTGGTGTTTCCTGAAAGAGATTGCTGTTAGTTTAAAATTCAATATTATAATATCAAGAAGAAGTGTTATTTTATAATGAATTGCATAGACAGTACAGTTGTTGTTTTATAATTAAGTATCTAGCACAGGACTGTGTCGAACTAATGCATCTCCTCCTAGTTCTTAACATATTAAATTATCGCAGACTATTTCTATTCATTATTGAATCCTGTGCAGCCTTGATCCAGATGGATGGCATAACCCCTTTAGGGGTTGTTGAGCGGTTAGCGAGATCCTTTGGTATAAACACAAATACAGACAGAAATATAGAGAGACATCCTGTTATTATTGCGTTCTATATTATGATTGTTTGGACAAAGCTATATAATTGTGGAGTAGCCCCGCTTAATCATTGATTCTGTCCCATACATTTATTTCAGGGAATATAGGGATATTCATTGATCATAATATTTACACACATCTGGAACCATATCTTTTCGAGAGGGGCTGAATAACGAATACTAATCCTTTTTAAAAATTGTTGAAATATCTTACTGGACACAAAAAAGGCAGAAAGACTTTAATAAAATTTAAATCAAATTCAAATATTTATTAGAACAAAACATTAATAAATGATAATTAAATTGCATTAAGAAAAGAAAAAAAATTATTAATAACTATTTAATATAAAAAAATGAATACTGTAGGTTTAATACACTATAATTTAAGTATCCAATGGTTGTGTTAATAGCCTTTTAAGTTTTAGATATTTTAGTAGCTACGCCTTTATCATCTACGGGTAAAGGAGGATGCATAATTAAATATCCTAAAACAATCCTAGGAACTATGTAATTCTTCCATTAAATGGAAAACTCAATTGGTTCTGTGGTGAAAAGATCTTAACGTACAAACAAAATGGATTTATGCCTCTATTATATTCCATTGACCCATTAACTGAATCCCTGAATTTCAGGGAGGGATAGTAAATTGAGCTGTTTTTATACACTAGTCCCCAAAGTTTTATATCAACATTTTCTTATTCGTTTGGGGATTCTATTTAATTTTGATTTGTTTGTTCATCACGTTGAATGCCCAAACGTTTCAATAACTATTGATAGTCTACAGGAGGGGGGTAATATTGTGTATAATCATTGAGGATGTACATCTATTTATTAGCAATTGTCTTATCCCTTTAGATCCCTGGATGTTTTTGCTGGATGAAAGTTTAACCTCTTGTAAAGTTTCACATTTGCTGGGATTAATATCAAACTTACAAACTTTAACATCTCATGGTTCTAAAGGGATAAGACAATGGCCGATAAATTGATGTACATCCCAAATGATTTTACACAAAATTACCTCATATGTTGATAGTGTTCGGACACTCAGCTTCTTAAGGAACCTATATACCAATCAAAATTTGATAAAAGTTCCTGATGTTTTTAAACCAACAAATAAGAAATCGTTATTATAAAACTTTTGGGACTTATGCAATAAACAGCCCATTGTCTCCTCGCTCCCTGTAGCCATCTCCAGTTATTGGTTAATCTAACCGATACTTTTATTCCCGTAATCATCCTGTCCTGTATGTGAGCATACAAAACAAACAACATTTGGTACCTTTTGTTTATATGATCATATTCTTAATCTTTATATGTCTGTCGTTTGTCTATTTGTCTTTCATGTCTATATGTAAGTACATTTGTCAACCTGGCTATGTGTCTGTATATCTTAGACAACTTCTCAAAGTCTTGCTGTCAGTCTTTTTTTCAAATTGTTTGTGTGTCTGTTTATGTAGCTTAAATTCTGTTTATGTTAGTATATCTCTTCTTTTTACCTTAATATTTAATATTTATCTGTCTGTCTGTCCGTCCAATAGAAAAGGTTAGGGGGAAAAGTTAAATTCTCGCCTGCTATTGAAAATAGACAGTCACAATGAGTATAATTTACTCGGTCCGTTGGTCTTGCGTCGAGGACCAAAGCCATATATATTGTAGGTATCTTTTTTAGTAGCGAATCTACTCTATAATTCACTTTGTCTATCCGTAAGTTAACCAGTCCGAAACTCTATGGGGGAAATGTGATTTTCTCGGCCTTTATTGTTAATAGACAGCTGATATTTTTAGTAAAGATTCCTATGACACGTGGGTATCTAGTCTATACATTGTTTTGTTTGTCTGTCGGTCGGTCATGCTCAAAAATATATAAACCTTATTTTTTTAAGGTTTCGTGATTTTCTTTGTTCTTTCTCTTTTTTTTCTTTGTAATGACAACTGAACATCTGCTCTATTTGCTGTTTTGTGAAAACTTTTTCTGTTTCTTTCCTTCTCTAAAAACCTCTAACCACCCCCCCCCCCAATTTTCCACCGATTACATTAATCTTAATTTAAGCATAAAACTTTGTTATATTTATAGTAATAATGGAAGATTAGCTACCAATCTCATTTGGTTAATTAAAACCATTTCCAGTGTGGCTTAGAAACCGATTAATATCCGCAGGATCAGATCCAGCCAAACTGAAAAATTATGTATAGCTTTGTATTACGGTCAACTACGAATATTACTATAAAAAAATCAAAAAAAATTGTAAGCCCGGGACTTTAGCCCCTCGGGTCTAAGAAATTGGCTGGTGAAAAAACAGAAATTAAGACTAAAAGGCTCATTATGCACTTTTTTCAATTTAGGACTTCTATTAGGAATTCTATACCTAATTGTCCTAGTAGTCTGTAGTTCAAAAAATCATATAAATTGGACAATTTTAATAAGTTGAGAGAAGTGACATTGGACTGTAAATTATAATGATAGTCCTGCTATCTTATTCGTTGACTCAAAAACTGATGGTAATTAATTCATTCATTTATTTTTGGTTATTTTAAAAACTAGAATCTAGCTAGGGACAATTTCTTTGCAATGTGTAAGAAAAATAGTCTTGAACTATTCCAAGGCTTAAATCTAAAAACAAAAAAGCCTAAAACAATCCAATGGCCTATATGAAGCTTCCCTAAAAAGGGAGAAATCAAAAAGTTATCGAAATCTTAAGCAACAAAAGAACCTTTCTATTTAAATAATGCTAGTAACTGCGTTTCTAGTATCTAGGGGCCTTAATGAAATATTTTAAACTAGGCTAAAACCATGTAAAGACATGAACCGTTTGAGTAGTTATCAAAACCATTAGCTACAGACGAAAAAAAAGAGGGTGGTGGTACCCTCTCCCGAAATATTTATCAACCTTCCCAGGACCTATGAAAAGCCAGTCTGTAAAGAAAAACCATATCGGTTTAGCGGTTAGCGAAACAAACAAACAAAAATACAGATAGATATCCTGCTACTTTATTATAAGGACTAGCGGCTTTGCCCCAAACTTTATAAAAAATTTATCAAAAAAATTATGCAAAAATAGATAATATTGAAAGGGTAATATAATAAGCATAGAAAAATATTTAAATGGCATACCTAAACAAAAGATTACAAAAGACATTTAAAAACAAGGATGGCAACTTACATAAAAGCGAAGCTTAAAAATAAAACTATATGGTTAATGCTGAATATATGGCATTAATTAAAAGTAGTAATGGCTGACATTTTAACAACCTTATTATTTTTAAATAACTTTATGAGTATGACTGTTATTTAGGTACTTTATAATAGTTTAAAACTTCCCTTGACCTAAAAGATGCTTCACTGCAAAGGATAACCATTGATCCAGTGCAGTGGTTAAAAATGTAATAATGTCATTGAGATACTTCGCTTTTGAATGCTAAACAGACAAACAAACATACTATGTAAAAAAGGTTTGCTTCTAAGAAAGTGGCTATTATTTTTTAAAAAACCATCAACCTTAAAAATTAGGTTTATGTTTAATGAAGCCTGGCCGACAAACAGATGGAAAAAACAATGTATAGAATATATGTGCATATATCCTAGAATTTTCACAAAAAATCTGCTGTTTATCTTCAATAGCAGCCAAGAAAATCACATTTCCTTATAAATGACGGACATACAAAGTGAATTAAAGAGTAGCTTCGCTTCTAGAATAAGAAAGTGGCTATTATTTGATTTCACACCAATTTTTATGGCAATTGTGAAGGTATGTAAAAACTATATGGGATAAACGGATAATTTTGTTGGATAAAAATTGTTAAAAATTAAAGTATAGATGTATAATCCAGTCAACTACCTGCCCAAAGTAGTGGAGAACCTTTCGTCTGCTAGCAAATTGTTTTTTTTGTCCTTTTGTATGGACTTGACTGTGTTAATTTTTTCGTTTTGTATATTTTAGAGGTACATTTTTATGATATTAATCAAAGCCGAGTAAAATCAATGTGTGCAGAATGTGTAATGTTCAAAATCGGGCCTAGAAATTGCTGGTCACCAAACTAACACTTACATTGAGGTGATGGTAACGAGAGTTCTAGACCCAACTGCCGATGCTGCGCAAAATGGTACAAAAAAATTGACGTCATATGATAAAAAAAACCAATGAGAGGCGAGTATATATTTTACCATTGGTCAATTACAATGTATACTGGCCTCTCATTGGACAACTTTATAGTATGACGTCATTTTTTTGTACCATTTTGCGCAGCATCCCAACTGCCTATTCTTTTATCCATATTCAAATTGTCTTTTTCTTCCACTCCCCTCCCCCCATCCACCTGGTTAAGCTCAACATAACAAGATATTTTTGTGGCGCAAAGTGTTCCACAAAAAAAACAGAGAAAAAATTATTAGTGGTACACTCTAACATCTTAGGGTACTGTTTTGATATTTAAAGAGAAGGTGACGACAGAAAAATAGCCTAAAACCAACCTGTCTAAGCATAAACCTGATATAAGAAAGCCTAAAACCATCTGGGACCTATAGTATACTTTCCTAAAATAAAGAAATCAATTTATTTTCTGTCTATCTATGTATATATATCTCTTATTTCATTAAGTTACTTTTGTAGTTTATTGTCCTCATCATGAAAACACCATGGCATCTTTTTGAATACCAAAACCAGCAGTAATGTCATAAAGAGAGGGGGGGGGCAACAAAATTTTATTATCTTATGCTCACAGAGAAAGGAAAATTTCTTCAAAAGATAACAAAAAGATTCTTGGTAAAAAAAAAGCCGATGTTACTTTTTTAGGCACATCCGCTTTGGCTGCAGCCCCAGTGAATGGCTGGTATTAATTGATTTGTTTACTAATTTCATTTTTTTCTAGGGTTGATTTGTTTTATACTTATATTAATGTCCAGAACTTATGAAAGCTACCCATTAAAGGAGAACCATATCGGTTCAGTGGTTAGAGAGATCATTCGGTATGCAAACACAGATACACACAGATCCTGTTACTTTATTATATGGATTGGCTACGCCCATTGGTTCTGGGGGGTTGGCTATCATAGGTAACACAAATAAATTTGATTTTTCATCATATGGTAATTTTAGTTCTTGGTAGAAAAGTATACATCTTACTGTGGTATGACTAGAAAGTATATTCCCTGCAAAGCAGAATGGTAATAACTTGAATCTGATACTTTATTTTCGTCAAAATATTGACACTACTTCAGAGAGGGGGGGAGGGTGGCTGGGCAATTATTGCTCCCCCCGAGTTTTTTGCTTCTAATTTTATTTGTGTATAAGATGTAGTTTTTCAATTGGTAAAAGTAGACAACTTTTGTGAAATTATATTTTGGGTCCATCAATCCTTGCGGCCACAGGAGCCATCCAAAATTCAGGTAAATCCAGTTATATTTTAAAATTTTAACGTCTGCCCTCCCATCAATAGACGTCCAAGGGGGGGGGGGGGGGGGTAATGGGGCGATTACCCCCCCCCTATTTAAAATTTACCCCCATTTAAAAGGGGGTATTTACCCCCCCAAACAATTTTGGGGTGGTAAATACCCCCCACAAAATAAAGAATCTCTAAAAAAAAAAATTTTGCACGCTTCGCGCGCATTTTTAATACTATATATTTAATAAAATTTAAATTACCCCCCCCAAAAATTTTACCCCGGGGGTAAATTTGGGGGGGGGGTAAACTAAATTTACCACTGCCAACAGATTTCAGGGGGGGTATTTACCCCCCCTCCCCCTAAGCAAATTTTACCCCCGGGGTAAAAATTTTGGGGGGGTAAAAAAAATTTACCCCCCCAAAAACGAATTACCCCCCCCTTCAAAAATTTTTACCCCCCCCAAAATAAAAAGCTTGAACGCCCCTGCTCCCATCTGCTGTAATGTTGATTTAGATTAGTTTGAATAAACGGGATGATGGTTAATTCTGTGAATACTTATCCCTGATCTGACTTTTTAACTACATTATCTCATTGTTTTGCTAATTCACGAACATTTTTATCTCTCTATTCACTTTCTCTTTTAAAAGCGAAGTTATTCTATAATACACTTTGTCTGTCAGTCCGTCTGTCCATACGTTCGTCCATAACGACTTGCTCTTATCTTTCATTTAGACAAGTTAGAATTGTCCTATTGATGTGGTAATTCCTGTACCAATTAGGTACGATTTAAAAACCCTTTCATCTTTTTGGGAACAACATTGTGTATGATATAATTATCCTATTTATATGATGTTTGTTACATTGATTCTTAGGACAACAATATACAATATTCAAGCGACGGAGAGAAAAAGTCAACGGCACCCTAACCTATTTAGCCAACAAAAACATAGGTTTATTCCCATGTAAATGGAATAATATGTATTTATCTCCCATTGTCTTATTCCTGTAGATCCCTGATATTATAAGAGAGAAACTGCAAACTTGCTCACATTTACATAAATACACCAGAGAAAAAGGGGTAAGACAATGTCTGATAAATTTATGTACATCACCAATAATGTTACACAAAATTGCTCCTTCTGTATATTACAATTTGTAGTTAAAACGTTTGAACATTCATCATAATGAACCAACCAATAAAAATTCAATAAAGTCCTCAAAGTTTTAAGCCAACGAATAAAAAAACGCTATTATAAAACTTTAAGGACTAGTGTAATAAACAGACCATTGTCCCCTCTCTCACTGTAAATAAATACACTAGGGATAAAGGGATACCAACGTTAACCCTCTTTACTCGTTAATCCTCACCTCCTAATGGATGAACGAACTTACCAACAAATATTATATTTCCAAACCATTTATTAGATTTTATTAAACACCTATATTACATATCATACTAATTTTATTGATTCAATATGAATAAACAATTTTTTATATTTATCTCTGATATCACACACACACACACACACACACACATATCTATTTTCAATTCTGTATGAAAAGCAAGTTTCAACTAATTTTAGAATTGTGCAACTTTAACCAGAGGCCCTATTACAGGTTATACTTATGAATTGCTTACATTATTTTTTGCAATTCACTGAATATACTCCAAAATTGTAATTTTAAAACTTGCAGCAATTAGAAAAGCAAGCTTTAATCAATTTTAGAATTGTGCACATTTCATTTGAAATTCACGAAGTAAACTCATAAGTAGCTCACATTATTTTTTGCAATTCATGAAGTATACTCGTAAATAGCACACATTTTTTTTCACAATACACAGAGTTGTCTAATGAATTTAAACTCTAAACCTTGCAACCTTTAGGGAAGCAATTTTCAACTAATTGCATTTGTAACCAGAGGTCCCATATAAGGTTATACTCATAAATTGCTTACATTATTTTATGCAATTCACAAAGCATACTCATGAATTGCAATTCTAAACCTTGCAATATTTGAGGAAGTCTTTTCAACTAATTTAATTGTGCAAATTAAACCAGAGACCCTATTACAGGTTTTACTCATAAATAGCTTATATATTTTTGCTAAAGAATTGCAATTCTAAACCTTGAAACCTTCAAGGAAGTCTTTTTCAACTAATTTAATTGTGCAACTTTAACTATAGGTATTATTACAGGTTATACACTTTTTTGTTCTATACAAATTAGACTCAACAATGAGCCATGTATAACCGGTAATTATGTAGATATTGATAGTGTACAAGTAAACCTTAATGACATATGTAATAGGGCAGGTTGATTTGCATGCAAGGGTTACTGGGCCAATATAAAACCCTGTGAAACTTGAAAGAGGTTTATTAATCCAAAAATAACCGGCGCGCGGGGGGTATAAAAAGTGCCCATCTCCTTATAAAACCCAAAATTGAAATTTTCAAATAACCTACCAAAATAAACAATTTTGACTAAATCAGCTGTTTTTAGGTGCTTAATGAGACTAAATCAATATTTTTCAAAATGGTTTTCAGATCTGTAATCAGCATTTCAATGCGGTCATTTTGATATGCAACATGCCTGTGTTTGAAGGAATTTCAATTTTTGGTTTTAGAAGGGGGTGGGCACATTTTATACCCCCTTTGCTCGCATTGTTTTTGGATAAAACAACCTCTTTCACATTTCACAGGGTTTTATATTGGTCCAGTAACCCTTGCCAATGTCTACTACTGTGAAATTGACCCAACCTAATATGTAAGTCAAAAAATATATTAAGCAACTAAAATTCAGGTATTTGGCATCATCAGGCATTATAAATGGTGCCAAACATATTTGGAGGCAATTTATAATTACAAATTAAGCACACATTTACAGTGCAAGCTTTGAGTAGATATGTTTATATGTGCAATGTTAAATTGAGAGGCTATTGAACCCACTTTATTAACCTTCATCAATTACTTTGTTGTAAAGGGGTTTCTACTTTCATTTCATCTAAAAATCATGCATTACTAGTGACGTAAACTTTATGTTTAGATAATTTATAACTGCAGTAAACATACAGAATCATTAACTTCGGATAACTATAAGTGGGGTAAAATTGCTTTCAAAAAAGTTCTCATAAAAAAAAACACACTGTATAAGCACAGCATTATAGCACAAAATTTGAGTAATCCTTGTTTATATGTGCCTAATAGAGAAGCTAATTGGCCTACTATAAAAAAAACCAGAAAATCAGACACTGAAATGGCGCTGAATTTAAGTTTACCAAAATTTTAAGTACAATCAACATATAAGCACAAAATTATGGCGCTAACTTTGAGTTTACCTTGTTTATATGTGCAATATATAGAAGCTATTGGGCCCACGTTAATATATTAATTTCAACTGAGGCTAGATCCATACTGTTTAGGAGAACAAACTTCTCGAGATCTTAAGGAACATATCTTTAACTTTAATAATAGTATAAACTAAAGCTATCAAACATATAGAAATAAATAAGAAAACAAACTGTGATACACAAAACAAAATGCATAGATACGTGTAGAATTTTTATATGAACTCATTATTTCGTTCCTTAAATAAAAGTAAAAAGAATGTAAGTTTGTCTGTAGCGAAGGATTTCGTTTTGACAAAATTATACGTTGGAAAACTTCTTAAATTCTGAATACAGTTTAATGACATACTGACATTTTTAGAACTTGATTATAGAGTTGCCTCGCGTATAATATTGCTACGCTTCCTAAATCGTTCCTAACTACTACAGAAATCATCATGCAAAGTTTGAAATCGATAGGACAATTCTAACATGTCTAAATAAACAAAAAAAAGCTCTCTGTTACTTACGGACGGACTTAAGGACCGGCCCTAATTAAGGAGGGAGAGGACATTGAGCTGTAATTTATTACATTAGTCTCCAACGATTTAAAACAAAGTTTTATTCCTTGGCTTGAGAACTTTTATTGAATTTTGATTGGTTGATTCATTAGGATGAGTGTCCAAATGTTCAACCACTAATCGTAATCGAAAGAAAGGATAATTTTGTGCATCATCATTGGAAATGTACATCAATTTATCAGCCATTGTCCCATGAGAAATTCTTCCTGATTAATGAACATCTACTCTATAACTTACATTGTCCGTCTGATTCCAAAACTATCAAGATCAAGTTTAACTGGCAGAAAAGTTGTTGGTAAAATATCTAATTCTAGTGCCATATCCATTTTATTTATTGTTACACTAGCGGCTACGCCCCCTTCTTGGGGCCTCTAGGGGAGCTTGCGGAGGAGGGAGTTGAATTCGATAACCCAATTTTTTATTTCAGATTTAATAAGAAAACAATTGTTTTGTTTTTTTTTTTGGGGGGGGGGGGAGATAATTTTTTCTTTTTCTTAGGAGGGTGGTGGTATCCTCCCCCAAAATAGTTATAAACCTATCCCTAAGAATATGACAAGTTATTCTGTAAAGGAGAACCATATTGGTTAAGCGGTTAGTGAGATCCCTCCGTACAAACAGACAAACATTCTGTTTCTAGTGGCGTTTTCTATTCCGAAGTTGGTTGTACCCTACCCCAATATAGTTTTACACCAACCAAGGACCTATGTTAAAAAAGCTATGCTGAAAAGGAGAACCATATAGGTTCAGCGATAATCAATACTTCAGTACAGACATACAAACTGACATTATGTTGCTTTTATATAAGAATTGCGTTTATTGATTTATGAAAAGGCATCTATTACTGTTTTCGGTTTTATTTTTATCTAATTTCTTTTATATCTATTGTAATTGAACCAGTAGAGTATGATACATTTAGAGACGGACAATTTTTATAAAAAAAAATTATTTGATATTCAATATTTTATTCTATTTGATTCATCATGTGCCACTAGAGGTCTACCTACAAGGGCATGTGAGTTGGGGAAGAATTAAATCGTCCCCCCCACCCAAAAAAAAAATGTTTAAATTTTAAATTTATACATAAAGAAAATGGAGAGGGGGGGAATTTTTTCTAATGACGATTTCTCTTGGGAGAGTAGTGGTATCATCTCCAAAAATAGTTTTAACCTTCCCAGGTCATATGAGAAGCTACTCTGTAAAGGAGAACCATATCGGTCCAGCAGTTTGAAAGATCCTTTGGGACATACAGCCCCACATGCAGATACAGATCATGCTACTTTTAAATATACCAGCGGATACGCCCCTAGAATCCTCTAGGAATACTTATTGTGGAAAAAGGGGATTTTAAATTTAGGTTTCAAAAAGAAAAAGTAAAAAAAGTTTCATTTTTTTCTTGGGGGAGTGGAGATACCCTCCACCAAAATAGTTATAAACATTTCGTGGACCTATAAGAAGCTTCATTGTAAAGAAGAACCATCTCAATTCAGCGGTAGCTTACACTGCAGACAAAAAGGCTTACTACTTTATATAATAGGAATGATTATTTTATCGTTTAGTTCTAAATTATGATTCGTACCCTGCCATTACCTCCCATGTAATACTCTATCTTTCAAAATATTTATCCCTCTCTTTGAGCCCAGGATATGTTTAGCTCTCAAACTTTGATTTGTATTAGAAATGGAAATAATATACTTCGATATATCAACAAGGGAAAATTTATTGTTTATATAGGTTGCTAATATGTTCTAAATTTTTGGCCAGTTCGTTCATCTAGGAGGAGGGGAGTGGATGAGGTAAAGGGGGTGCTAGTGGATATCAGCATTTTAGCCAGCTGTGAGTATCACTTTATTAGAGTACATAAAAATCTGGTGCCATATCCATGTAAATGATATATTTATTGTATTAGATCTGACCTATTTATACTTGTTGTTGTTCAGTTTATATTGCATTAGGTTGGCTCAGTTTTCATTAGGTAGGTTCAGTTTTGATTTATATTTACTAATGATGGTTCGGTTTCAGTTTATATTGAAATAGGCTGGTTCAGTTTCAGGTTAGGTTCCATTAGGCAAGGTCAAAATATATTTTTTTCAAACATCATTTAAATCTATTAAAGACATATTTCATTAAAGAGTCCTTTATTTATCCTATTATATAAAGTAATAAGCGTTTTTTGTCTGTCCCGAAGGATCTCGCTAACCGCTGAATCGATATTGTTCTCCTTTACAGTGAAGCTTCTTATAGGTCCTGGGAAGGTTTTAAACTATTTTTTGCCTTCACCCCCCTCCCCCCCCCAAAAATAGTTTTTACTCTTTTGCAAACTCAAATTCAAAATGGGATGAGGTCGACTTTTCTACCTTAAGTGTTCCTAGAGGCGTCTAGGGGCGTAGCCGCTAGTGGTTTAGATTGTAAAACTATTGTTATTTTTTTTGGATTTGTTATTAGTTGAATCAGATGAAATTATAAAATATTTTTTCCAATACCAGTGGTTAATTTTAAATTTTTGGGTGGTGGCACCCACCCCAAAAATGGTTATAAACCTTTCCAGGAACTATGGGAAGCTACACTGTAAAGGAGAACTGTAAATGAGAGTTCCTTCGATGTAATACACAGACAGACATACAAATAGGCTGTTACTTTTATAAAAGGATTTTTTCTCTGTTTATTTCTTATTTTCTCTCTCTCTCTCTCTCTCTCTCTCTCTCTCTCTCTCTCTCTCTCTCTCTCTCTCTCTCTCTCTCTTTCTCTCTCTCAAACTCTCTCTATTTCTCTTAATAAAATAAATTTATTATATATATAAACTTAATGTGTAATATTATAATTTATTTAATAATATTCTAAATGCAACGCTGTCCTTATCATCATAGACAAGGATGGTTATTCTAAAGATAATAGTTATTTTTCCCATCGTATTATAGACAGCTTCCCGCCGATATCATAATGAACAATTATGAAAGATTAAAACCATTATTGTTAGCCCCGAGCAGTCGAAGGCCAACAAAACTGGTATTGATTTTATGTTTTTTAATTTTATATGGTTTCTACCCCATACTGGAAAAAAATTCAGGTATTTGAAGAAGATTTTCCTGATGAATTATTGTTTGACTGTCATACAAAAATGGATATATTATAATTTGGATGTGGCACCAGATTTCTATGTACTTTAAATAAGTTAAACTTGCAACTGGCAAAAATAATGATACCCCCTATCTTCTCCCCTTTACTGGATGAACGAGCTAACCAATAAATGAGGTCGTTGTTAACCTAAATTGGAGACAAATTTTCTCCTGTTAATATATCCACGTATATTGTATATCCATTTATACAGAAGAATCTATTAAAAATGGACCAAACAACATCATGCTAAAGACGTTAATAATATGTACAATAGGGCTTTTTATTAGTGAAGCTACTCTATAATTTGTCTGTCTGTTAGTTAGTCCATAACGCTATGGGGGAAATGTGATTTCCTCAGCTGCTTTTGTAGTTAGACCACTAAAATTTTCAGAAAAGATTCCTATAACATATGCGCATCTAGTTTACACATCGTCTTTTCCGTCTGTCTGTCGGCCATGATTTACAGGACATACAGCTTATTTTTTTAGGTTTCCAGGAAGACGAAGAAAGTCCCTCAAATAATCAGCATATGACAGGGGCGTCCAAGCTTTTTATTTTTGGGGGGGTAAAAATTTTTTAGGGGGGGGTAATTCGTGTTTGGGGGGGGTAAAATGGCGCGCGAAGCGCGCCGCAAATTTTTTTTTCTCCCCCCAAAATTTTTACCCCGGGGGTTAAAATTTGCTTGGGGGGGTTAATTACCCCCCCTGAAATCTGTTGGCAGGGGTAAATTTAGTTTACCCCCCCAAAATTTACCCCCGGAGTAAAATTTTTGTGGGGGGTAATTTAAATTTTATTAAATATATAGTATTAAAAATGCGCGCGGAGCGCGCAAAATTTTTTTTATTAGATTATTTTGGGGGGGGTATTTACCCCCCCAAAATTGTTTGGGGGGGTAAATACCCCCTCCTAAATGGTTGGGGGTGCCTACGGCACCCCCAGGGTAGGGGTAAATTTTGAATGGGGGGGGGTAAAATGAAAAAATTTTTGGGGGTGCCTACGGCACCCCCAAAATCGTTTGGGGGGGGTAATCGCCCCATTACCCCCCCCCTTGAACGCCTATGGCATATGACGTCATAAAAATGAGGGATTATCCATCTCTTTTTTATTGGTTTTCTTTCCCACTCCTCCTCTCCTCATCCTTCACTTTTATGACGTCAGAATTATTTTTGAGGGACTCTCTTCATCTTTGTTTCCATATTTTCTTGCTTATTCCCTCTCTTGCTTTTCTTTGTTATGGCAACTGAAAATCTGCTGCACTATAACTCACTTTGTCCGTTTGTCCATTCCACGCTTTTTTGGTGGTTCGCTACTTATGGATGTTGTCATCCTTGTTGATATGTTTATTCATTATGCCTATCTCCTTCTTTAGTTCTGATCAGGGATCTAAAGGGATAAGATAATGGCCAATAAATTGATGTATATCCCCAATGTTTATACACATAATTACTCCTTCTGTAGATAAAGTTAGTGATTAATGTATTTAGACAATCAACCAATAAAAGTCTCCAAAGTTGTTGAGCTATCAAATAAGAATACATTATTATAAAACTTTGGGGACTAGTGTAATAAAGAGCCCAATGTCCACTCCCTTCCTGAGTTCTGATGCAAACTAAGTTGTGAAGTTTGATTAATTTACACACACAAACACACACACACACACACATACACACACACATACACACACGCATACACACACGCAAATACACACAAACAACAGTTGGTTAAGGAGTATATTGATATCATTTTTAAGAATTTAAAACGTATTAAAAATTTTAAAACATTTACATAATTGTTCACTTTTAAAATCCTTTCTTTAAAACTTTACTTTCATATATTTAGGAAGATAGGGATGGAACATTGGGCAATTAATTCAATCTTAGGGTTCTTGCTGAAAGGCTGTAAAAAAAAACAAATTAGCCCCATTTTTAAAAAATTACAAGAGCAAATTATATCTTTTTTAGAAAATTGTACATATTTGAGAAATATCTCTTATGAAAAAAGGTGTTTATTTTAAAATTAGGTAACCATATATCACAATGAACAAACCATTTAGGAATCAATCACTAGAAGAAAAAAAATGCTATTGAAACTACTTTATCCCTATACCTATTGTAAAACCAAAGAAAGCAGGAATTTAAAATATGATAATTTTTTATAGAATATTTAGCACAGAAATATTACAGCAGAATTTATATACAGTAAAGTTTTTTATAAGGCTAAATAAATTTGTTTCATGTGAATTTTGTTGCCTGTTTCTGTTTGTGTTGATTTTATAATTCACTGGGTTTAGTCTATTAGGAGAGTAACATCCCAATATCCCGGTAGATGTTAGAATATTAATTCTAATCTTTATGTGAAATGATAATATAGTATTTAGTCCTGCTGGATACTGCGCAAGTTCTGCAATGATGAACACTGAACGGCAGTCAGACGTATGGATGTGTAGGACCCAAGTATAAGTAAGCTTCGCTTCCTTAAAGAAATAACAAGGACAGACATTAGATGGAATGGTCAAAAGGGAACTAACTATAATAAACAATTGGTTACAGATCATGGGTTCAGGGATAAATATACATTAATACAAATAAGATAGCAATCACATATAGATACATTCTTGATCTTAAAAATAGATAAATATATGAATCTTGTAGATAGATAGATAGACAGACAGATACATAGACGGACAATCAATCAAATATGAATAAATAGAATAACTGATCTCGAAGATAATAGATAGATTAATGGATAAATCTTTTTAGATAGATAGATAGATAATGTATCAAATATGAATGGTCTGCGAAGCAAAAAATAGCCAATTTCCCTATAAATTTCAATTGTATCCCATATTCAACCCACCTTGTAATATATATAAGAATATAATTTCAATTCTATTTTTCCCTATTCTGTGCTGTTAGTCCGTCAATACTAAACAGGTGCCACTCATTACCGTGCACAGTTAGGACTTACGGATAAAGGTCTTTCAATAAAAGGTTTGGTTGCCTGTGTATGCACAAGATGACTATAAGCATCCCAGGTAATCTAATCTGTAACTCTATTGGGTAATCTGTCTTTTTTCTGATATAACAGACAAAATGACATTCTAATGCCATCATGGCAACAAAATGTATGTTCATACACAAAATTATGACAGGAAGGGGGGTTGGGTTAATGATCCAGTTTGAAATGAAGGGATATCACCATAAAAATTGTTGCATTTAATATTGCAAAGGCGTGAGATAGATGCAAAACTTTTATTTTCATCAACTTTCTTGTAAAACAACACAAAATATTTAATTTGTAATAGCAATTATTTATCCTATAGATACTTAAAATGGTAGGATGCTCCTATGTCTGTCCCATAAGACCTTGCAAATTACTGGCAATGTGGTTCATTTGTATTCAGTTATTATGTGAAGATGGGTTTACCTATTTTTTTTTTATAATTCATGATAAAATATGTATTACTAATAGCTGCGCCAACAGTATCTAGGGGCTCTGCATCAAAGATCAAAAAAATCTGAAACCATACCAAGACGTAAATCTTTAAAGAAACTGCCTTAAACCACACTGAAACCTATGTGAAGTTTCCCTACAATTGAGAACCCAATTGGTTCAGCAATCATCAAAATATCTTAAACTTTAGAGAAAAAAACTTACTACCTTATATATAAGATTGCTGTTATTGCAAGAATACCATTTCATCGCTTCTTCACCCCCCTCCCCTTCACCCTTTATCTTTACAATATGAATTGCTTTCCCCATACCATCTTTTTATATCCCCAGTTCACCCCCCCCCCCCTTATTTTATATTGAGTTTGGCATAGTTCTTGCAAATTTAAGCTCAAACTTTTCTTAAGCTTATATCATAAATCAGAGGATAGAAAAATATCTTAACACTTTCGCGCATTTATTCAATTTTGCTCTGTAAAAGACTTGCTTTTACATACTGACCACTATATATTTTTTATTGACTTGATTATATAAAAGATTTGTGTCTGTCTGTCTGTCCCAAAGTATCCAGCTAACTGGTGAACTGATATGTTTCTCCTATACAGTTTAGCTTCTAATAGGGCCTGGGAAGTTTTTAAACTATTTTTGGGGAGGGTACCACCCCCTGTAGTCGCCTACAAATTATGTGGGAGTTGTAAAAGTTTGCTAGTCTATCCGACCATAAATCACACCATTAGAAAATCTTAGCAGAAAGTTTTAATTAAATCCCCACTGGCATGAATACTTCACAAATTGACACAAATTTTTCACATTGCACTTTCTACATTCTTCAATTACTAACGAACGCCATTAAAGGCCTCTAGGAGCATTGTGGTGCGCGTGGGGGGGGGGGGGGAATAAGTCAACCTGCTTTCCCGTTTTTTGTTTAGGGTAACTTTTTTTCTAGGGGCGATTTCTCTTTGAAGGATTGTGTTACCCTCCCCGGAAATAGTTATAAACCTTGCAAGTACCTATGAGAAGCTACATTGTACAAGGAGAACTATAGCGGTTTAGCCAGATCCTTCACCACCGAAAGACCTATAGGCATCCTGTTACTTTTATGTAATGTTACCTTACGAGCTAGGGGCTTTGTATTTGATGAGGGGTTGAGGTTGCCAAATAATAGCTATAAACCATACCCATATTTAGCATTAAAATCAATATAGCTCAAAGGTATCACCTATATTAAATTTCCATAAAATAGAGGACTCATCCAGTTCAGGGGTCAGTGAGCATTTAACTGACAAACAAATAAACTTTTATATAGTAGAATATCCGTTTGTCTTTATGTCTGTTTGTTTAAGGTAGGTAACTTGATATTAAAAGAAAACTGAAAAAAAACTCTTATGAAAGTTTAAAATGCTTCCCTGAAAAAAAAACGCTTATTGATCAACAAATCATAATAACAAGGATGACAACATCCATAAGTAGTGAAGCACATAAAATCATGGATATAACGAAACTTTTATTATAAGGAATCTTCACAAAAATAAATCAGCCGCCTATCGTAAGAAATAACATTTCCCCCCATTTACTGGCGGACGGTCAGACAAGTGACATGTGGAGTAGCTTCGCTACTTAAGAGTATGAATTATAGAATGATTATAAAATTGTACTTGTGAGATGGGCCTCCCAAAATTAATTTCAATATACAGCTGATTCATTCAATGAGAGCGGCTTTTTTATAGCAAGAATGGTTATTCCAGAGCTGTATCTTTAAATCATTTTAATGGTGATTTAGATCGGGGTGAAATTTCGCGCACCCCGATCTCATTCACCACTAAAATGATTTAAAGATCCAGCTCAGTATGTCTTCGAAACCGATAAATATCCGCTGTATTAGAACCGGTTCTAAGCCAAACTGAAAAATAATGCATCGTATCGTAATATATCCAGTTTTCTAATGTACAATTATAATATTATTAAACCAGTTTTGTTAGTTCGTGATTTAAATAACTATGATTATATAACATAACGGCTCAAAGTGAAACTAAAGTCATGTTAAAATCGTCCTATCATATTCTTTAAACAATGAGATACATTGATAAAAGATATTCGGATCATGTGAAGGAAACAAAGTTGCGGGTTTCGTCGTATTTTCACAGTAGCTTTTAAAAGATTATTTTGGTTAGGTTAGATTAAGTTAGGCTAGGTGATTACCCTGAAGGGTTAGGCAATTGTCCCAGCAGGTTTAGAGACCCCCCGCAGGGGCTAGAAATAGGAGAAGAGCTACTGTGAAAGTATGACAAAACCCGCAACTTCGTTTCCTTCTCATTTCCTTCTCATGTCTCATTATTTCAATATCAAAAATTTCTTGTACTTAAAAAGCAACACTTTTAATCAGTAAATTGTTTGAAAGTGATCTATAACTATATAGGAAAGGGAGAATTATTCAGAAAAACATCATTTGAATAGGATAGGACAATAAAACGGTTTACTTTAATTCAAGTGTTAAGCTAGAGAGATAAGACAATGGGCTGTTTATTACACCAGTGTCCATATCTTTATAAGAACGTTTTCTTATTTGTTGGGGATTTTAGTGAATTTTTTTAGGGAGAGTTGAGGACTTTGCTATTTGATACACTAGTCCCCATATTTTTGTAAAACTTTTTTGACTTTTATTGAATTTTGGTTGGTTGGTTAATTCAGTTGAGTGTTCAAACGTTTTTACCAGTAATTGTAATTTACAGAAGTTTTTTTTGTGTATTATCATTAGGGATATAAATCAATATTTCGGTTATTGTCTTATCCCTTTAGATCCCTGGATAAAACAGCTTGTTACAAATAGATGAAATCCTCCTTGTTAAAAGCGAAGCTTTTCTATAATTAGAGTCGGTCCGTCTGTCCGTCCGAGACGGCTAGCTTTTTTCGTTAATTTAGGCAAGTTAGAATTGTCCTATTGATTTCAAACTTTGCATTGTGTTTCCTGTAGTAGTTAGGTAGAATTTAGTAATTCTATAATCATTACCAGTATGTCCGTACGTCCATTTTAAACATGTTGATTTTTCTACTTTTTTGAAAACAAATTTGTATGTGATCTAATTATCCAATTGAACTAATTTATGGTATATTGATTCCTTGGACAACAAAGTACAATATTATAAGTGTAGTAACTCTATAATCAAGTTCTAAAAATGTAAGTATGTCCATAAACATTATACTCTATCAATCAGTTTTTCTACAAATTTACTTACAATTTTGTTTCGACTCTTATACATTTACATTCTGATTATTAAGTTCTGACCCCAAAAAAGTGTTATGTATGTTTGCCCTATCGTTTCAGTGCTTCGCTTTTATGGACGTTGTCATCCTTGTTTTTTAAATATTCTTATCCCAGTGTATGTGATCTAAGCACTAGATATCGCATGTGTCCACATAAAAAGTTAATTGAAAATTTTTATTAAACTACCGACAATATATAGAAGAATAGGGTTTGGGTTTCTAAAAAACCCTTTTATGGTACCCAAAGTGTCATTTGATTGGCTCAAAAACTTTAGGTACTTGTACGCTAGTATTATCCAAAATTTAACCTTTTATGACATTTTTTGATTTATAAATCATACTTGTACCCAAAGTTTTATAACCATATTATCTTATTTGTTGACTCATAAAGCAATAGTTTTATTCTTTAGTAGGGTGATTTTGTTTTTATTATTGGAGATGTATTTTAATCTGTCGCCCTTAGACATGTTATTCATCTAACTTTTTTTCATAATATCTAATCCCCTCCTCTATATATATAACAACAATTGATATAGAATACGTGGATATATTGACAGGGGAAAATTTGTCATCAATTAGGGTTGCTAATATGAACTTCATTTATTGGTCAGTTTGTTCATTCATTTGGAAGAGGATTGAAGGGGTAAAGCAGGTGGATGGGGGGTATAGTTATTTTAGCAAGCTGGGAGTAATAAATTATATGAAAATCTGCTGCAACATCCAGGTAATTATAAATCGATTGTGGACGGTATTGTTTCTTTGTAATAGTATCCACGTACTCTTTTTAAAACCAATTACGTTTTTTGGTTCAGGCAAATAAAAAGTTTAGTAATATAAGATATCCTAAATCCTATTATCGAAGCAGTAAGGGGTTTTGTTTGTTTGTCCATTTAGATCTCGCTAACCACTTAACTGATTAAGTTCTCCATAGAATGAAAGCTTTGCATACGTCATTTGATGGTTTTAATCTATTTTATTTTAAAATTAAAAGTTTTGGAAGTTAGAAGTTAGAGGCGAAGCTGCTCGTATTATATGTTAGAATGACGCAATAGGATTGTTGTCTGTATGCCTGGATGTTTTTAAGATGAATGTTGAAGGGGGGGGGGGGGGGGGCGGGGGGGATTGTTTTCCATAAGATTAAATATGGATACATATTTGATTTTCTTTCCTTTTTATCTCTTTAGATAATTTTCTTATATTCCCTTCTATGTTTTTTTTCCACTAGCCATAAAATCAAAATATATCAGGGAATGGGGAAACGTCAATTTCTTGGCTGATATTTAAGATAAGTAGCTCAATTTTTGTCTAAGATCCTTTGTTATTATCTTTTGCTCTGTTTAAGTTTTTTAAATTGGAGAAATAATTAACTTAGATGTTATTTAAGGTAGGCAGCTTAAATCTTTGTGAAAATTAATCATTCTAGTTTGTATTCAATCATAACTTTTCAATATGCTTGTCTGTTGGTAATGCTACATAAAAATATTTGATTTTTGTCAAAGATAGAAGGATTTAAGTTTCTTGGCTTGTGTCAAATATATACAGCTGACTTTTTGTATAAGGAATTTTTTGAAAGATAGTTACTGCCAATTCTTAACAATAATCATTGTCTCATCCCCAAATCCCTGAAAAATAATGTGTTATATGAATTGTAAGAAAGTTATATACTGCTTCCGGTTAACATTAAACACACATATCTAGAAAGATCATCACAACACAACAAAGACAATTACGTCCTATAGTAGTGAAGCTATTTTAAACTAGAGTGGCTGTGACTATAAAAGCATAAAAGGAACACTTAACTCCCATTTTTAAAAAGAAAAAGTAAAAACAAATTTAGGAGGTTAGGGGCATTTTTTGAGTGGGTGGAGACACCATATCGGTTTAGCGGTTAACGAGATCCTTCGCTACAGAAAAAAAAGCTTACTACTCTATGTAATAGAAGGCTAGGCTAAACCATTGACATCCAAATAGGGGGGGGGGGGGGGAGTTGTTTCCATTCCCCCTCCCATGAGAAATTGCAAGTACAGATGCTCCTAGGGATCTAAAAATATTCTAATACAAAAAGTATTAATTTTTGCTGTGAAACTTTGAATAACATCATTTCTTGTTTATTTTTACTGTCCATTTCTAAAGATATATACATAGATATGGGAAATATAAAAAAATTCTACTAATGCAGGGGGAGAGGGATATATATATATGTAGTCTACAACAAAAGTTAATTAAATCATTTTATTATTGAAGCGGAGTGTAAGTCGACCCCTACCCCCTTCCTTTCAATTTTAGTTTTTTAAGAACATGCAATAAAAAATTGTGGGGAGTTCATTTTTTTCTAGGGGCGATTTCTTATGAGCGGTTGGTGGTACCCTCCCTCAAAAATAGCTTTAAACCTTCCTAATACCTATGAGAAGGTACATTGTTAAGAAGAACCATATTCGTTTGGTGGAGAGACACACAGAAAGACACCCTTTTTCTTTTTGTAAAAGGATAGAGGAGTAATCTAAGATTACTATTTTGTTCCTTTCTCAAAAAAGTTTGAAGGGAGTATCAACACTCCCTTTAAAAGTTATATAGGAAAAGACTTACTTCCCAGAGAGATGGGGGACAATTGGCTTTTATTACTCTAGTCTCTATTACTCTATTACTCTTACTTATAAAAACGTTTATTTGTGGGCTTAACAACTTTGGGAAATATAGTGAATTTTGATTGGCTCGTTCATTTTACCTAACCTACATCTACAGAATTTTGTGTATCATCATTTGGGATGTACATAAATTTATCGGCCAGTGTCTTATCCATTTAGATCCCTGCTAACTTCCTTTTTAGCCTCAACCCCCCCCCCTTATCTCAAGATTTACCCCCTTCTGTAAAATCCTGTGCATGCCACTAGATATTTCTTTCCCAACGCTAAATTTGTAGATAGATCCGAAAATACGGAAATATAAATGGTAATGTTTCGTTCGGTCCAGTAAGAAATATAACTTTTAATAGTATTCCCTTTTTTAAGTGAAGCTTTTCTATAATTATGGTCTGTACGTCCGTTCGTAAGTAACCAAAAGCTCTTGTTGTCAATTTAGTCATGTTATAATTGTCCTATCAATTTCAAACTTTGCAGAATGATACCTCTAACAACTTATATACAATTAAATTTAGTAAACGAAGCAATTCTAAAATCATTACAAGAAAGTCCAAATGTCCCATAACTTTTTCGCATCGTGAAGGGATATAATATATTAAAATGTTTGTACTAAAAATACTAAGAAAAAAATCACAAAACCTTGTTTGTTAATAATATTTCAAATCTTTCCCTATTTTTGGATTGGGGGTTAATTCAGGGTCTAATTTTGTACAGTTTTCCCTTTACTCTTTAAACTTGATTACATTCTCGGACTTCTGTGTGTCAATCATCTTTTCATTTTTAATCCACCCTCCCCCCTCAAACCCAATATGATTATCTTTTTCCTTTCTCTTTCTTTCTTTCTCCCTCTCTACCTCTTCTCTCTCTCTCTCTCTCTCTCTCTCTCTCTCTCTCTCTCTCTCTCTCTCTCTCTCTCTCTCTCTCTCTCTCTCTCTCTCTCTCTCTCTCTCTCTGTCTCTGTCTCTCTCTCTCTCTCTCTCTCACTCTTATTCCTCAAAAAAATGAACAAGGGAGACCACATCCATAAAAGCGACAGAGAGACAAAGATACATTAACAAGTACAGAGTTTCATAGACGTCCAACAAGGGTGCGACGTAAAGGGGTATTAACTTCACTCAAACCTTTTAAATCCCTCATTTTATCCCTCTTACAGTAAAAAGCTTGAACATCTCTGTAGCGTGTCAGCTCTTTTAGGATTTAATGTTATTTAAAATATTATATGTATATCTGATATAAGGGATTCTTCGTTTATAATATTGTGTCTAATCATCCTCAGATTAAAAAAATTGCCTTGCGGACTTTAAGTTTCTGAAATGATAATATTTTTGGTAATAATCATGCAAAGTTTCTAATATGTAGGAAGATTCTAACAAACCAAAATTAACTACAACATATTTTTGTTACGGACGGACACATGCTAAATATAGAAAAGCTTCGCTTATACAAAACAAGGATGACAACATCCATAAAAGCGAAGCACTGAAACGGTAGGACAAACGGACATAACACTTATATAGTGTCAGAACTGAATAACCAGAATATAAATGTATAAGAGTTGAAGCAAAATTGTAAGTAAATTTGTTGAAAAATTGCTTTATACAGGATAATGTTTATGGACATACTTACATATTTAGGACTTGATTATAGAGTTGCTTCGCTTATAACATTATAATTTGTTGTCCCAGGAATCAATATACCAAAAATCAGATCAATCGGATGATTAGATCACATAAAAATTTGTTGTTAAAAAAGTAAAAAAATCAACATGTTTAAAATGGACGTACGGACATTTTGGTAATGATTATAGAGTTGCTACGCGTTCTAAATCGTACCTAACTACTAAAGGAATCACCATGCAAAATTTCAAATCGATGGGACAATTCTAACATGCCTAAATTATCGAAAAAAGCTATCCGTTACGGACGGACGGACGGACGGACGGACGTATGGACGGACCGACCCTAATTATAGAAAAGCTTCGCTTTTAAAAAGGATTAAATGATTTGATTGAGTCTCCAGATAGCCTGATATCTAGTTGCCGAAAGTGTACGCAGTTTCCTGGGTGTTTCCTCATCCTCGCTCAATATTTACTACTAGCTACAAATCTTCAAACTTCCCTTAAAAAAATCAAAATTTGAATGTGTAAACGATTTATACAATATACATTATAAATTTGAATTTTTTAAATTTTGATTTTTTTTTTTTGAAGTTTGAAGCTTTTTTAGCTAGTAGTAAATATTGAGCTAGGATGAGGAAACACTCAGGAAACTGCGTACACTTTCGGCAACTAGATATCAGGCTATCAGTCTCCAACAATAACATATGTTAAATTCATGGGTGAAGGAATAATATTTTGTTTAAAATTAAATTTCTAAAAAAAAGGGGAGGGGTTGATTTTCATTCGTTTGATTATTGGTTTCCAAGTTAGGTAAAATTGTTGGGTTCCTGTAAAGGGGTTATTCATTTTTAAAAAAACCTTTTTCCAATTTATTTTAAAGGGGTTAACTTTGTGGGAATAGTTTTATTTATCGCATTGTATTATAGACAGCTTTCCGCGAATATAAAAAAGAAAAATTACACGATTATGATTTCATTTCATTATTCATGGAAAATTGTCTGTAATACTATGCTATACAAAAAATTTTCAGTATGAATGAGAAAAGGTTCTAATCCAACGGATATTAATCTGTTTCAAAGCCATACTAGAATTTTTTGTCATTTATCGATTCGTTTATCCCTAATGCATGTATGTTACTGGGAGGGAGTGGACATTGTGCTGTTTATTACACTAGTCCCCTGTAATCACGTCGCTAATAAATGATAACAAAATTACATCTTTCTCTTAGTTATATTTTCAATGTTCACATTCAACAGTAACAATCCAACTCATCAAATACAAAATTTAATAATCCTAAATCACATTTGACAAGTGTGGTTAATATTTTTGATTGACGTCATAAAATTATATTTTGTCCAAATTAAAACAATTTTTCTACAATTTCATTGCTTAAATTTATTTAAATTTTACTTTTTTATCAGAAAAGTGTTTCAGTCTGCCCCCACAAAGCTTAAAAATTCATCTAATTAGGGAAAACAAAATTTCAATTGGACTGTTTGATAAAAAAAATTTTATTTTTCTGAACAAAATTGAATATTTGAATATAAAAAAAGTGTACTTTTTAATTGTTTTACTTAAAAATCAAAATTTAAAAACATACTGTAGTTTTGCTTATTTTTTCAAAGAAAAAAGAATAAAAAAACGAATTACAGCTTGTATTCAGAACTTAGAATTGTATTAAAATTTAAACATATTTTGGAAAAGTTATTTTTACAATATTAATCAGGGATTCATCTTTTAATCATGTAGTTGTTCTTGTTTCTGTAGGCATTCCTGGTGGCATCTGTTGTTACAGTATTCTATACGTCATCAGCTCCTGATGGTTCCAGTTTCATGTATCCAATGTGTTCATTTCTCTATATTCCAGGGATGAATGGATGTTTCATGGTGCCTCAGCAGATTAATGGTTTTCTCTGCTTTTACTGGTCGGACTCGTACACGGAACGACGTTGTTGACTCATCATGGTCAGGTAACATAAGTGATTTCCCTTTAATTTGTATTCAATAATAATTCCAAAAGCTATAAAAAAAAGAATTTTCTAAAGTTCTAAATTGCTAATCAAAAGACAAAAAAAAATTTTAATTTGCTTATTCATAATATTCAAATGATTAAAAGGAAAAAAATTTCTTCTGTAATTTTACTTTTCAACAAAAAATCTTAATTTGCTTATTACTTTTAATAAAATTTTAACTGAAACTTTCTGAGGAGACTTTAACATAATTGTAAAAATTTCTTTAATAATAAAATTTTCTATTTTTTTTTATAAAAAAGGAAATAAACCACTACTTTTACATTTGAACATTTGCAATGAAAAATTAAACATAGAAATCACTTGACTATTCCTTTATCCTGTTTAGTTTTAGTTTCTTGATTTCAGGTTTTTTGTTGATACCAGTTTCAACCCAATTTTCTGTAATATTTTTAATCATTAGTTTTACCGTTTCCAGTGATCTATACACATCTACTAGAATCTATCATTTTAATTTCTAATTTTTTATTTTTCTTGATAAATTTATTTTAATTATCTTTTAAACTTTCAATAACTTTGTATAGTCTATCATAAATCTTCCAAGAAAAGTAATATCTTTTTAATAATTTTTATAGATATTTTCTAAAATGAGTTGTAGTAATACCGTTTACCTTCAGTTTAACAAACTTATGTCTGTGTTTACTGTGGCACAAGCATTCAAATTTCTAGTCAATGAGCCGTTCAGCGCCATTTCGTTCTTGTCAGGATCCGTTGACCTATCCTTGGACACCCTAAAAGTAAACAGAATTTTATTTTAATGAATTTTTCAACTATCATTTAATTCTATACATTTTTAAATTAAATATCTTAAAATTTTCTTTAGGCATTTTCTATCGTAAATTTTCTTTAACCATTTTATCTTTCTATTTAAATTATCATTCTAATATTTTTTCCAGGATTATCATAAAATTATCTTATCTTTTTATCTTTTATTTAGGGTAAAACTCAATACCTTGATGAGATGGATCTTCCCACCGTTAATTTCTCCGGCATCGTATTATGGACATCGTTGATTTTCAGCATCCTGCTAAATTTTTTCTTGTTGTGTCTCGCAGGTATTACCTAAAATTAATTTATATATTAGTTAAGGTGCTGTGGGATTAAACTGAATGCGCCTTTGGTTTCTAGCTGGTCTAACCATAGGTCTATTTTCTTCATTTACAACTATCATTTCAATATTATCTCTTTTTTTTTCTTATTTTTGTTTAAATTATCTTTTTAAATTTTTCTTCAAATATTTCTTTAAATATTATCGTTTTATAAAATTTCATAAGTTGAAACCTTAAATATTTCACAAATTTACCATTTTAAAGTTTCATTAAATTTGAAACCTTAAATATATCTTTAATAGCATATGATAAGTATCTTTTTGAGGTTTAAACCTTAAGATATGGATGATATATGGAGGATTTAAGGTTTAAACCTTAAAATTATCGTAGAAAAAACATTAAACTATGGTATGGCATTAATTATCTGACAATTTATGAGTAAAAGGATTTGACGAGTATTTAATAATCACAGGAAATTTGAGTATTTAATATTATCTTTGAGCATTTAGTTTCCAATATCACTAAAAATGAGAATTTTAAGTATCATAAGCGTAAGAATATATTTGATATAATGTGTGAAATTTATATTTGAAGAAAAATTTTCTTTTAAGGATGGAACCCTGATTACAACTCTGTGCACGCAATTTCTTCGCTACTTGCTTGTCTGTTACTCCATAATAATGGTTTTACTGGTGACTTCATATGAATCCCATACAAAATTACCCCTTTTAAAATGAATTTACCAATTACTTTCATTTTAAAAGTATAATTACCCTTTTCCTCATAAGGGTAATCTTTTTAGAATTACTTTTAACATATAATTCATAATTCTAAAAAGCTTCGAATTAATGGTTACCGTAAATTAATTAATTCAAAGAATTTTTGCTATGGTTTAATAATGATATTTCTGAACGTTTAACTATACTTTGTTCAATTGAGGGATATCTTTATTATAGTGTTCTAATAGATTTTACTCAATTCTCTATTCACTAGCCCATAGACTTTTATATTTTTTTCTGTAAGAAGCGTGCCACTGACAAAAACCCGTCTGCTCAAGAAGAAATTAGGTAATAATTTTTACCTCATATCTTTATTCCTGTCTCTTTCTCTATCTCTTGCTTGCTCCATTTTCTTCTGAAATTTCACATATATCATTAACTGTATTATAATTTTAATTTATTTCTTATTTTAAATAAATTAAAACCAAGAATTCTTGTTTACTATAACTGAGATCATTAATTATTTTAACTTGAGATTTGTTTCATATAAGAGTATTTCTAACTAACTAATGTCATACCAGCTGCTTTACTTTAGTTTGATAGTTTTTTTGTCCATTTCTAAAAAGATATTTTATTTAAAAGAACAGTCTTATGTTTGTTTAAAAAGATGTTTTATTTAAAAGAACCGTCTTATGTTTGTTTTTCTAAAGTTTTTTTCCTTGTTTATTATTTCTATTTAAAACAGATTTTTTATATTTCTTTTGTTATTTTTGATTAATAATTTATTTAATAATTTCTCAACAATATTTATTTCAATTTGATATATTAACAGACCGAGTGTCCCTTTTTTAAAGCATAATTTATAAAAGGACAGTCTCTTTTTTCTTTTGACTTTCTAACTTTATTTTTAACTTTATTTCAACAATTTTTTATAACCTAAGTTATCTTTTATCATATTTCATAAACCACATTATCTTTTACAAGTCTTTCATTTTTATAATTTAATAACCCAAGTTATCTTTTATCATATTTCATAAACCACATTATCTTTTATGAAGAATAATTTACAAGTCTTTCATTTTTATATTTTTTATCTTATAAATTTTTCTTTGTAAGTGTCCCTTTAAAAAGGTAGTTTATAAAAGGACATTCTTTTATTTAATGTTTTCTTAAATAATCATTTTTAATATGTCACCCCTGTTACAATGTATAATTCCGGGGGGGGGGGGGTGGTGTGGTTTTCTTTAAATTCAATTTTTAAAAGGTAATGATTGTCTTTTTAATTACCACATAATTGTTGTGTATATCTTTTTTTTTAAACATACATTTTAATTTCAAATTTGAGACTATTATTAGATTAGACTATTCAAATAATCAGCAATTATTTCATGTCTCCTATTTCAAAACTATAATAAGTTACTTTACACATTTAAAATACAATTTTTGTTTATTTAATCATTTTTATGTTTATGAAAGTTTATTTAATCATTTTATTTTTATATGACCTCAAAACTTTTTAAATTTTTTATGAATCATATACCTTTTTGAGTGTTTATTTTATCATTTTATTTTTATATGACCTCAAAACTTTTCAAATTTCTATGAATCATATACCTTTTCAAGTGTTTTTATTAAACCTTTTATTAACTAGCGTACACTTTCAATTCTTTACCTTTTAATTTATCATTTTATTTATCGTAAAAATTTTATTTATCATTTTAATTATCATAAAAATTATCTTTTTTAGAAATTTTCATTATTCTTTCCACAATTTATTTAATAGATAATTGTATTAGTAAAAAAAATTTTAAACAGATTTCAGGGGGGTAATTACCCCCCCCAAGCAAATTTTACCCCCGGGGTAAAAATTTTGGGGGGGGTAAAAAAAATTTGCGGCGCGCTTCGCGCGCCATTTTACCCCCCCCAAAACCGAATTACCCCCCCCCTCAAGAAAATTTTACCCCCCCCCCAAAATAAAAAGCTTGGACGCCCCTGACTGCGAGTGTGTATTGATTTTCTTTAAGCTTAAACAGTTTCTAGTTGGTCTAAGGAGCACCAAATAAATTAATCTAAAGTTGCTTAGTGATTTATTGGTAATACATGACGAAAATATGCTTAATATTAAAGCAAGCTAAATATTTGTCAGCCGTTGCCGTGCAGCTGATTCCACGGCTGCTGGGCCCAGACAAAATTCCGTTACATTAGTTTACTAGTCCCTAAAGTTTTATTATTCGTTAGCTTAACAACTTTGGAGACTTTTACTGAATTTTTGTTTGGTTGGTTCAATAGTTTGAGTGTCTCAACATTTCCACAAAAAATTGTAATCTACAGATGGGGTAATTTTGTGTATCATCATTGGGGATGTACATCAATTTATAAGCCATTGTACTTTGCCTTTTATTTTATTTTGACAGTAATCGTTCCTAAATTGTAATATTTACTAGTCATAAGTAAACAGAGATCTGACATTATTATTTGAATTTTTAATGATGACGGGATCCGTCTGCTGTGATAATCGATATATTATTAATTGGATGTTGCACCATACTTACATGTACTCTAATAAAGTGATCATCGCTTTTACCCCATCTCCACCCCTCCAATTGGATGAACGAACTAAACAATAAATAGTTCATTATTTGAAACCTAAACCTAAGAACATGTCCTAACTTTTGTGATTTTTCTTTAACCCATTCGTGACGAGCTCTCAAAGTTCAAAGTTTTGACTCAACGGGGTTCAATAAAATAGATTTTTCAATTATTCAATTGAACTAAAAAAGTAAGATCTTATTATTTTTGTTCACAATGGCAATTTACTTCTGTTTTTGTTGTGTTTTAGTATCTTAAAACTAACTTAATTTAAAAAAAACTTATATACTGAAATTAAATAAGAGGCCTTCAAAATAAAAACGATTGCATATCTAAATTCTATGGATCATTTTACATACACTACTTAATAAAAATACCAAATAGCTATTTAAAAAAACACAAAAAATGGAACACGTTCCTTTCCCCTGTCAATATATCCACGTATATTATATCCATTGCTTTATTTGATTTGTTTTTCATTGGCGAACAATAAAATTTTGATTGTAATCCTTCTATACATAACATGTAACATACACAGGGATCTAAAGGGATAAGACAATGGCCGATAAATTGATGTACATCCCCAATGAAGATACATAAAAAAAACCTTCAGTAGATTAAAATTAGTGGCTGAAACATTTAAACACTCAACTAAATGAACCAACTAATCAAAATTTAATAAAAGTCCCCAAGGCTGTTAAGCCAATGAATGAGAAAACGTTATTATAAGACTTGGTGAAACACTTTTCTGATAAAAAAGTAAAATTTAAATAAATTTAAGCAATGAAATTGTAGAAAAATTGTTTTAATTTGGACAAAATATAATTTTATGACGTCAATCAAAAATATTAACCACACTTGTCAAATGTGATTTAGGATTATTAAATTTTGTATTTGATGAGTTGGATTATTACTGTTGAATGTGAACATTGAAAATATAACTAAGAGAAAGATGTAATTTTGTTATCATTTATTAGCGACGTGATTACAGATTGGCAACCCCATCGGTCAAGAATCAAGGAAAATTTTTTTTTTGGACTTGGAAAATTTTTGTTTTTTTCAAAATTTTTTTTTAGTCGGATAAATGGTAACTTTTAATTAAAGTAAATCTAAGTTATAATTTCAAAAGATATTTAATTGTTTGTGAATAAAATCTAATTCCTTTTTTTTTAAAGATAATTTTGTCTGATAAGGACAAAAAGATAGTAAAATTAAAGTTTTGTCTACTAAAAATAGAGGCAAAAAGATAAAATTTAGTTACTGTAGATAGTACAAAAAAGATAATTTTGTCTAATAAGGACAAAAAGATAGTAAAATTAAAGTTTGTCTACTAAAAATAGAGGCAACAAAAATAAATTTATGCTACACTACGTTCTAAGGTTGGTAATAAACATTTTTGAACTAGTTATCATTAAATTTGATGTAAAAAAGAAAACTTTTGATCAGTCAATAAATCAAAATAATAATTTTTATGTTTATGAAGCAAATTTCTCATTTAAAATTGGGGAAAATTTGAAAATTTTATACCATGCAGTTAAAAGATTAATTCAAGATAGATATAATTTACTAAGACTAGACAATACAGCTATAGGAGATAGAGATACAGCTGGGAATCTTAATAATAATTCATTATATGATAGAGAGGAGGTAGATCAAGAAATAGCAGGTCCCTTTACCTTTAGTCGTTTTGGAATAAACAGAACTTTAGACAGGTTTCCTGAGTTTAGAAGATATTTAGGAGGAACGATAATAGTTGGAAATAGTCAAATTGATAATATCTATCATTCTGATTAGGAATAAAGTTTTAAAAATATACGTCATAAAAATATAAAAATATTGAAATTTTCAAAAAAATTGTTGTATAAAAGTGTAAATATTTCAATACAAGTGTGTACACCGGACATACACTGTAATTATATGTCTTTTATAATATGATATTAAAAAGTTGGGAAGTTGGAAAATTTTTAATTACCTAATATTTTAAAAATTGGTAAGAAAAATAAAATTATAGTTTTGTATATTGGACACAAAAGAAAAGTCCAATTTAAAAAACTAAATATAAAGATAATTTTAAAAGATAACTCTACATTGTTCCTGTTCAGATTTCATCAAATCTGGAAAATTGGAAAAGATAATTTTAAAAGATAACTCTACATTGTTCCTGTTCAGATTTCATCAAATCTGGAAAATTGGTAAAGATAATTTTAAAAGATAATTCTACTTGTTCATCTGGAAAATTGGTAAAGATAATTTTGAAAGGTAACTCTACATTGTTCCTGTTCAGATTTTATCAAATCTGAAAAATTGGTAAAGATTGATTAAATCTGAACAGGAACAATGTAGAGTTACCTTTCAAAATTATCTTTACCAATTTTCCAGATGAACAAGTAGAATTATCTTTTAAAATTATCTTTACCAATTTTCCAGATTTGATGAAATCTGAACAGGAACAATGTAGAGTTATCTTTTAAAATTATCTTTTCCAATTTTCCAGATTTGATGAAATCTGAACAGGAACAATGTAGAGTTATCTTTTAAAATTATCTTTATATTTAGTTTTTTAAATTGGACTTTTCTTTTGTGTCCAATATACAAAACTATAATTTTATTTTTCTTACCAATTTTTAAAATATTAGGTAATTAAAAATTTTCCAACTTCCCAACTTTTTAATATCATATTATAAAAGACATATAATTACAGTGTATGTCCGGTGTACACACTTGTATTGAAATATTTACACTTTTATACAACAATTTTTTTGAAAATTTCAATATTTTTATATTTTTATGACGTATATTTTTAAAACTTTATTCCTAATCAGAATGATAGATATTATCAATTTGACTATTTCCAACTATTATCGTTCCTCCTAAATATCTTCTAAACTCAGGAAACCTGTCTAAAGTTCTGTTTATTCCAAAACGACTAAAGGTAAAGGGACCTGCTATTTCTTGATCTACCTCCTCTCTATCATATAATGAATTATTATTAAGATTCCCAGCTGTATCTCTATCTCCTATAGCTGTATTGTCTAGTCTTAGTAAATTATATCTATCTTGAATTAATCTTTTAACTGCATGGTATAAAATTTTCAAATTTTCCCCAATTTTAAATGAGAAATTTGCTTCATAAACATAAAAATTATTATTTTGATTTATTGACTGATCAAAAGTTTTCTTTTTTACATCAAATTTAATGATAACTAGTTCAAAAATGTTTATTACCAACCTTAGAACGTAGTGTAGCATAAATTTATTTTTGTTGCCTCTATTTTTAGTAGACAAACTTTAATTTTACTATCTTTTTGTCCTTATTAGACAAAATTATCTTTTTTGTACTATCTACAGTAACTAAATTTTATCTTTTTGCCTCTATTTTTAGTAGACAAAACTTTAATTTTACTATCTTTTTGTCCTTATCAGACAAAATTATCTTTAAAAAAAAAGGAATTAGATTTTATTCACAAACAATTAAATATCTTTTGAAATTATAACTTAGATTTACTTTAATTAAAAGTTACCATTTATCCGACTAAAAAAAAATTTTGAAAAAAACAAAAATTTTCCAAGTCCAAAAAAAAAATTTTCCTTGATTCTTGACCGATGGGGTTGCCAATCTGTAATCACGTCGCTAATAAATGATAACAAAATTACATCTTTCTCTTAGTTATATTTTCAATGTTCACATTCAACAGTAATAATCCAACTCATCAAATACAAAATTTAATAATCCTAAATCACATTTGACAAGTGTGGTTAATATTTTTGATTGACGTCATAAAATTATATTTTGTCCAAATTAAAACAATTTTTCTACAATTTCATTGCTTAAATTTATTTAAATTTTACTTTTTTATCAGAAAAGTGTTTCACCAAGTCTTATAATAACGTTTTCTCATTCATTGGCTTAACAGCCTTGGGGACTTTTATTAAATTTTGATTAGTTGGTTCATTTAGTTGAGTGTTTAAATGTTTCAGCCACTAATTTTAATCTACTGAAGGTTTTTTTTATGTATCTTCATTGGGGATGTACATCAATTTATCGGCCATTGTCTTATCCCTTTAGATCCCTGTGTATGTTACATGTTATGTATAGAAGGATTACAATCAAAATTTTATTGTTCGCCAATGAAAAACAAATCAAATAAAGCAATGGATATAATATACGTGGATATATTGACAGGGGAAAAGAACGTGTCCCAACTTTTGTGATTTTTGAAAAATAATAAGTCATTGTTTTTAGATAGATGAAGTAGTATAAAATGATCCATAGAATTTATGTATGCAATCGTTTTTTTTTTGTAGACCTCTTACTTTTGAAGTAAATTAATTTTTTAAATCAAGTTGGTTTTGAGGTACTAAAACGCAATAAAAAAAGTAATTTGACACCTTACTTTTTGAATTCTGTTGAGTAATCATTAAAAAATCTATCTTGTTGAACCCCGTTGAATTAAAACTTTGAACTTTGGGAGCTCGTCACGAATAGGTTAAAGAAAAATCACAAAAGTTAGGATATGTTCTTTAGGTTTCAAATAATGAACTATTTATTGGTCAATTCGTTCATCCAATTGGAGGGGAGGAATAGGGGTAAAAGTGATGAGCTCTTTATTAGAGTACATGTAAGTATGGTGCAACATCCAATTAATAATATATGGATTAACACAGCAGACGGCTCCCGTCATCATTAAAAATTCAAATAATAATGTCAGATCTGTGTTTACTTATGACTAGTAAATATTACTATTTAGAAACGATTACTGTCAAAATAAAATGAAAGGCAATGTACAATAGGTTATAAATTGATGTACATCGCTAATGATGATACACAAAATTACCCCATCTGTAGATTACAATTTTTTGTGGAAAAGTTGGAATTCTCAAATTATTGAAACAACCAAATAATATTCAATTTAAGTCCCCAAAGAAGCAAACTAAAAATAAAAATTTAAGGACTAGTAAATGTAACGGAATGTTGTCTGGGCTCAGCAGCCGTGGAATCAGCCGCACAACAGCGGCTGACAAACATTTAGCTTGCTTTAATATTAGGCATATTTTCGGCATGTATTACCAATAAATCACTAAGCAATTTTTAGATTGATTTATTTGGGTCTCCTTAGACCAACTAGAAACTGTTTAAGTTTTAAGAAAGTCAACACACACTCGCAGCACATATTAATGCGCGAAAAACTCATTTTACGTGTGTTATCTTTTGCCGGGCACTTTGTGTGTATTGCAGATCTTAGTTATGATTATTTTCAGGCCTTCTATAAGTTATAAGGATTTGCTGAATTAATATGAACGTTCAGTCGTTTAGTGCAGGAATCTATCAGTTAGTGGTTGAAATGTATGAACACTCAACTTGATGAACGAACCAGTAAAAAAAAGTAATGTCCCCAAAGTTGCTAAGTCAACGAATAAGAAAACGCTTTTATAAAACTTTGGGACCAGTGTAATAAACAGCCCAATGTCCCCTCCCTTCCTGCGATTAGAGGTTAACTGTCTTTAAATCTAATATTTTTGGAAATTCCCTGTTCTGTAGATCACGTTTATTGGTTGAAACGTTTTGACACTCAACTTAATGAATCAACCAATCAAAATTTATTAAAAGTCCCAAAGTTGCTAAACCGACGAATAAGAAACGTTATAAAAAAAAACTGTGGAGACTAGTGTAATACTTTACATTTCCGAACAATGAACCAGTTCTTTAATAAACGACTCTACATGACTTAGGTGTCCATATTGATAGGTGACAGAATTTAGCTAAACTATTTTTATGAAACCTTTGCTAATAAATTTTAGTTGTTGTTTTGCGTGATAGGTATGATATAGTCAAGGATGTAAAGGGATTAGTTTGGGTACCAGTGTAAATTACAGTCCAATGTGCCCTCCCTCCCTGAATATATAGTATAAAATAGAATAATAGTATCATGTTATTCAAAGAAGGAATTATCATTTTAACAGAGATACAATAATACTAGATTGTTCATTAGAGTAAAATACTGGAGTGAGAAAGGGTTAAATAACTGCAACCGTCTTGTGTAACCTTTCTATTGAGTCTTTTAAAATCAACCAATGGTGTCGCTTATATTAACACAGCCAAGTAGCAGAAAATAATTTAGAAGCAGACGAAAGAGGTCTTTGACAAATGAAGGGAGGTAGTTGTCTGTATATACATCTATAATATAGATCTGTTGATTGATCAATGGTAGAATACGTGAATGTATTGACAGGGAAAATTTTTGTCTCAGTATAGGTTGCTAATATGGAACTCATTCGATGGTCAGTTCGTGCATCCAGTAGAAGGGATAGATAAAATGGGTGGATCGGATGGGGAGTATCGTTATATTAGCCAGCTAGGATCATCAGATTACCTGAAAATCTCGTGCAATATATAATTAAAAAATACATTGATTAAATTTACTAATACCCTTATACTTAGTTTTATAACACCGTTATCTTATTTTATAATAAAAAACTTTGGGTATTTTTAATGATTTAGAAGTGTCCAAACTTTTCAACCAACAACTTAAATCTAAAGAAGGGTTTATTTTGTTTATCATCATTGGGGATGTATCATACAGCAATAGCAGTTATATTCAAGGTGTGAGTATTTAACCTCGGATGGTGTCAGACACTCTAGATAGTAAAATCTAATCTATTGGATTTTGATTTCAATAGAGGAATATTATAAGCATCAAAATATGGATTTATGTATTGATACAAAATAAACATGATTTGATATTCAGAGAGAGAGGGCATAATGGGCTGTTTATTTAACTAGTCCCCAAAGTTTTATAATAACGTTTTCTTATTCGTTGGCTTAATAACTTTGGGGGCTCTAGTGAATTTTTATTTGTTGATTCATAAAGTTGAGTGTTCAAAAGTTTAAACCACTAATTTAAATCTACAGAAGGGGTAATTTTGTGTATTATCATTGGAAATGTACATTAATTTATCAACCTTTGTCTTATCCCTTTAGATCCCTATTTGATACTTGTCTTGGAGGGAGAGGACTTTGGAATGTAAATTATATTGGTACCCTAAATATTTGAAACCCGTTCTCTCATTCGTTGGATTAGAACCTTTTGGTACTTTTATTTAATTTTGATTTTTAGTTCAAAAATGGTAGTGTCTAAACTTTTAAACCATTGATTTTAATCTATAGAATGTGTAGTTTTGTTTAAATGATTGGGGATGTTCATTAATTTCATTGTCTTATCCCTTAAGATCCCTGGAACAGGTAGATTTGTAATTTAAAAGATGATTTGTAGATATTAATATACACACAAGACTATTCAAAATAAGACTTTAACACATGAATAGAGGCGACGTTTTGGTAAATTTCATTTTATTTCAACATAGGCTGACAAAATTTATCAAAATATTATTTTTCCAAACAAGAAAACTTCTATACCTACCTTATGTAGCAAATAATCGTTTCAAATCATAATGTGTACATATTCTAACCAATATTTTGGTATTGCGTAATAATATTATTGTTTTGTGCTTATGTTGAAATATATATATACTAGCGGCTACGCCCCTAGAGGCCTCTAGTGGCACTTTAAATGTTTTTGTTTGTTAAATTTAATTTTTTATGTACGATACCACCTTATTTGACGTTGAAGTCTCCCCTAAGGGGGGGATTTTTTTGTTTTTGGGGGGGTTAGGGGTGTCTCACCCCTCAAGAAAATATCTTAAAACCACCACAGGACCAGTAGGTATATTCCCTGAAGAGTAGAGCCCATTCGGTTCAGTGGTTACCGAGATCTTAAGCTTCAGACGGACAGACAGACGGACAGACGGACAGACGGACAGACAGACGGACAGACATCGTTCTACTTTGTATTATAGATATCTAATAATGAGGTTATCAAAAATATTATTAAAATATATTTCTCTCATAAGTGGAAACCTAATTTTATAACAACCATGGCATATGTAATTAATGTAAACAAATAAATTGGTACTTTACGCAAAGCGTAGGTTATACACTGATAACCCCTCCCCCCCCCCTTTAGTTTCGAAATAAAACAAAAAGGAAGGAGGTGAGAGTTTTTTTTCCAATACCTATCTCCTGTGGGTCGCCCTAATCCAGCCATCGAGGCCCATATCGGGGCTTCCAAGTACCTAGTATAACCTAACTAAACTTGAACAAAATTTTTAAACAAATATTTTTTGTTCAAAAAAGGGGGGAGTTGTTAATAATGTCCAACAAGGGTGTTTCAAGTGAAAGAACCAATAAATGTTATTAGCATATTTACTAATTCACCATGAACTAAATTTATGGCTGTCAAGAATTTTTTGTAGAGAGTGTACAGTTGTGAAACTTGGCTGCTATTTAAGATATTTTAAAATAAATAGATAAATATCTTTTCTCGTATTCATTCGAATCCGGTGGATAGGAACCGGTTCTCATCCATACGAAAAAACTATGTCTAGCATCGTATTATATCCAGTTTTCTACGAATATAGAAATGTACAATCATAAGATTTAAACTAGTTTTTTTAGCCGGTGCCTTCGGCACCACGGGGCTAAAAAAAACTAGTTTTAATCTTATAATTGTACATTCTATATCCGCGGAAAGCCGTTTATAATACGATACGAGAAATAACTATTCCAATATGGCTTCAAAACTGATTAAAATCCGCTGTATTAGAACTGGTTTTCAGCCATACTAAAAAATCAACGTATTACAAACTATTTTCCACGAATAGTAAAATAAAAAAGCATAAAATTATTACTTTAATCTTATAGTTTTTCATTTTAATATCCACGGAAATCTGTATATAATTTAATGCAATAAATAACTAGTCTAAGATTCCACATATCAATAATTATGTGGAGTTTTCAGTTTTTTTGAAAGATAGATGGATGAATTCTATAATTTATTTGGTCTTGTCAATTACGTCTTTAGTTTTTAAGATTCATTTTAATTCATGTTTTTTTTACTTATGGATGTTGTCATCCTTGTTTTTGCATTCAAAGTACAAAGTATATGCTGTATAAATCTTGTAAATCTGTCAAATGTGACATCCAACTAACTAATTTACCAATATACTAGGGATAAGTCAAAGGCAGATAAATTGATGTAGATCCCTAATGATGATACACAAAGTTACCCCAATCTGTAAATGCAATAATGTTTGGACACTCATTGTAATGAACCAACCAATCAAAATTCAAAAACGTTATCATAAAACTTTGGGGACTAGTGTGATAAACAGCCCAATGTCCTCTCCCTCCCTGAATTTACCTATAATAAACAGAACATATGTAATTTCTATAATCATCAAGGACTTGGCTATATGTTCTCCAAGGGATGTTAAGGGAAAAGACAATGAACGATAAATTGATGCTTATCACCAACAAATAAAATGATCTTTTTCGTAGAAAATAATCATTGATTGAAAAGCTTGGACTCTGCTTGCTTGATAAAATATAGAACTCTGATAAAAGTACCAATTATTACACTGGTTCCCAAAGTTCTCTAAATACTTCATCTCCGTCATTTGCTGGCTTACAACTTAGAGTAAATTTTGATTGGTTGGATCAAACTATCATCTAAACTTTTCTAACATTTTAACATAATGAGTTTTTTATCTTAATTGGTGGTGTACATCAATTTATCGTCCATTAACTTATCCCTTAAGATCCCTGAGAATGGCTGTTGAATTGATTGTAGAGTAGCTGCAATCAAATTAATTAAGTTAATAAAAAGTCCATTATGTCGATTAGCTTAAGTAATAAAATATGCAGAAATAACTTATTTTATAGTCTACTCTTTAATTTTTGTCTGTTGGAAAGTCATATCTCTCTCTCCTCTCTCTCTCTCTCTCTCTCTCTCTCTATCTCTCTCTCTCTCCTCTCTCTCTCTCTCTCTCTCTCATCCTTCTTCTCTCTCTCTCTCTCTCTCTCTCTTCTCTCTCTCTCTCTCCTCTCTCTCTCTCCTCTCTCTCTCTCTCTTCTCTCTCTCTCTCTCTCTCTCTCTCTCTCTCTCTCTCTCTCTCCTCTCTCTCTCTCTCTCTCTCTCTCTCTCTCTCTCTCTTCTCTCTCTCTCTCTCTCTCTCTCTCTCTCTCTCTCTCTCTCTCTCTCTCTCTCTCTCTTCTCCTCTCTCTCTCTCTCCGTCTCTCTCCTCCTCTCTCTCTCTTCTCTCTCTCTCTCTCTCTCTCTCTCCTCCCTATCTTCTCTCTTATTCCTAGAATTATTTAAAGCTATTTCATTCTAAGATTGAAGTCTTTGGAAGGTTTTAGGCTATTTTTCTGCACCTTGGTCTTCACCTGATTTTATGGATATTGTCATCTTTGTTTATATAAACATTGTTGAATATTTACAAGGCTATGAAGAATATATTTATCCTTGTAATATTGATATAATTTTCTAAACATATGTATTATGTATATTATAATTTAATTTTCTTTTGTATTACAAATTTTTAGTAGCGAAGCTACTCTATTACTTACTCTGTCTGTCCGTCCGTCCGTCCATCCGTTAGTCCGTTCGTCATGCTATAGGTGAAATGTGATTTTTTTTTAAAGGTTTCGTGATTTCTTTTTTTTATAGTATGTTCTCTAATTAAATCTATGAGTAGCAGGATAAAGTGTTTCAAAAAATCAGCAATGTGACGTCATAAAAATGAATAATTATCCATTTCTTTTTAAGGGTTTTCTTACCCACTTCTCCTCTCATCTCCCTCATTTTTATGACGTCACATGGTTGATTTTTTAGACACTTTGTCCCGCTACTATCTATGACCCCTCAACATTTGCTTCATAACCTGCTTTGTCCGTTTGTACATTCATGATTGTATTGTGCTTCGCTACATATGGATGTTGTCATCCTTGTTTTTTATTCAATTATATGTATGTGTATTTATTTGAGTGGTATTGTCTTTTTTAATATAAATCACATTCTATTATGTAAAGTAGAAGGGATTTTTGTTTGTTTGTCCGTTTAGATATCAGAAACCAATGAACCGATTGAGTTCTACATTTTAGGAAACAGGAAGCAGGATGGTTTTAGGCTATTTTAAAGTTTCCCTCCTTTCAAGTTTCTTGTGCATGTTAGAATAGACCTATCTATTTTAAACTATAGATATTATAGACAGTCCTATCTATTTTAAATTTTGCATGATTCCTAAAACACTAGGGTATAATCTAAAAAGCGTAGTAACTTCACAAGATTTTCGAGTAAATCCTTGACTACTATCACTTGATTTTTGAAATGGCGATTTCTATGACGATTAGACAATGTAAAACAAATAGTTATGGAGACAGACTGGCAGACTTACAGACAGAAATGTATAAAGACGGACAGACAGACGGGCAGACAGACATACAAGCAGACGGACTAACAGACGGACGTACGGATGGACAGACGGAAGGACAGACAGAAGGACAAACGGACAGATTCAACTTCTTTGGATTTAGAATATTAATCCATATATTATAAAAACAATAATCTCATGACAATTTATCTTGAAGAGATACAGGGAGGGAGCGAACATTGGGCTGTTTATCTAACTAGTCCCCAAAGTTTATAATAACGTTTCTTATTCGTTTGTTTTACAACTTTAGGAACTATTATTGAATTTTGATTGGTTGTCCAAACGTTTCAGCCACAAATTGTAATCTACACCTGGGGTAATTTTGCGTATCATCATTGGGAATATATATCAATTTACGGCCACTGTCTTATCCCTTTAGATCATTAAAGAAATGTCTATCAATTTTCTTGATTACAATTTTTCAATCCATCTTCTTTTCTCTTGCATGAGAATTAACTTTTCATGGATAAAGTTATAGAATAATGGATGTAAATTATACGCAGATATTATGACATGGATTTTAGTTTCAATATAGGATTATTATAATCATCAAAATATGGATTTAATATGGATAGAGAATACGTGGATATATTGACAGGGTAAAATTTAGCTTGCTAACATAGAACTCGTTTATTGGTCAGTTAGTTTATTCATTAGGAGGGGAGAGGATCGGATAATGGGAGGTGGAAGGAAGAATCGATATTTTAGCCTGCTGAAAGTTTCACTTTATTCGAGAACAAGATCCAAATAATAATACATTCATTAATAATCATAATATTTAGTTCTAATTTTGAAGAAAGTGTTTGAGAATGTGTTTATGTCTGTCTGTCCGTCTGTAATTCTGTATGTAATGCTCGTGTGAACTTTTCAATTAGAGTTTGCACTAGAATAGCCCTAAATTTACTCTGATTTCAGAATGAGAAAAATAATATTGAAAAGATAGTCTTTTAGGACACACTGACCCAATAATATAAAGAAGTAAGGTTTTTTTTCAGGGCTAAATATCTCAGAAAATACAGGTCTAAAATGTTTTTGCTTTTCAGGGAAGCTTCATAAATGTCTTGGGGTGGTTTTAAGCTACTTTCCTTATCTTCACCGCCCTCTTATTGAGGATAGGGGTGAACAACAAGATGTAAATAAGGTCTAAAAACTCATCCCTGCGAGACTCCCCAAGAATGTCTATCCTTATATTCCAAATGATATTTGTGCATTTAATATCAGAGATCAGATCACACACGGAGGTCAAATTTATAGATCTCAAATACTTGTTTCAATGTTTGTACACGAATGTTTTGAATAAACCTTTTCTGTCTGTTTGTCATTCCTTCTGTCTGTCTTTTATACTGCTTTCTATTCGGTTCTCTGGCTGTCTATATTTCTCCTATCTCTCTCTCTCTATTTATCTTTACTCATCTTTCTCTCCACATTTATCCCTCTCTCACTCTCTATGCCTATATATCTCTTTATCGCTCTCTATCCCTCTTTCTATCTCTCTCTCTCTCTCCATCTAATTCTTTCTTTCTTTGTATCTCTCTCTTTCACTCAATTTCTATTTCATATTATCTATCTTTCTTTCTCACTCATTCTGTTTCTCTCTCTATAGATTTTGAAATTAATTCTAGTTGACCGTTTTGATGATCTAAAAATGGCTCCATGATTGACCAATCATTCAAAGATTGGGACCCTAACAAATAACCATAACATGCACGGGCTAAAAAAAAACCTGGTATTATTTTTCAGGAATCTAAAGGGAGGAGACAATTGTGGTTGGAATGTTTGAACACTCAACTTAATAAACCAAGCAATCAAAACTCACATAAGTCCCGAATAAGAAATCGCTATTTAAAACTTTAGGGACTAGTGTAATAAACTGCCCAATGTCTCCTCTCTAATAATACGATACATAATTTTTTAGTATAGCTTGGAGCCAATTCTGTTCCAACGCGGTGGATATTAATCTGATTTTGAAGCCAAAAGTGAAAACATTATTTATATTTAAAGATAAATGTTAAGCAATCCATGTCAAAACTGTCGGCATTCTAACGAAATGTGATGTCAGACTAAATGGCTCTAAAAAAGTGGCCACTGCTGACATAATATAGACATATCGATAGTATAATGATTTTTAAAGCTACATACATATTATAACAATTTTTTGAAGGTAATTTGTTAATTTGTAATTTTATTAATCAACATTTAGTACTTCAAAACCAAAATTATGCTACCATTGCATTGGTTGGTTGTCTATAAAAATTATTTTGGTATTATGCCTCATAAGCACTTTTATAATGCAAAACTTGAAAGATTTTTTAAGCTATAAATGAAGAAGCTGGTTTTATGCTATTTTGTTAGGGCCCCCAAATTGTAAGATCATGACCTAAAAGATTTTTCCTTTTTTAGATGAACTTCTAGATAGAACTTCCAATTGATAGATTCAAAGAAATCATTTTCTTCACAATTTCCAAGCCATATCAGTTTGATCCCCCAAAATATTACCCCCTTAGAATATTAAGAAGTACAAGGATGACAACATCCATAAAAGCGAAATACAGGATACCTTAAAAAGAAATTAATCTTTAGGAATTAATTATAGATTTGTTTATGATATTGTACTTTGTTGTCTTAAGAATCATTATTCCAAAAATTATACGCATAATTATATTATACAAAAACTTGTTATCAAAAAAATTAAAATAGCCATATTTTAAATGGACGTAAGGACTTTCTGGTAACAATTATAGAGTTGTTGAGATTCATAAATCATTCTTAACTGTTATAGGAATCATCATGCAAAGTTTGAAATCGATAGCACAATTCTATCAAAATCATTGAAAAAGCTATCTGTTACGAACGGATGGAAAAGTAAATCTTTTAAAAATATTTTTAGTTTTGCTTCTGTAACATCCCAATCCATAGAAATAGTGGCGTGCACTGTGTTTTACAAGGGAGTTGGACTGGAACAGGTGAATCTAAATGGGATATTGTATTGTGTTTTTGCAGAGAGTCAAAATGCAATTATTAGATCTTTGATGTGTCCACTCTATCTGGATATTTTTAAAGGCGAAGCTTTTCTATAAATATGGTTGGTCCCTTCGTCCGTTCGTACATTAGAGTAAAACACTAGAGGGAGAAAGGTTAAATAACTCCCATCGCAACCGCCTTGTGCAACCTTTATATTGGATCAAAGAAAATCAACCAACGGTGTCGTTTATATTAACACACCCAAGTAGCAGAAAATAATTTAGAAGCAAACGTTTAGCCTTTTTCGTTGATTTGGACAGCTTAGAATTGTCCAAACGTTTTCAAACTTTATATGCTGAATCCTATAACAGTTAGGTACGATTTAGAAAGCATAGCAACTCTATAATCGATATCAGAATGTCCGAATGTCCATTTATAACATGTTGATTTTTATCTTTTTAACAACAAATTTATACTATATTCTGAGAAAGTTATGACCTATGATTATATAAGCAATCAATATTTCTAAGAACCGGTTCTAAACCATCGTATGTTAATCGGTATCTCAGCCATACTGGAGGAAAATGTTTTGTAATGCATGTCCCCCTCCTAATGAAATTGTATCCAACCCAGGGGTCTCAAGGGATAAGATAATGGCCGTTAAATTGATGTACATCCTCAATATTGATACACACAATTACTCCTTCTATGGTAGAAACGTTTGTTCACTCAACTTGATGAACCCATCAATAAAAATTTAATAAATGTCTCCAAAGTTTTTCAGACATATCAGAAAACGTTGTTATAAAATTTTGGGAACTAGTGGAATAACCAGTCCAATGTCCCCTCCCTCTCTCCCTGTATGAAACCGCAATCTCTATTTGTATTTATTTATTTCTGTCTCCTGACCTAATAAATTTTAGAAACAAATCTTTTCTATGATTCTTCCTTTTATAAAAAGTAACAGGATATCTATGAGTTTGTCTGTCTGTGTGGCTGTTTGTACCGAAGGATCTCTCTAACCGCAATCTCTATTTCTATTTATTTATTTCTGTTTACTGACGTATCAAATTTTAGAAGCAAATCTTTTCTATATAAAAGTAACAGGTTGTCTGCGAGTTTGTCTGTCTGTCTGTTTGTACTGAAGGATCTCTCTAACAGCATCTCTATTTGTATTTATTTATTTCTGTCTACAGAAGTAACAGGTTGTCTGTGAGTTTGTCTGTTTGTACCAAAGGATCTCTCTAACCGCAATCTCTATTTGTATTTACTTATTTCTGACTACTGACATAATAAATTTCAGATGCAAATCTTTTCTATATGAGTCTTCCTTAAATATTAAAGTATCTGTCTGTTTGTACCAAAAGATCTCTCTAACCGCTGAACCTATACGGCTATCCTTTACAATGTAGCTTCTCATAGGTCATTAAACGGTTTATAGCTATTTTAGGGCAGTTTACTAACACCCTCCCAGGAACAATTGCCCCTAAAAACATTATACCCCCCCCCCAAAAAAAAAAATGTATTAAATTTCTCCAAACTTTTTGTAAAACTATTTGATTCGCTTTTATTGCCTTTAAATTTTCCGCTTGTCAAATCTATGATAATTGAACAGAAACCATGTTGCAATATTTAAAAAAGGTAAAATTAAATGGTGAAAAAGTTACATTTTATTGTCTTTAATCTAAAGGGATAAGACAATGGACGATAAATTGATGTACATCCCCAATAATGTTACAAAAGATTACCTCCACTGTATATTAATGAATATTAGTATAAAAGTTTAAACACTGCTAATTTGTATTAACTAATCAAGAAAAGTATTAAAAGACAACGAATACGAGAACAATTTTGTAAAAACTTTGGGTACCAGTATAATTTCAAGAATCTTAGTGGATAAAACAATGGACGATAAATTGATGTGTTTCCTCAATGATAATTGTCTTTTTGTAGATAAAAACATATATCAGTCGAATGTTTGGATATTGAAAGTTTTCAGCCAACGATTGAAAGAACATTTTAATATACTTTGGGTACTAGTATAATTTACATTACAATGACACCTCCTTACCTTTCAATTGTCAATACAGGAATATTTTCAACAAGCTTCGCTGCAATTTTATGTAATCGATTTTGTTTTTAATACAATCTATTGAAGTTGGGAGTCTATTGCAATCATCTGAAAATGAAAAAAAAATAGTGCAGCTACTTTATATTAAGTTAGTAAGTCTGTTGGTAGTTTTCATTTACATCACGGTTAAAACTAATATTGTTCCTTAAGACTGCTGGTTATATAAACATGAAGATATACATTATACATTGCATTTGGTATCCAAATGTACCAAGGGGTTGGCAACCGCGCGGCTGAAGTTAATTGCAAGATTACGGCTGTGGCCATGAGTGACTATGGCTGGCTGCAGCTGATGGAGGCTTGGGGTTACTGCAGCTGAGGGTGGTTAACACATAGTGAGGATAATGGCTATAGAGGGCTGAGAGCTGAGGGTGACTGATTCTTTCTCTCTCCAGCTTTCTAATTTTTTTTTCACTAACACCCTGTATAATTATATATATAGTTGTGTATAATAATATTTATTCTTACTACACTGGCAATAGATATAGAAGATGTAGACAGATACTCTCTAAATCAACCAATAGGAAACTAGAAGATGAACAATCCTACCATAATATTAGTTAGAAAGTGTATAGATTTCTTTACAAAAGGGCAATTTCGTCAATTGGAATCAAATATATATATAACTATATAATCTGCTCGGAATCTTGGAAGTTTGACGGATTATGGGGGCTAGAATGACTATCTAGATATTGTATATCTATTCCACTGGCCTTTGAAATGTTAATATTCAGACTTACTAACTAGAATACTAAATAAATAAACACAACAAAAAAAAAAAATTTTATAGAATTTGGTCCATTGTTGAAGAAAGCATGTACATCCTAATATAAAATTAACAGGATGTCTTCATGTATGTCTTTTTGTCTGTAGCTTAAGGTCTCTCTAACCGCTTGACCTATATAATTCTCTTTTTGGTGAAACTTCTTATAGGTCAAAGGAAGGTTTTACATGTATCCCTTTCAAGGTAAATCACCCCTATAAAAAATTACCCACCCCAAAAATTTATTTTACTCTTTCTTTTTATAACTAAATCAAAAATTGGGTTGTCAACCCCCCCCCCCCCTTTAAGTGCTCCTAGAGTCCTATATAAGCGTAGCCGCTAGTATTTTATGCATAGTAATCATTATCCATACAAGATGCTATTTATGTAATGAGAAAACTTGTGTAAATAATTAACATCAAACTTTTACTTACATCGGAGAAAGTATAAAAACTTCCAATAGTAGCTAAGCATCCGTCAGTCCAAGTACGTCAAATTGGGGGGGGGGGGGGGGGGGTGGGGTTAAAAGGGTGATTCCCCCCCCCCCTAATTGAAAAAAATTGAAAAAGGTAGGACGCCCTTGCGTCAATCCGTAATGATATAGGGAACCTAATACTCAAAAAGGAGAAGGAAACAATGGGCTATTTATTACTTTAGTCCCCAAAGGTTTGTATAACGTTGGCTAAAAAATCTAAGAAAGATGGAATTTTGTATATCATTATTGGGGATGTACATCAATTTATCGGCCATTGTCTTATCCCTTTAGATCCCTGTCTATTACTGATTGAATCACGGGTCAATTCTACATATAGAAAAGCTTTGCATTTAATACAACATCATATTAGCAGGTACCCATATTATAATTTTTTCATCATTACACATGTATTTATGTCATCTTATCAGCCATCTCACTCCCTATAGGGAGGTAGGGGATAACTGGTACCCAAAGTTTTCTGGCTACGTTATCTTATTCGTTGGAACTAGAACTTTGGGGTAATTTCATTGAATTTGGTGGGTAATTTCAATGTCCAATCTCTTCAACAAATATTTTAATTTACAGAAGGGATAATTATTAAAGATATATATCAATTTATTCTCAATTGACGTCTTATCCCTTAAGATCCATGATTACAATAACACAGAGATTGGACAATAGATAGTAATTAATTCTTCCAAAAATTCTTCCAAAATTAATTCTTTGATTCGGCAAAGTAAAATTCTCCGAACGTTTTCTCCAATCAATTAAATCAACCAAGGAAATAATAAGATACTAACAGACGGACGGACATTTCGAATCAATAAGTCGCTTCGCAACTTAGAAAATAAACTAATAAGACTTATTAAATGAAAGAGGGGGAATTTAAAATACTCTTACTTACTTATTTCTTTGGGGGGGGGGAGGGGAGAGAGATACAGAGAGAGAGGGAGAGGACTGTTAAAATATCAATATAGATTATTTTTCAAGATAGTGGTTGAAAAAGGAAGGGGGAGGGATGAATAGATACGGGTGTCATATAAAATGATATTGAATATTATTGAAGTAAACAAAATAAACTCTTACATCCGGTCGTTTGGGACAGTTCCAAATGTTTTTTCTGTACTTTTTGAAATAAAATTCAAATATTCAAAAAAAAGTAAACGAAAATTATTATTACAATACTGGCTCCATCCGATGATATAAAGTAATAAGTTTTTTTGTCTGTAACTTAAGATTTTTATAACTGCTAAACCTAAGCTACACATAGGTCCCATAAAGGTTTCAGACATTTTTATTTCTACAGAGCTCATATATGCTAGTAATATTATTAGGGGTTGGGGGGTTATAATTCAAATAAATCAGTAAGTTTAAGATATAAATCATTTACACTCTTTGCATAAATTTATAGCTTTGAAATTATTTAATTTCTGATTTACTCTAAATTAAAATATTATTAACTAGCGGCTTCGCCCCTAGCCTCTAGGGGCTTTGCCACAAGAGGTAATTAAAAAAATGAGGGGGAATTTTTTTTTCGGGGGCGGGGGTTCCCATGCCCCAAGAAAATAGCCTAAAACCACTACAGGACCAGTAGGTATATTCCATAAAGAGTAGAATCCGATCGGTTCAGTGGACAGACAGACGGACGGACGGACAGACAGACAGGCATCGTTCTACTTTGTATTATAGATAGTATAAAAATTATGCAAACTGACCGAACACCCCTGAATTAAGAGGTGCTAAAATATTGGTATTCCTATGAAAAAATGTTTTTGTCATTTCCTTGTGGAAAATTATTTCTTTTCATCAATGTGCTTTTATTCTAGGTGTCCAAACAATTTTGCATTTTTATTTCTCAAATATTGCCCAAAATTAGAGCAAAGTAGACTTTAAAAAGTAGCGTATCTGATATATAATTTGGGTCGACTACGCCCCCTAGAGGCCTCTAGGGGCACAAGAAGTGGGGGATGGCCTCTGCTACTTCTCAATTTTTATTTTTGAAAGTAAAAAAATTAAGGTTTTAATTTTTTCTGCGGCGATTTCTATTAGGAGAGTGGTGGTTCTCTCTCCAAATTAGTTATAAAACTTCACAGGACCTATAAAAATCTACACTTTAAAGGAGAACCATATCGTTTCAGCGGTTAGCGAGATTTCTTATCTCAAAAATAAATAGTCTAACTTAAATAACACCCGAGAAAATCACATTTTCAACATGTACGTACATAATATACGTACAGACAAAGTCATATATATTGTAGCTTAGCTACTAAATACCCAGATATTTTTGGTATAAATATTTTAACACCTTCATTAAAATTGATATATTTTGTAAAAATTAGACTCGCTGTATCGGAATTCTATACTTTCAAAGATAAGGATGAATATAATATTCAATATTTTAACAGGAAGGGTGAGGACATTGGACTGTAAATTACACTAGTACCCAAAGTTTTATAACTAAGTTGAATTATTACTTTTACTGGATCTTGTTTGGTTAGTTCAAATTTAGTAGTGCCCAAACGTTTCAACCAATGATTTAGGTCTACAGAAGGGTAAATCTTGTAAATTCATATTGTAGATGTCTGTAGATTTTTCGTCTATTGTCTTATCCCTTAATATCCCTGATTTTCTAAGACAAGGTGGACAATTGATAAAATTACAATTCCTCGGATGATTAAGCAATATTTCAGAGGAAATACAAACTGTCCCAATTTTGTATAACTTCTGCGGAACAAGTCCCAGTTACGTCATATTTTTCTTTCCCGAAAAAGAGAAGGGGGGGAAGAAAATCTCTTCAAAAGATATGGGGAAAACCCCCTTTTCTCCCATCTCTTTTTTCTTCCCCCCTTCCCTTTTTTTTCTTTCCCCCTTCCCTTTTTCGGGAATGAAAAATATGACGTAAGGGGAACATGTTCCGCAAAAGTTATACAAAATTGGGACAGTTTGTATTTCCTCAATATTTCATCCTCTTCTTTTACTATATGATATTGGTTACACACCTTGAGGCTTCTAGGGGCACCATATAAACAAGGGTGGAGGGGGGGGGGGGAGGAAGTCGAGCCACATCTTAAAATAAAGTTATGTTATTTTTACAGAGACAATTTCTCTTTGGAGGACTATGTACCCTGCCCTTATATAGTAATAAACCTTCCCTGGGCCTTTTTTACTGTAACGAATAATTGGGTTATCTTTTTATGGTAAGCTTCACAAAGGTCCAGTGATGGTTTTAGGCTTTTTAATTTTCAGATTTAAGAACTGGTCTGCCTCCCTCCGAATATGGAGCCCCTAGCTAGCTTTTCTTGATGTTGTCAACCTTGTTTACTTTAAAAATAATTATAGAATTAGTACAAGTCAGGGAGGGAGGACACATTGATCTGTTTATTACACTAGTCTACAAAGTTTATAATAAAGTTTTCTTATTGGTTGGCATAAAAACTTTGGGTACTTTTATTAAATTTTTGATTGGTTGGTTCTTTAAGTTGGGTGTTCAAACATTTCAATTGTATTCTATATAATGGGTAATTTTGTGTATTATAATTGGATATTTACATTTATCGGCCATAGTCTTATCCCTTTAGATCCCTGAGTGCAAGTATAAAAACAATTACATAATTACTCTTCTCATTAAATATTTATATCCATTATAATCTTCACAATAACTTTTTAGTAGCGAAGCTACTCTATAAATCACTTTGTCAGTCAGTTAGTCTGGCAATAACGCTATTTAGAAATGTTATTTTGCTCAGCTGCTATTCAAGAAAGACTGCTGATTTTGTTATGAAGATGCACTTTAACAATTAGCTTCTAGCATACAACTTACTTAGTCCGTCAGTCTGTCTGTGATGCTTTAAAAGACATCTTGGCTGCTATTCAAGAAAGACTGCTGATTTTTTTATGAAGATGCACTTTACCAAGGAGCTTCTAGCATACAATTTACTTGGTTTGGTAGTGCGAATGGGGCGTTTGTCCAATAATATGGTATGGAGACCGCTCTTCTATGAGTACTACTAAAAACCTACTTTTACTGCAATACACATAGACATTCTCATCGTCGGTTCGTCTATTTAGAATGCTTATCCCTCTATTCCCACAAGTATAATACGAATTTGGTTGAGCTGGTGGAAGCTCAACAAAAGACCCACGCGAAGTATTATATTGCTTTAATCTAAGAATAAATGGTTGGTTTTGATATTCGATCGGAATTATATAAGTATATTAAGTATTAAGGAAGGAAAATGTTTTTATAAAGTGTATTTATATTACAAGTGAATAAGTTAAGTATGAAAATATTTACAGGATAAGTGTTAAAATCATAAGTAGTGTAGGACAGAAAAGTGCCCTAAGTCCCAAACATTGAATTGTGCTAAGTGTTAGAATTCTAACATAAGGCCTAAGCTCAATTCATGCTAAGTACTAAGGGTCCTAAATTTAAACTACAATGAATGCCAAACAACTAAGTCATTACCTTTTAAAGCCAGAAGAGAACTTGATGGTAGGAGAGTCAATAAATAACTAACTTATTTTAAGAGATACATGCTATAACATCAGCTTATAATAAGGATCTTAGTGTTTGTCTGTTCAATAAAGTGTCTGTATGTTAACTTGTGACGTAAATCAGACATGGTTGTAGGCATACATACTTGTACTGATTGGTTACATGATTACTTTAACAATAAACATAATGTCTTTAATAAACATATAATATTAACAAATCACATACAAATTACCATGAATAGGCTAGCGTTACCCATATATGGTGTTATATTGGTAAAGGTAGGCCTATGAATGCATAAAAGGATACAAATAATGCCTTGGGCCTAGCTAAAGTAATTGTGTCTCGTGCCTGAATGTTACTTGATAATTACAGAGGCACGTCAATCAAATATTTAGATTCTACTCTTATATAGTGTTAACTTTATATCAAACATAGATAGATAGTCTGGATGCGAAGCATTTCTGTAAAAGTCTTATATGTACGTTCAAAGAATTTGAAAATTGGGGATCGCATCTCCAGGTTCGTAGGTCTGTCTGTAATGCTTTAAAAGACATCTTGGCTGCTATTCAAGAAAAACTGCTAATTTTTATGAAGATGCACTTTACCAATGAGCCTCTAGCAAAAAACTTACTTGGTCTGTCAGTCTGTTTTTCATGCTGCATGTTTTTCATGAAATATTTATTAATTTGTATTAGTAGTTTCATTATTTCTATGGTTTTATGACCACTGAACATTCGCCATGTGACTTCCTATATCCTTCCATTTTTCTTCGCAATTTATGGATGTTGTCATCCTTGTTAAGTTATAAATGTAATAATACAAAAACAAGGATGACAACATCCTTAAGTTGCAAAGAACCTAAATGACATTGTACCTAATTGTCCAAGGAATTTTTTTCTCCAAAAATCAAGTAAATAGAATGGTTATTTTAGATTAAATATGTTGTAAAAAGGCTAAAAATTAAAGATGTTAAAATAAGACTTACGGACTTTCTGGTAACTGTACCTAACTATTACAAGAAACATCAAAGTTTTAATTAGCTATGACGATTCTAACACGCTAGATTCAAGTAGCAGACCCATCTACATGATTTTATCTGCATTATATTAAAAGATAAAAATAAAAAAATTTCTCGAATTCATTCGAATCCGGTGGATAGGAACCGGTTCTCATCCATACGAAAAAACTATGTCTAGCATCGTATTGTATCCAGCTTTCTACAAATATAAAAATATACAATCATAAGATTAAAACATTGTACCATATCCGCGGAAAGCTGTTTCTAATACGATGCGAGAAAAAACTAGTCTTTTTTTAATTAACTAATGTAAATCTTAAATGCTTACACATTTTATTTAAATATTTAATTATCAGATGACATTTTGTCTCGCGCTGTATGAATTTTAATTTCAATATATTACTCTTAGTAAATTAAAGTGTTTGTTAGTAAAAAACAGTGAGGGAGGGGAAATTAGAATGTATATAATGCAGTTGTATTATGCATTGGCTCAAAAACTTTGGGTACTTTTATTAAATTTTGATTGCTAAAACAATATTGTAAAATATATTGCCGTAAGCACCCCCAAATTTTTAATTTCCCCACCTAAAAAAATCCAAGAAAGAGAAACTATCTAATATTATTCTAAATATAATTCTGAAGTTTTGTTTTTATAGATGTTGTTATCCTTGTTAAAATGCAAGTTTGGGAGAAATAAAATTTTGAAAAGCAGAAAAGTTGAGATAAAACTGACAGCAAAAATACAGGCCTTAGAAATAGAGATGTTTGAAAATATCTCTAATATATTAAAGTAAAACATTAGAGGGAAAAAGGGTTAAATAATTATATCTCCTCATCGCAAACGCTTTGTGCAACCTTCTTATTTGGTCATTGAAAATCAACCAATGGTGTCGCTTATATTAACACAGCCAATTAGCAGAAAATAATTTAGAAGCAGACGAAAGAAGTCTTTGAAAAAGGAAGGGAGGAAGTTGTCTATAAATACATCTATACTATAGATTAGTTTCTAAAATGGCTTTTTAATTTCACAAAAATAGTTCATGAAAATAGCCTAAAGCCTGGTTCCAATCCATAGGATATCGATCGGTTTTGAAGCCATGCTGAATATGTTTTTTCTGTTGGCTCTATATTCTTTAAAGATTCTGACACACGGTTTTTTTTTATTTTCATTTTTCCTTTTAGAAAAGATTTTCCAATATTCGTATCCATAGGAGTTGGGACTTTTATTCTAATTTACACTGGTGCCCAATTATTAGCTCAAAAACATTGGGTTCTTTATTGAATTTGATTGGTTGGTTCCAAACTAGTGGTGTCCAAAATTTTCAACCAATAGTTTTATTCTACATACAAAAGGTGTATTTTTATTTAGCTTCACCCATGTTGGGACTCTTATCCTGCGGGGCTCTATCCTTACGGGGAACTATCTTCTATCTTTACTTAACCTAACCTGAATAAAACAAATGCCCGGATTAAAAAAGAAGGAAACCGCCAATTGTAAAAACTGCCTTCGGGTAAACTTAATTTAGTCAGTTGGACAAATAATGAGTAGCCATTTTATTTTTCTCTATTTTTTTCATTACATCTATCCCTCCCTCAATGAAAAGTCCATAAAACTCAGATATAAATATTCCTCCCTTTTTAAGTTTGAGAGGCAAAGAAACTTCTAAAAACAAAAAAATCTGCATTTAAAAAATAATACGTTGTAAGCATAAATACAACTTCCTCTCAACTATTGAGAATTCAACTTTTCCTAAAAATGGACTACAAATAAAATTGAAACTTATTATAGATAAGGTTAGGTTAATAAGAGTCCTAGTGCCCGGGGGTTTAAAACATGTTATTCATTAGTCCATAAAGTCGTTGGGGGTTGGGGGGAGGTGTAAATTCCCCTTATCCCCACTTTTACGTCTTTGACTATCTTTCTTACTATTTGTTTATCTATCTGTGCTTCGCTTTCCATAAAATTAAACAGTATTTGACCATTGGATAGACCAAGTTATAGAACAGCTACGCTTCTCTGAAAAGTTGAAAGGAAGGAAACGAGGATTTTTGGATAAAACTTTCAGAAATCTTTTTGACACATTCATGTCACTTTTACAATATATGAGATAGATAGATAGATAGATAGATAGATAGATAGATAGATAGATAGATAGATAGATAGATAGATAGATAGATATATAGATAGATAGATAGATAGATAGATAGATAGATAGATAGATAGATAGATAGATAGATAGATAGATAGATAGATAGATAGATAGATAGATAGATAGATAGATAGATAGATAGATAGATAGATATATAGATAGATAGATAGATAGATAGATAGATAGATAGATAGATAGATAGATAGATAGATATATAGATAGATAGATAGATAGATAGATAGATAGATAGATAGATAGATAGATAGATAGATAGATAGATAGATAGATAGATAGATAGATAGATAGATAGATAGATAGATAGATAGATAGATAGATAGATAGATAGATAGATAGATAGATAGATAGATAGATAGATAGATAGATAGATAGATAGATAGATAGATAGATAGATAGATAGATAGATAGATAGATAGATAGATAGATAGATAGATAGATAGATAGATAGATAGATAGATAGATAGATAGATAGATAGATAGATAGATAGATAGATAGATAGATAGATAGATAGATAGATAGATAGATAGATAGATAGATAGATAGATAGATAGATAGATAGATAGATAGATAGATAGATAGATAGATAGATAGATAGATAGATAGATAGATAGATAGATAGATAGATAGATAGATAGATAGATAGATAGATAGATAGATAGATAGATAGATAGATAGATAGATAGATAGATAGATAGATAGATAGATAGATAGATAGATAGATAGATAGATAGATAGATAGATAGATAGATAGATAGATAGATAGATAGATAGATAGATAGATAGATAAATAGATAGATAGATAGATAGATAGATAGATAGATAGATAGACAGATGGACAGATGGACGGATAGACAGATACATATTTGATACATATAAAATTACAAACACACACACACACACTCACACTTACACAAACACACACACGCGCACGCCTACACTAACACAAACACACACACACACTCACACAAATATACTATTTGGCATAAGCAAAAGTTTCTGTTTTTCTCTTTTTTCCAGTTTGACAAATTACTTTGGATATTGGAAATGTCATGTAGGAACTAGCTACCAAACTTATACAGTGTTCAGTCAATACCACAAGAAAATATGTCATGTAGGAACTAGCTACCAAACTTATACAGTGTTCAGTCAATACCACAAGAAAATATGTCATGTAGGAACTAGCTACCAAACATATACAGTGTTCAGTCAAAACTACAAGAAAATAATCACAAATTATTATATAGTAAATTTGACCAATAGGAGATGAACAGTATAAAAAATTAGCAAATAGGAGATCAACGTGTATGATAGTTGACCAATAGGAGAACAACAGTTTGGACTGTTGTTTGACTGTTGTTAGGACAGCTAATGAATAGGAGATTAACATTTAGAATAAACGACCAATGGGAGAACAATCAACCAATAAGAGTACAACAATAATAAATGATCACCAATAGGACAAAGTGCCAATAAAGTTTAAGTGTTTGGATAGTTGACCAATAGAAGACCAACAAGAATAAATGGTTGGCCAACAGGAGACCTACAATTAGGAAAGTTGACCAATAGGAGAACAACAGTTTGAACAGTTGACCAATAGGAGACCAACAAGAAAGAATGGTTGACTAATAGGAGACCAAAAATTAGAATAGTTGACCAATAGGAGATCAAAATGTAGGACAGTTGACAAATAGGAGACCATAATTTAAAACTTGATTGGATTTCATATAAAACTAGTAAAATGAAGTTTTAGGAGACACAACCATCCTTGGCCTTTTCCCAAAAATTTACTTATACTTGCAACAATATTAAATTTAGATTAGCTGAAGAGCAACAACACTGTTAACTTTGCCGTGCATTCAAAAGCTTAAAGATGGGGAAATAAATCAATATAAGAAAAATATTTTTAAAAGAATTTTTTATCTTTTTTTAGTTTTCACTTTGATTTTTAGATCTTAGCGTTGATTTAGTCATGATAGAATTGTCCATTAGATTTTAAGCTTTGCTTGATGATTTCTGTAAAAGTTAGGTACACTTTAGAAAGCATAGCAACTGTATAATCGTTACCAGAAAGTCCTTAGCTCATTTTCAACATTCTGATTTTTAACAATAAGTCCTAAAATAAAAGTATGACCTTAAACCGTACATTATTTTTAAGCCATTTTGACCCAAAAAATGTACAATTTTTATCAAACTTAAAAATAAATTTATTCTTATTTAGTTCTGACACTTCAAAAGTGTTTATGTTCGTTTTCCTTCCTCCTTGTTTTAGACCTTTGCCTTTTATGGGCGTTGTCATCCTTGTTTCTTTTAAAAAAAATTTGCTTTGTATGATAAATGTTTTAGTTGTTTGAAAGCCACAACTCAGTATTACCTATTTTTGTGCATATGTATAAATACGTAAACAAAATATGTTTTTCCAATTTGGCTTCAAAACTGTTTAATATCCGCAGGATTAGAACTGGTTAATTTTATGATTACTCAATTGATTATCCGCGGAAAGCTGTCTATAAAACGCAAACAAAATATGTTTTTCTAATAATTTCAACATGAAAGTTATAAGTTATTTTGAATGTCATATATATTAAATTTGTGTGTAAAAATGTTAATTTCTCAGTTGCCAATTATGACAGACTGCTTAATATATTCTCTCTTTTTTATGACCACTAAACATCTGCTCTGTAACTCACTTTGTCTGTTTGTCTATCCATGTTTTTTGGGTTTTACTACTTATGGATGTTGTCATCCTTGTTGATATTATAACACAAAGGATATAGAATATGGGAAATATTGACAGGGGAATTTTTGTCGTCAATTACGATTGCTAATATTGAAACCATTTATTGTTCAGTTCGTTCATCCAATAAGAAAGGGTAGTGTGGGTAGATGGGGTGTATCATTATTTTAGCCAGCTGTGAGAATTACTTTATTAGATTACATATGAAAATCTGGCGCTACATCCAAGTAATCATATATCGAATACTAATAATAATCTACATACAAATAACTAGGTAATAATCAGTCCTGTCATCTTATATTATTGGAGAAGTAAAGGAAATTTTTTCCAAAAAAAAATTTACATATAATTTTGGACAAGATAGTTTTCCCATTTTTCTTATTTTAGACAGCTTTCCGCGGATATCAAAATATAAAATTATTAAAACCAGTTTTGATAGACCTTAGGGGCAGAATTGATGGGCTTACATTTTTAAAGGTATCTTCTGGCATCAACATAAAATGTTGACAATTATAGACACTAGTAGTTTATAGAACCAACCAATCAAAATTCAATAAAAGTATCCAAAGTTTTTAAGCTAACAAATAAGATAACGTTGTTATAAAACTTTGGGTACCAGTGCAATTTTTACTTCAATATTCTCTTTCTCTAGAAGATAAAGAAGATAAAAGATAAAAAGAGATGAGAGAGAGAGTGAGAGCGAGAGAGAGAGAGTGAGAGCGAGAGAGAAAGCGAGAGAGAGAGTGAGAGAGAGAGAGAGAGAGAGAGAGAGAGAGAGAGAGAGAGAGAGAGAGAAATAAATACTAAAATCGTAGAATGACTTGAAATTGTATTCATTTGACTAGATAATAGAACACTATTTAAAGGGACACTCCTATTCTTGAATATGTCGGGGGGTATCTACGGATTATGATAAGTAAAAAATCTTGAAAGTGGTAATTCATTAAAAGGAAGGATTGTTTGGAGCTGTCTCTGATAACCCCCTAATATTGTTTTTAAGATATATTGAAAATAATTACTTTAGGTCAGGGTAGGTTTATTGTACCAACTTATCAAAATTCAATTAAAGTCCCAAAAGTTGTTAAGCCTACGAATAAGAAAATGTTGTTATAAAACTTTGGGGACAAGTGTAAAAAACAGCCCAATGTCCTATCTCTCTCTCTCTCTCTCTCGCTCTTTCTCTCTCTGAGTTAATCTAAGATTTAAACCAATCACCAATTAAAATATGAGAGTGTCCCATGAAATGATTATAACGTGGCCTAATGGATTTAGGATATACGTGGATATTAAGACATGGGGAAAATTAGTCGTCAATTTATCTTGCTAATATGGACCTTATTTATTGGTCAGTTCGTTCATCCAATAGGATGGAGAGTATAAGGTTAAAGGGGGTGTAGTGTGGTTATCGTTTTTTTAGCCAGCTGTGAGTATTACTTTAAGAGAGAACATGAAAATCTGGTGCAACATCCAAGTAATAATATATCGATTATCGTGGCTTGTATTTTGCTCATCAAAACATGTTTAGATATATTGAAATATAATAGGTTAAAGTGATAAACAAATTTGTTTAAAATTTTCAAACTTTCTACTTTATGATAAACTGTTAAATGCGCTCCTAATAGCATCAATCAATAGAAATCTTAGGCAACATACAAAAAACTTAAGTAATTTATATAATAGGACTAGCGGCTCGGGGCATAGATTCTAAGGGCTCTGTAATTCAAGGCAAAAAAATAATAGCTTAAACCATCCCAAGATCTAAATCTAAGAAGCTTTCATAAAGTCGAAAAATTAAGTTTTTATTAAACACTGAACCTATTGAGTTCTCCATTTCAGGGAAGTTTTACATAGGTCATGGAATTGATTTATTGTGATTGTTTTGAGATATTGTAAAAGAGAACCAAATAAGGTCATAGGTTAGCTAAACCTTTCAGTACGAAAGATATTAAGATATCCTGTTACTTTTACACAAGGATAATTTTTAACATGACTTAAATATCTTTTACCCATGAATTTATTGAAAAAAAATGATGACTATAGAATTATTAATAGTTAGCATACTTTTAAATATAGATAACAACATTCCTCAAGTTTTAGTGGCATAAATTCTATGATATAAAATAGTAAGATTTTTTTTCTTAATCTGAAGATCTCGGAAATTGCTGGTGTAAATAGGTTGTAATTTTAATGAAAGCTTTATAAATGTCTTAAAAAATAACTAAAAATTATGTCTCAATAGGAGGAGGATGAGGGGGGGGGGTGAAGCCACTAGTCATATTAGAAATCATTTAAATTTTAATTCATAAAAGCAAAGTATCAAATAATGTGTTTTATATTATGAACAAATAGAAAATTATAAAAAGAATTGAACAATAATCTAAAATTCTTCAGATGTTGTGTAAAAAAATGCATTTACCATGGGTTAAAGGATAGCTCATAAAAATAGATTAAAATTACTTTAAAATGATAGTTTGCATGTCTGTTTATCTTTCTATCGGTCTATCTATTCAATTGTTTTTTTTCTCAATGTTTTAATCTTTTAATAAGTGATTCTAACTTTCTTTTTATCTATCTGTATTTTTAAAAGCGAAGCTTTTCTATAATTAGGGTCGGTCCGTCCGAGATAGATAGCTTTTATTCGTTAATTTAGGCATGTTAGAATTGTCCTATCGATTTCAAATTTTGTATTATGATTCCTTTAGTAGTTAGGTACGATGTAGAAAGCGTAGCAACTCTATAATCACTACTAAAATGTCCGTACGTCCATTTTAAACATGTGGATTTTTTTAACTTTTTTAACAACAAATTTTTATGTGATCTAATCATCGGATTGATCTGATTTTTGGTATATTGATTCCTGGGACATCAAAGTATAATTTAATAAGCGATGCAACTCTATAATCAAGTCCTGAAAATGTAAGTATGTCCATAAACATTATCCTGTATCAAGCAGTTTTTCAACAAATTTATTTACAATTTTGCTTTGACTCTTATACATTTATATTATGATTATTCAGTTCTGACACTATACAAGTGTTAATGCCCGTTTGTCCTACCGTTTCAGTGCTTCGCTTTTATGGATGTTGTCAACCTTGTTTTTATATATGTCTATCTATCTCTCAATATACCTTTCCATCTTTTCATATGCCTTTCTTTATATCTTACTATATGTCAATTATCTATTCATTGATCTGTTTCTTTTTATATGTCTTTCTAAATATCTTTCTCGTATTCATTCGAACCCGGTGGATAGGAATCGGTTCTCATCCATACGAAAAAACTATGTCTAGCATCGTATTATATCTAGCTTTCTACGAATATAAAAATGTACAAAATTGTACATTCTATATCCGCGAAAAGCCGTCTATAAAATGATGCGAGAAATAACTATTCTTTTATTTGTTTTTCTATATGTCTATCTGTCTATCAATGTATTTCAATCTCTCTCTTTTTCCCTAATATGTCTTCGTTCTTTTCTATTAATCTTTCTAAATGTCTATCTATCTATCTTTTATCTGTTTTCTATTTACCTTTCTATTAATCTATCTATCTATGTAGGTATCTGTCTTTGCATCTGATAGAAAAAGTATTCCGAGTATTTTACCTTCATATTCCCTTCCCTTAATGCATCCTTATTTTATCTCCTTACTTATATCTTTATCCCTAAAATTTATATATTTCTATATCCTTTTCTTTTAATCAATGTTCAGATCATATACACGAAGTACAGAGGATATGTGGCCAAATTTTGTCTAATAAGATCTTTTAAATGGCTCCTTACTTATATCTTTTTTACAGAAAATTATAAAAGTCCAGAGAATATGTAGCAAAATTTATTCCAGTAACATCTTGTAAATGGCTGGATGTATTATTTTACAATATTCAGCATTGCACAACCAAAGAAGATATTTTCTTTGGACACAAAGTATGTTTTAGGCTAATGTCTAAGGGGTGAGTGGTATCGTCATTTAAATGACTCCTGGATTGTTCGTCCCTACCCACTTCCAGATCCAGAATATAAATTTTGCTCATCGTATTATAGACAGCTTTCCGTTGATATTAATATGAAAAATTATAAGAAAAAGGCCAGTTTTGTTAGACCAGAGGGGCCAGTGGCACAGTCTAACAGAACTGGTGATTCTTGGAATTTGATATTCTTAGAAAATTGTTTGTGTACATGATTTTTCAGTACGGCTGAGAACCGGTTCTAATCCAGCGGATATTAATTGGTTTCGAAGCCTTACTAGAAATAAAATTGCATAGGTATATCCCTTGTTTAAAATGATGTAACTCTGTGAAAACCTAAACACTTCCAGATCCAGATATTTTCTTTTTTTTCCAGAATCGTTTTATAGCATTTTCCCATTCAAATACAACAAACCCGATTAGTGTTTGCACTTGGAGAGGTGATAGAAATTACACACAATAATCTTCTTCTTCTGTTAGCCCAGTACTCCTGCTCATCCATGTTCATCATCATCTGTTGCCAGATTTAAAAATCTGGCCACTTCCAGTGGTGCTGTCCAGAGGTCTCTGGCGGTCAGGTTGGTCGGGTTAGCAGGACAATTGAAAAGGTGATCTGTAGTGTGTGCGGCTGGGCAAGATGGGCATTGATCTGTGGCATTATTGTCAATTCTTGCCTTGTAACTGTTGAGGAAAGTACTGTAACCAGAACGAAGTTGTGCAAGAGTTGTTCTGGCGGCTCTGGGAAGGTCCTTTTCAGAGTCACTTATTTTTGGTGGGGGAGCATTCAAAACTTTGCTGTGAGCCATGGAGTCAATCATTTCTCTTACAGAGTTAGTATGAATGACTTTGAGCTTCCTCTTATAGTCCTCAGAGGAAATGTTTGGAGCTGAGAGGGCCTTGATAGTGGCTCCAAACCTAGACTCAAGGGTTTGTTTCATTTGGCGTGGGGGTGGGCGGCCATTTAGGTTGACTGGGTTAGGGTGGTCCTGTTTTTGAGTTGAGAGAAGATACTGTTTACTTAGCATTTCGCAGTGGGGTCTGACCTTCATGATTTTGGTTTCATGATGGAGATGATCAATATCAGACATCAGATGGCATCCAGTGGCAATACGAAGTGCTGAGTTTTGAGTAGTCTGAAGTTTCTTCCAATTTGTGTCGCACAAAGATGGAGTCCAAATTGGTGCACAATAATTCAGATTAGATTGGCCTATGGCTTTGTAGGTGTTGGTTATAATCTCCTTGTCTTTGCCCCAGTCTGTTCCAGCCAATGCTTTTAAGATGTTGTTCTTGGACTGAAGTTTGGTTTTCATATCTGTGGCATGTTGATTGAAGGAAAGGAGACCATCAAATGTAACACCTAGAAACTTGGGTTTCTTTACTGTTGGAACCGTTTCACCATTGATTTTTATGTCGAGAGTTTCATTAACTTCGGCAGAAGCAGTAGTAAAGAGTGTAGCCGATGATTTAGATGGAGAAATGAATAAATTTCGCCCTTTAAACCATTCATCTAGGGTGGACAGATAGATGTTGATCTCTTGTACTGCTTTGTCAATGATGGGGCCTGAGTTTAAGATGTTAGAGTCATCAGCATAAGTCAATAATTTAACACTACCTGGTGGAGAAGGCATCGAGGACATGTACAGGTTGAAAAGCACAGGTGATAAAACACCACCCTGTGGTACTCCTTGTTTGACCTTGCGAAACGTAGATTTAGAGTTTCTAAAAACTACATACGTTTGTCTGCCACGTAAGTAGGCACACAGGAAACGTTTGATATGGTCATTGAGGGTAAGGTTGTTGATATCCTCCAGGAGAATCTGATGGTCGACAGTATCAAACGCCTTGGAAAGGTCGATGGCTACAGAAACAGTACGATGTACGGGTTTCTTCCTGTTGAGTCCAGCGTTAATGTGATTAAGAATGCTGTGGAGGGCTGTTGTTGTTGAACGGTTTTTCCTAAAGCCTTGCTGGTGGTCTGCTAGATTAACTGCTGCATTGATGATAGGAAGGAGTAGTGCTTCCAATATCTTAATGGCGGGAGAGAGAAGTGAAACCGGGCGGTAGCTGGTCCCTTGGTCTGAAGGCTTGCCAGCTTTGAGAAGTGGAATAATCTTCGCTGTTTTCCAGATTGATGGAATTATGGAACATTTAATGCATTCATTAAAGATGTTAGTAAGGAAGTTTATTCCGTTTGGGCCAAGATGTTTAAGCATGATGGGGGACAACCCATCTGGGCCCAGGGCTTTTGAGCTCTTAGCCTTCTTAATCGCCTCTAAGGTCTGTGCAGGGGTGAATATAGGTGTTGGGTCCTTAGGTTTCTGTTTCATTGACCTAATGAGCTTCCGAAGTGCTTGTTGTGGTTTCTTACTTGTTGTTGGGGTATACTGTTTATTGAAATTTGTAGCCAGTTTTTTGGGATGGTTGATGATCCTGTTATTGAAGTTAATACCCTGGTTATCAGGTTGCTGAGGTTGGTTGTTCAGACTTTTTATGGTGCTCCAGAGTTTTTTCGATCCAGGTTGGCAATCATCTAGATGTCCAATCCATTTTTGTTTCCTGTGATCTTTGATCTTTTGATTGATGTTGTTATTAAGTTCGTGGAGTCTGTTGTCGCCAGGATTATTCTTCTTGATGTCATCCCTGATATCAATCAATCTAACAACTTCTGTGGGTAGAGCATTTATTGTTTTTGGTATTCTTCCTGCTGGAATGAACTTTTTGGTGGCTCTTAAGATGGTGTTACGGAAGAATTTTTCAGAATTGTGGATGTTAGAGACGTTTCTAGCAGTGGCGAAGATGTTTTCTGTGAATTTGGTAAATTCAGGCCAGTCTGCTTTAGAAAAGTTGATGAAGTTGAGATATTGAGTGTTGTTTTTCTTAAGTTCAATTGATAGACTGATTGAGATGGGCAGATGATCTGAGCTGAGCTTGTTTAATACCTTCCAAGTTGTTGTGGGAATCAGGTTTGGTGAGGCTAAGCTGATGTCAGGTGCTGTGGACGACTGGTTTGTTACACGGGTGGGCTGATCTTCATTGATTATGCCATAATCTTGCCCTGAGATGGTGTCAGCAAGAAGTCTACCTCTAGGATCAGGTGTAGCTTCAGAATACCAGAGTTCGTGGTGAGCATTTACATCACCAATAATGTAGTATGTGTCACCAAGACCAACATGTAGATGTTCAAGTGGTGGTCTGTATTGTTGTTCACAGCTGCTTTGAGGAGGTATATACACATTACGAATGTAGAGGGTGTTGTTCTTGCCAGGTATACTGATGGTGATGGATTCAAGATGTGGATCTTGTTCGAGGATGGCTGGTTCCTTTTCAAGATTGAAATTTACATTCTTATGAACTAAGAATGCCAGGCCACCTCCTTTGTTGAATCCACGGTCTTTTCTGACAAATGTGTAGTTAGGGGTGTTTTTCAGCTTTGATCTGTCTGTGAGTTTTGTCTCCTGAATTGCGGCAATGTGATATTTTCCATTCTCTAGTTCGTGGAGAAGTTCATCATTTTTGCCAGATATACCATTGATGTTGTGTTGGTATATGTTCAGGTTCAGGCCTTCAGGGGGTGAGGGTGGACGGGGGGGTTGAAGTGGTGGGTTATTTGGATGGGGTGGACTAGGGGGAGGTGTGGGGGGAATGGGAGAAGAAGAGGGGGCGGGGGCACGTGAAGAAAGGGTGGGGGAATGAGAAGAAAGGGTGGGGGCACGTGAAGAAAGGGTGGGGGGACGAGAAGAGGGGGCAGGGGCATGAGAAGAAGGGGTGGGGGGACGAGAAGAGGGGGCGGAGGCACGAGAAGAGGGGGCGGGGGCACGAGAAGAGGGGACGGGAGCACGAGAAGAAGGGGCGGGGGCACGAGAAGAGGGGGCAGGGGCCCGAGAAGAGGGGGCGGGGGCACGAGAAGAGGGGGCGGGGGCAAGAGAAGAGGGGGCAGGGGGTGATGGGGGGGGTGCAGCATGGTCCAGTCCAGGATTTTAATTTGTTTCTCTAATTTGTAGATTTTAATCCAGAGCATTTGACATGGAGCCATTCTAGACATGTTGAGCATTGTACAGCATAGGGTGAAAGGTTTCTGTCACAAATAATACAGGGCCAATGGTCTGGGCCAGGGTTTTGCTCGATTCCAGCTCTGATTAGGAGAAGCCGAATAAGACAGGCTGGTGTTGTCTTACTCTTTGTCAGGCATACTAAAAACTCGAGTTAGCAGAGATGTTCTCTTTGTCGACGTTATTGAAAAACCACTGGAAGTGTAGTTGATGATGGTAGGTATGGTAGGATGGGAGATTGTTGTCGTTGGCTCTTGGCTTCTCTGCTGCTGCTGGTGGTGTTGCTGCTGCTGATGAAGGTAGATACACAGCGTAGATGTGGCCAACATAGTATCCAACACACAATAATAATAGCTTTGATCGTTGAATATAAAAGTTAAGAAATTAGATTACCAATATTTGAGATTTATTGACAAAACCTGCATAAATATACCCCAATTGTTTAAAAACCACTTTTTGTAAACTGTTTGCATTCTATGTGTGTACAATTTCAAGGGTTTTTATCGACAGTACTGCTATATAAAGATGGTAACAGCTGACATATAATCAATTCACATCAAGAACATTATCTAAATATGTCGACTATTTGACATTGAACAAAAGTGGTCATAACTGATATTTCATCGACTTAGCTATACATTCTATAGAAATTTTAACTAAATACTTATGTTGACACCAGCTGCACTTGAGGTGGAGGGTAAGCCCCTTTTCAATTTTAGTTTTGAAAAGAAAAGGGAAAAAATGTAAGGGGTTTGTTTTCTTCTAGGGATTTTTCTTGTGAGGGTGGTGGTACCCTTAAATCTTCCCAGGACCGATGAGAAGCTACACTGTAAAGGAGAACCATATCGGTTCAGCGGTTACTGAGATTATACACAGACAGACACAGATCCTGTTACTTTTATATAAGAATGATAACTACGATATTTGGGGGAGGGGGGGGGTCAATTGCCCTAATGAAATAAATATAGAAAATGCCAATTTATCTGCAGATACATTTTTTTCTTTTCTTTTTTCTTTTAATAGGTTTCATTAAGAAACTACACTTTTAAAACAGCACTAATAAAGGCTATCAAAGATGGAAATTATAATGTAATAATTTTGTTTTTATAGTTTTTGAACCAGAATTTTATCTTGATTGTTGTTTTATATTGGTTGCAGTAAAAGGGACAAAAATATTGATTTTGATCATTATAAAAAAGTAACAGGATGTCTGTCTGTGTGTTTGTAATGAAAGATGTGACTTTCCTTTACATTGATGCTTTTTATAGATTCTTGGAAGGTTTTCATCTATTTTTAGGTGGTTACCCCCTAAAAAAACTTTCTGTTAAATTTAAATTTTTTAAAGTAGTAGCTGAAGAGTCCAACCCCTCCCCCCCCCCAAAAAAAAAAAGCCATCTATCTTGAATATAGACCGAGTAATAATTGTCATACATTTAAAAACTAATGGCACCTCGGGGCTAAAAAACTGGTTTTAATCTTATAACATTCTATATCTGCGGAGAGCTGTTTATAATACGGTGCGAGAAACAACTATTAAAAATTCAGACCTCTATATTATAAAGACAGACGGTCATTTAAATTATAGAGTAGCTTTACTACTAAGAAAATTATTTATATTCAACAAAAAATGTATAAATTTTTGAATTTCTATCAATGTTTGTGATTGATCAGAGGGTCTAATACTCTTCATCAAGATAAATCCTAGTGCAATACAATAGACAATAGAGTTATAGACTATGCTTGTGATTGATTAGAGTGTGCAATACTCTTCATATAGATAAATCCTAGTGCAATACAATAGACAATAGAGTTATAGACTATGCTTGTGATTGATTAGAGTGTGCAATACTCTTCATATAGATAAATCCTAGTGCAATACAATAGACAATAGAGTTATAGACTATGCTTGTGACTGATTAGAGTGTGCAATACTCTTCATATAGATAAATCCTATTGCAATACAATAGACAATACAGTTATAGACTATGCTTGTGATTGATTAGAGTGTGCAATACTCTTCATATAGATAAATCCTAGTGCAATACAATAGACAATAGAGTTATAGACTATGCTTGTGATTGATTAGAGTGTGCAATACTCTTCATATAGATAAATCCTATTGCAATACAATAGACAATACAGTTATAGACTATGCTTGTGATTGATTAGAGTGTGCAATACTCTTCATATAGATAAATCCTAGTGCAATACAATAGACAATAGAGTTATAGACTATGCTTGTGATTGATTAGAGTGTGCAATACTCTTCATATAGATAAATCCTATTGCAATACAATAGACAATACAGTTATAGACTATGCTTGTGATTGATTAGAGTGTGCAATACTCTTTATCCAGATAAATCCTATTGCAATACAATAGACAATAGAGTTATAGACTATGCTTGTGATTGATTAGAGTGTGCAATACTCTTCATATAGATAAATCCTATTGCAATACAATAGACAATACAGTTATAGACTATGCTTGTGATTGATTAGAGTGTGCAATACTCTTCATATAGATAAATCCTAGTGCAATACAATAGACAATAGAGTTATAGACAATGCTTGTGATTGATTAGAGTGTGCAATACTCTTCATATAGATAAATCCTAGTGCAATACAATAGACAATAGAGTTATAGACTATGCTTGTGACTGATTAGAGTGTGCAATACTCTTCATATAGATAAATCCTATTGCAATACAATAGACAATACAGTTATAGACTATGCTTGTGATTGATTAGAGTGTGCAATACTCTTCATATAGATAAATCCTAGTGCAATACAATAGACAATAGAGTTATAGACTATGCTTGTGATTGATTAGAGTGTGCAATACTCTTCATATAGATAAATCCTATTGCAATACAATAGACAATACAGTTATAGACTATGCTTGTGATTGATTAGAGTGTGCAATACTCTTCATATAGATAAATCCTAGTGCAATACAATAGACAATAGAGTTATAGACTATGCTTGTGATTGATTAGAGTGTGCAATACTCTTCATATAGATAAATCCTATTGCAATACAATAGACAATACAGTTATAGACTATGCTTGTGATTGATTAGAGTGTGCAATACTCTTTATCCAGATAAATCCTATTGCAATACAATAGACAATAGAGTTATAGACTATGCTTGTGATTGATTAGAGTGTGCAATACTCTTCATATAGATAAATCCTATTGCAATACAATAGACAATACAGTTATAGACTATGCTTGTGATTGATTAGAGTGTGCAATACTCTTTATCCAGATAAATCCTATTGCAATACAATAGACAATACAGTTATAGACTATGCTTGTGATTGATTAGAGTGTGCAATACTCTTTATCCAGATAAATCCTATTGCAATACAATAGACAATACAGTTATAGACTATGTTTGTGATTTATTAGAGTGTGCAATACTCTTCATATAGATAAATCCTAGTGCAATACAATAGACAATAGAGTTATAGACTATGCTTGTGATTGATTAGAGTGTGCAATACTCTTCATATAGATAAATCCTATTGCAATACAATAGACAATACAGTTATAGACTATGCTTGTGATTGATTAGAGTGTGCAATACTCTTTATCCAGATAAATCCTATTGCAATACAATAGACAATACAGTTATAGACTATGCTTGTGATTGATTAGAGTGTGCAATACTCTCTATCCAGATAAATCCTATTGCAATACAATAGACAATACAGTTATAGACTATGTTTGTGATTTATTAGAGTGTAAAATAATCTTTATACAAACAAGTCTTAAAAACGTAAATATGTCCTTCAAACATTATCTTGTATTTAACAGTTTTGCAACAAATTTAAGTACATTTTTTTCAAAACTTATCCATTCATATTTTGCTTATTTAGTTCTGACACTCTACAAGTGTTAACTTTTGTTTGTTTACTGTTTCAGTGCTTCGCTTTTATGGATGTTGTCATAATTGTTTTTTTTTTAATTTCAGGGAGTTTCTTTTTAGAGCGATTTATCTAGTAGGATGGTGTTACCCTCTCCCAAAATAGTTTTATTAACCTTTTCAGGACCAATATAAAACACACTGTAAAGAAGAACTATACAGACACACATGCAAACACATTTTACTTTTATGTTAGGATTCATGTAATTTAAATTACTAGTGGACGAAATCATCCTTGTTCTTGAAACAAATATTATCAATTATTTTGCATCTTCAGATTGATGCAGCCAATCTTAGACAATGTCCATTCACTTCCGCACATGGAGAACATTTCCTAAATTATTTCAACAGCATAGGTACTATGCCTTGACTTTGATTTGGAACTAAAACTCAATCTGTTCAGTGTTAAGAGTCTTTATTTACAAACAAACAAAAACTACTACTTTATAGAATTGGACCAGCGGGTACGCCCCCTGGGGCCTCAATAGGCACTAGAGTGGGAAGAAAAAGTCACCCCCCCCCCCCGACCAATTTGTATTTTTGTTTTTGAAAGATAAAGTTAAATAACTTATTTTGGGGTAGGGAGTCGTTTTTTGTCCCAAGAGGTATAATTACATCTTCTATTACCTACCCAGCCGAAAAAAATGCGATGGATCGCAAATTTTCGCGAAAAATTCATTAAAAAAATTGGGAGGGGGGATTTTTTTGTTTTTTGGGGAGATGGGGGTGTCCCAACTCCCAAGAAAAAAGCCTAAAACCACCAGTAGGTATATTGCCTGAAGAGTAGAATCCGATCGGTTCAGTGGTTACAGAGATCTTAAGTGACAGACGGACGGACGAATAGACAGACTTTGTATTATAGATGAAACTCTATTATGCGCATATGAACTTAAGTGGACGTGAATACACACCTTTTAGAACTAGCTATTTATTTATGCTTTCATTTATGGAGGTTAAGCTTCTATATAATTAGGTTTTGTTCTTCATTTAGAAAGTTATTTCTAGTATTGCTTCAAAACTGATCAATATCCACAGGATGATAAACGGTTCTCAGCAATACTAAAAAATCGTATTACAGACAATTTTCAACGGATGCTTATATTAAAATCATTTTTCATTTTTATATCAACGGAAAGCTGTCTATAATACGATGCGATAAATAACTTTTTATATCGTAATCAACTTAACTTAATAACTTTATAATTTATATCTGAATTTTACCTGATTTTTTCTTTCCAGAATTGATATTGACTTTTGAAAAACAGCCTAAAACTTAACCAAAATTTTTATTATCTTGAGTAAGATAAGTTAATATGTACCCCCAATTGCGTTAATCAAAATTACCCCTAAAATGTAGATGAAATATTGGTTGAAAAGTTAAGACACTGAAGAATTATATTTCAGCATCATTTAAGCCCACGAATAAGACAGCGTGTTTATAAAACTTTGGGTACCAGTATAAATAAAAGTCAAATATGCCATAATTACCTGAAAAACAAAACCTAACTCCTTTGAATAAGTTTATTCTTGTTTGAATGCATTTCCATTCATGATAAACATTTTTTTCTATTTCTTCTAATGTAGACATTTTTTATCTCTCTCTCTCCCCTTTTCGTTCTTTCTTTTTTCTCTCTCTCCCTCTCTCTCTCTCTCTCTCTCTCTCTCTCTCTCTCTCTCTCTCTCTCTCTCTCTCTCTCTCTCTCTCTCTCTCTCTCTTTCTCTCTCTCTCTCTCTCTCTCTCACTCACTTTCTCTCTCTCTATCTCTCTCTCTTTCTCTTTCTCTCTCTCGCTCTTTTTATCTCTTTATTTTTTCACTAGTGGCTACGCCCCTAGAGGCCTCTAGGGGCACTTGAGGAGGAGATTTTTTTCCCATTTTTTTGGGGGGGGGGATTTTTCCTTTTTTGGGGGGGTTGGGGGTGTCCCACCCCCCCCAAAAAAATAGTTATAAACCTTCCCGGGACCTATGAGAAGCTACCCTGTTAAGGAGAACCCGATCGGTTCAGCGGTTAGCGAGATCCTTCGGTACAGACACACAGATACATAGACATCCTGTTACTTTAGTATAAGGATTTGCTTAGCTTTCTTATTTTTAAAAAAATATATCTTTAATGCATTTACCTATTATTTTTTTGTATTTTTTCCCTTCTTTCTCTAACTTAATTTATCTTTTTTAATAAAAATTTCAATTGGAGGGTCCACTTCACCTTCTTTTGGTGCCCCTAGAGGTGTAGCTGCTAGTAGATAAAAAAGATTAAATTCGTAAGAACATTAAACATATAAAGAGTTATTGATTTTTGGGATCTTAAGTTCACAAAGACCTCTTAAAAATCCAGAGAGGGAGGGGACATTGATTGATTTTTGAACACTAATCCCCAAACTTTGGGGACTTTTATTGAATTTTTGCTAGGTTCTTTTTGTGGATTGTCCAAACGTTTCAACCACAATTTGTAATATACATAATATACATATTACATATTTGTAATATACATTTTGTGTGTCATCATTGGTGATGTACATCAAGTTATCGGCCATTGTCTTATCCCTTTAGATCCCTGGCAAATACCTCTTCAAAATTTGAAGATTCCATTCAAGTGGAGAGATTTTCACTTATAATCAAATAAAAACTCAAGCTTTTTTTAGAAACAGGGAAGGATAAATGAAGATAAAATTTATATTTACTACCAGCTACGCCCCTAGAGGCCTCTAGGGGTACTTGAGGAGGGGAGAGTCGAATTTGATAACCCAATTTCTTATCTCAGATTTTAAAAGATTTTTTTTGGGGGGGATTAATTTTAATTCTAGGGGCTATTACTCTTGGGAAGGTGGTGGTACCCTCCCCAAAAATAGTTTTAAACTTTTCCGGGACCTATGAGAAGCTACCCTGTTAAGGAGAGCCCGATCGATTCAGCTTCCTTCGGTACAGACAAACAGAAAAACAGATAGACATCCTGTTACTTTATTATAAGGATAAACCAAAATTAAGTTATAAGATGCCTTCAGATGGGCAAAAAAAGAGGATTTAATTTTGACTTCCAGAAAATTAGTCTCTTATTGTTTATTACTTTAAGCTATTTGTGGACTTTGACTTTTGACTTAAATTTAGAATAGACTAAAACCATCCTGTGACTTATTTAAATCTTCTCCAAAATTTAGAATTATACATATTCAGTAGTTAACGAAATCTTAAGCTTTAGACAAAAAAAATACTTACTACTTTATAAAATAGCAAACAAAAAAACCTTACTACTTTGTATATTGATTCGCGATACAATTGCGTTCATGATAATATGCGAAATTGAAAAGTCACACAAAGATGATAAATAAAATTACCCCTTCTGTAAATTAAGATTATCAGTTGAAAAGTTTCGAATTAACCAATCAAAATTTAATAAAGATACCCAAAGTTTTTGAGCCACGTTGTTTTAACTACTTTGGGTACCAGAATAAAACACAATCCCCTTCCCGCCCTCCCTGAGTAGAAGTAATGCCCCCAGTGGGGTGTCATTAGCTACTCAGTGGAACACAATTTTCACGGCAATCATTTCAATTTTGATGTCGGTGGTGGCTTGCATAATATTTCACCCAATTTTACTATCAATTATTCAGTCAATTAGGTTAGGAATGGATATAGAATTAATATAGAATATAGAATATTTGTCTAGAATATTTGTCTAGAATGGATATAGAATAAAGAATATTTGTCTTCAATTTAGGTTGCTATAATAGTCCTTAGATATTGGTTAATATATTCCTCAAACGTGAGAGGAGATGGGGTAAAATAACAAGCAGAGATATCGTTTAATCAGGGTATGCGAGAATCTCTCACAATATCCACGTATTAGGTTAAGTTAACCTAAATATATAGAATACATAGTTATTTACCTCGCTGGGATAGAGTTCTCCTTCGATTTTAAGACACCATGTAAAGAACACTATGGCATCATCCGCTGGTGATGCAGTACTCTAACTTCCACTATAGAATAATAGGTCAAGTAACATCTAACAGACAACCAAACCTTAAATTGCACGACCTTTGTCTGGAAGTCTTTACTGTACATGGTAATGAGTTGCGTCCATTTATGGGCCAAGGCATTCCTCATACTTTTATATTATCAGCACTAAGTACCATTTTAACGTCTCGAACATGACGCCGTGAAATGGGTGAAATCCCCCTATGGTGGAATTCCAAAGGAACCGATTTTGAAGTTTATGCTTTTGCCATGCACTATTATATGCTTAGATAGAACACAGTAAAAGTGTCGGACTAAAAAAAATAGCCAATGAGAGGCCACTATAAATTTTACCATTGGTCAATAATGGCCTCTCATTGGCTAATTTTTTTGTTACGTCATAATCAGTCAGACACTTTTACTGTGTTCGCTTAGATACTTTATACGTGGTGCGTTTATCACAGGGGTCTTAACGGATAAGACAATGGTTAATAAATTAATATACCTCCTTAATAATTTAAAACAAAATTACCCCTTCTGTAAACAACAAAGTTTGGACACAAAGTTTTGAACAAACCAATAATAGTTAATTAAGTCCCCAATGTTTTTAAGCACTATTATATGACTAGATACTATACATTGTGTGTTAATCACAGGAGTCTAAAGTCATAATGATAAATGGTTGATAAATTGATATACAACCCCAATGATATTAAACAAAATTACCCATTCTATAAACAACAAATGTGGACACTAACAGTTTGGAACCAACCAATCATAAATCAAAAACGTCCCCAAAGTTTTTGAGCACTATGATTTGCCTTGATACTTTATAATTTGTTTTTCTTTACAGTAAAGCTTCTTCAAGGTTTCTGAAAGTTTTTTTCCTCCATATTTTGTTCGCATTATTACCGAGAGAGGAAAGCCTTCGAATAATTTAAAACAGCTATTGCTCAATAATGCACAGTTATTACTTAGAGTACATGAAAGCTTTTTAACCCTCTTATGCTGATTAAAACGATACACGGGTATAACATGCAGTGTTTCGGAGCCGGAGCCGGGAGCAGCAACATTTTTGGGGGAGCCGGAGCCGGAACCGGAGCCGTATTTTTCGTTAAAAACGGCTCCGGCTCCAGATAAGCTAAAAATGATTTTTTTAAGTAATATTATAATTTGGAAATGGTCTATTTCCATATAATAAACTGAAAAACTATTGTTACTTAACAAATAGACACACATCCTTCTACTTTTATATAGCTTTAATCAAATAAAAGAAAAATATTTTATATTATTTATTTTATTTTATCAAATTCAATAATGAACAAAAATTGATATATTAATATTAAGGTAGGAGCCGGAGCCAGAGCTGGAGACGGAGCCGGAGCCGCATCAAAATTATACGGCTCCGACACCCTGATAACATGTATGTTCAGCCGTTTGGCAGCAAGCAGCCTTTAAAGGAATACGCTTTTTATAGAGAAGCTCAAAAAGTGTATATTGCAAAAATTGATATAGTCTAATTATAGGAGTAGCTAAATATAATACATCTTCTATGGGAAAAATAGCAGGGATCTAAAGGGATAGGACAATAGCCGATAACTTAATGTACATCCCCAATGATGAAACACAAAATACCCCTTAGGTAGATTGCAATTAGTGTTCGAAACGTTTGTTCATTCAATTTAATTAACCAACCAATCCAAATTCAATTTAAGTCCCCAAAGTTGTTAAGCCAACGAATAAGAAAACGTTATCATAAGAATTTGGGGACTGAAGTAGCACCCGTGAAAGAGTAGCTGAAAAAAAGTTATATTGCAAAAATTGATATAGTCTAATTATAGGTCGTAAATATAGTACATATATCTTCTATGGGTAAAAATAGACTCATTTTACATTTTAGAAAGTAACGTTTTTGTATTAACTACAATTTTTTTGGCTTTTTATAGACTCGAATTTCAGATTATGGTGTAAAAAGTAAAAAGTATCAAAATGATTGTTTGGTTCATTAAGTTAAGTGTTCTAACGTTTCAACCACTAATTGTAATCTACAGAAGGGGTAATTTTGTGTATCATCATTGAAAACGATCTCTGGTTCTTTTTAATTGAAGATTTTTACCTTATTGTTACAGGAATCCTCATGCAAGGTTTGAATTAGATAGAACGATTCTAATAAGCAAAAATTTACAAACAATGCTATTCTTTATGAACAATTGTATGAACACACCACTAATGTAGAAAAGCTATACTTTTTATAAACTATCTGACTGTTTTTGGGAAACACCCTATTTTAAGTCTAATCTATGCTATCCCCCCAATTCTATGACATTTTTGCCAACTGAGATTGGATGACCCCACCACCTCAAATAATTTTACCATCCCTTTACCCCTTTCTTTCTTTATCTTCTTCAGGGGTAAAGAGAATTGTATTGTCTTATGTTTTTATGTTCAACAATTATATTCAGGGAAGGGGCATTGTGCTGTTTATTACACTAGCGCCCAAAGTTTTATAACCATGTTATTCTATTCTTTTACTCAAAACTTTTAGGTACTTGTGATGAATTGAAAGATATCATCGCTAAAGCACAGATCATACCACTTGCTAAACAAACAACTTTGCGTAATGGTAAAAACACCATTCCGTTTATTGTTAAGACTAAAAGTAAGGAAGATAGGGCAATGGTAGTTAAAGAAGTAAGCAAAATTGGTCTAAAAACCCCTTTTCATTGGCCTAAATCAATTGTTGACGATATTACAAAAATACGTTCTCAACTATCAAACTATAAGAATGAGAAAATTGACCTGACAGACAAACATATTCTTATTAGACCCAATACTGAAACTGGTAAATCTTTATTTATTTCCTATCGTGAAAAAGATTATAATAAACCATGGATACATCTCCAAAATGTTAAAGTACCAGCAGATTCTAAACTAGTTTCACAATTCAAGCAACAGCCATGCTATTCTGAATATTTCAAGCTTTAAAAAATAACATTATTTCAATTGAATATTTTTGTTTTTGCTATGGTTTATATAGTTTTAGTTTACTTTGTTGTCTTTTTTTTGTTCCGAAATCATATAATAAACTTAGTAAGATTCAATATTCATATATTTAACAGAAGTTGTAATAAAATTAAAATTCCAGTTTTTCAAACAATTTATCCCCTCTTTTTCTCTACCCCCCTACTAATTATTATGCATTCAAACCCCTACTTTGAAACATCTTCTAACAAACATACAAGGTTTAGTCTTATCTACAACAGATTAAATTCAGTTAATTTTTATTTAGTTACTTGCTCATCTTTTATTAAGAATTATAAAGTAATGTTTAATGAATAATTTAAGTTTCATTGAAAAGATTTATATTCAAAATGTTAATTCAACACAAGATGTTTCTTTACTTAAGGATATTTATTTTAGTTCTCTTAATTGCAACTCAATCAATATAAGCACTTACAATGTAGGTAAAGCATCAATAAACAAGTTTAAACTTAAAATTAATGCAATGCTTAAAACTACACCTGATATACTGTTCGTTCAGGATATTAGATTAAATAATAAAGAAAGTATTTTCAGTAAAGAAGTATGTTTTAATATGGCTGGTAGCTATAAATCTTATTGCAATAGTTCAAAGGGGGAGAGGGGTGTAGCGATTTTAATCAAACAAACTTTGAAATATGAAATAATTAAAAGTTTTAGTTCCATTGATGAAAATGTTTTAATTTTGGATTTAAAAATAAATGAATGTAGAATTTCATTGATATCATGCTATGGGCCAACTCAAAATAACAACAAATATTTCTTTAGACAGTTAAGGGATAAAATATTGAGCATTGGAAATACATTTTACATTATCGCAGGGGATTTGAATGCAATACCTACAACTATACAACCAGAACAAGGTCTCGTACACTTAGACTTGATAAATACAAATTCATTGCCAAATTTAGAACATTGTAAAGAGCTTTCCTTGTGGATAGAGGAAAATTTTTGTGTAGATTTATTTAGATTGCTTCATCCGACTAAATTAGAATTTAGTTATGTTCCTTTCTCAAAAACTAAGACAAACAGAAGTAGAATCGATCATATTCTACTGAGTCCGCAGCTTGCAAATACTTTTAGCTCTTGCAATTATGAGCCATTAAAAGCTTCCCTCTTTGACCACAAACAATTGGTTTTCAAAACATATCAAAATAATTCAAAACGTGAATGTACTATAAATTCTTCTTTATTAGATATTGATGGTCTTACTGAGGGTGTGAGAATCCATGTATACGAGCTGGTTCTACAACATTGTGAAGTTCCTAACAAGCTACATCTACAAGACATTATTTCTCAGATAAGTTTAGCATTTAGATTAAAGAATGACCTAAGTTTGACAGAATTTAAAAATGATAGGCTAATATTGTTCTGGATTGAACAAAAAGATAGGGCTATAAATTATCTCTTTGATTTACTTCCTCCTTTAAATGAATTGTATGAAATGCCTTTAAATATTAGTCATGATGCTTTCCTTGAAGTTTTATTAAATTGTATTAAAAATTCTATAATAAGCTTTCAATCAAACTTTCTTAAGAGCAGTAGAAAAATACAAAAAGATTTGTCAAAGTCATTAAACGCGTTGAAGTGTGGAAATGTCACAGATGATACTGTACTTAATAAAATCATTGATATTGAAAACAGTCTGAGTAAAATGGAAGATGAAGAAAATTATCGTAGGTTAGAGACTTCTGGGTATTTCCACATTTTAAATGCAGAAAAGGCCTCAAAAGCATTTAGTAGTTTGCTAAAAAATTCAAAAAAAGCTGACTCTATCTCACAAATTAAGAATGACTTAGGTGAATCTTTTACATGTGAGAATGAAAGGAATGAGTTTTTAACAAATCACTTTAAAAATAAATTTGGCACAGCCTTTATTTCCAATTCTTCTCTCTTTGATTTTTTAGGCAATAATGTAAATCACCCAAAAATATTAGAACATAAATTAAATAACACAGATAGAGAAAAATTAGAGGCAGACATTTCTATTAATGAATTAAAAGAGTCACTTAATTCAGCTAATTTAAATTCTAGTGTAGGACCAGATGGTATTCCTTATAGAATGTTGGTTAAGTTTTGGGACATTTTAAGCTTACCTTTACTGAGAGGCTTTAAAGAAATGATTAATAAAAAACAGTTAAGAGGCATGCTAAGATGTGGTAAAATTAGACTTATAGCCAAAAAAAATTCTGACCTTTCAAAAATTAAATCTTGGAGGACAATTTTTTGTTTGTCTACTGTGTACAAAATTTTCTCTGGGGTTATTGACAATAGGTTAAAAAAAGTAATTGACAAAATAAATATCAGATCTCAAAAAGCTTATTCTTCTAAATACACTATTCAGGAAAATTTGATTCAAATTTATGAACTAATTTCTAAAACTTTAGCTTCCAACTCGTCTCTAGCAATTGCTTTAATTGATTTTCACTCAGCCTTTGACTGTATTGGACATGGTTATTTAAGAGATGTATTGGAATTTATGAATTTTGGCCCAAATATGATAAATATGATTTTAACATGCATGAATGATAGATTTGCCCACATTCTGACCGATACTGGAATAACACCTAACTTTCCCATGAAAGTTGGTTATATGCAAGGTGATAGGCCAAGTCCTAACATTTTTAAAATTGCCCTAACTCCTTTATTACTTATTTTATCAATTAACAATGAAATTGTAATACCAAGAGCTATACCTTTTAAATTGACCGACACAGATACTCAGCCAGACCCTGAATCAGCATTTGCCGATGATTGTAATGTTGCATTTACTCCAACTGCCATTGCTTTAAAAACTATTTTTCAAATTCTTACCTACTTTGCACAAGTTTCTAATTTAAGAACTAATGTAAACAAAACCAAAATTTGTATTATAGGTAGGAAGCCATCAAATGATTTTTTTCTGGAATTGGATTTAATTGGTATTGAATTGGTTGATGATTTTGATATTTTAGGTTTACATTTTGATTCAAAACTGTCTAATATGCAAAATAATTGGAACAAAATTGTCACTAAAATGTCAAAAGTTAGAAATTTTTGGGCACTTTTCTACCTTACTACACCTGGAAAAATTGCAATTATAAAGGGATTCATGTTACCTTTACTGAATTATGTAGGGGTAGTTGTCTTTCCATCTGAAGAAATAATTTTGCAAATTGAAAATCTCATTATTTCTTTCTTATGTCAAAGTAGACCAATTGCAAAATCTAAAATCTTTTCAAGTGTTGAAAATGGAGGTTTAGGAATACCAAAAGTAATAGATTTTTTACGCTCTTTAGATATTTTAATGTATAAAAAATCCTTATCTATAGTAGATACTTGGGCTTTAGAAATAAAAAATACTAGATGTCAAGCAAATGATCCATTTTATTTCAATGAAAAATTAGATAAGAATATTAATCCTATTTTATCTAGAATTATTGAATCATATATAATATTTTCAAATTCATTTTGGCTAAACCATGATAACATAAAAGATATGAGAATTTTTAAAAATAATTTCTTCTGTAATAGTGAAAAACAAATTGTAAGCAGGGCAATTTTTACAGAAACAACATGGGTACGCTATGAAAATGATATAAAGTCAATTTGTTTTGGAGACCTGTTAAATATTGATAATATTTGTCTAGATTATAGAAACTTTAACATCAAATCAAAGGTCAATTTTAATTACATGGAATTTTTGAGACTTCGAGGATTTGTTCAGCACAATATTGCTTTATATAGGTGTAAACTTTCAAAGCCCCAAACTAAAATCAGTTCACTTTTTTTAAAGCCAAAAGTAAAGTCAAAACATTTCCGTTACTTCTTATCAAATGATGATCAGAGGATAGAAAAGTGTAAGTCTTACTTAAATAGGTATAACTGGGCGAAAATAAGAGAATTTGACATAGAGAGAGAGCGTAAATGGCAAAAAGTATGGACTTTTTCCTTTTTACCAATAAATATCCGAGAATTCGCATTTAGGTCCATAAACAATTATAACTATTTTAACGCTAATATCTCTAATTTTAGGCCAGAATCTCCAGAATGTACACTTTGTAAGTTGGATCGGAATCTACCCGCACCGAGAGAAACAACACAGCACTTTTTTCTGGACTGTCCCGTCACCACAAACTTTACATCAAACTACTTCACAGAATTTCTACAGAATATGGAATTTAATTTCGACTCAAGCTGGCTGTTAATAGGAGTCCCAAAAACGCTTACCAGATACCTTATTAATGTAGTTAATATTGAAATTACACTTGTGTTATTTTTTATCTTTCAGTCAAGACTGAAAAAAAAGATCCCTTTAAATTCAAATCTACTTGAATTTATTTCCTTTCAAAGAAAATTTTTGCTCAAAAACAAAAATTATAAATTAGGATATGAAAAATTAACAACATATCAATTCGACCCTGGATAAATGTCATACTTCGAATATAGAAAGAAAACTACCTGCAAATGAGGGCATTTCTAAAAGTGTTTGTTTTTTCAAATCCATATGTAATATATAATTCCTATACTTTACACTTACAACAAACACACCAAATCTTTAGACACACTTAAGTATTTCACCTCAACTTCATCTCACCTGTAGAGTTTATAGGTGGGTATTGATAAATTAGTATAGTAGAAAAAAATTATGATCCCGAGGATTATTATTTCTTGTTATTCTAACTTTAACCATGTGAATTTAAGCCTGTTTTTCACATGGTGACAGACAAGAAAAATTACCTCATCCAATAGAGGGTCAGTGTATAACCTAAACAATATTCTTGAGGTGAAGCTTTCGGTAGTCTGCCCATTAAAGCATTCTGCAGTTTTCATTTAACAGGCCACACTTATTTATCCAGGGATAGGTATAACAAACAATGGAGTTAATTCTAAAATAATATTTAGGGGGCAAATGGAGAGGACGTCAATATTACGATGTGTTGCCCCCCAACGACAGCTGAAAAACATGTATAGGTTTCGTGATTTTTTCCCCGAATTAAATTCGTTATTGGTATAAGCTGTTATTTATCCATCATTTACAATTTAAAGTTCAGCTTTGTATCCTTTACACAGTTTTAATCAGTGTATATTTAGGATTAGTATTGACCTAATATTTGTATCATAAACATTTTTTTAATTTCTTAATGACCCTTATTTTTTTATAGAACTTACTGAAGTTCTATTTTTTTAGTATAAAATTGACATATTTTGAGAATAGATTTGTTGAATAAGTCTTAACTTAATTTAAATGTACACCTTTTATGATAAACGGCAATTTTTCTTTCTCTTTTTTTTACTTCTGGTTTACAATCAACTAACACTTTTTTTAAAGAGAATATCTTGGAATAATCTTTATTTAATATTGTTATAATAACTCTTATAATTCAGATGTAAACTTTTTTATGTATATAATTAAGACAAATAAAGAATCAAATAATAATAATAATTTTGATTGATGAGTTCAAATTAGTAGTGTCCTAACGTTTCAACCAATATGTTTTATCTTGTTTTTGAATATTCCCAATTCCTTTATCTTTAATATTCATCTTTAAATTACCAGCACTTAATTGTATATAGGGGAAAGTTTATATTATACAAAGGGGGGCTTCAAAACGTAATCTAATCTTTTAGACAGAATTTTAATAAAGTAAAAAATAAATGGGGGAAATCTTTGGCAATTTTAAAGATAATTATTGGAGATTACACAACCTTTGTCTGGAAGTCCTAACTGTGCATGGTAATAAGTTGTGCCTGCTTAGAGGCCAGGGCATTCCTGCTACTCTAACTCTAAGTGTCATGCAATGGACATATCAGCGAAAGGTAGGTTAATAATGTCTCTAGTTTGATGTGGTGTGGTACAAACTTGAACCTGACAACAAGCTGGCAAGCTAGGGGTCTAGGGAATTCTAGGTTCAACTGAGTTGGGGTGGGGTTAGAAAGTCAACCTAACCCACTTATTTAAATTTTAGTTTAAAACAGAAAAATGCAAAAAAATTGTTTGGGACCTATGAGAAGCTACAATGTAAAGGAGAACCATATCTACACTGACAAAATCCTGTTACGATACAAAGGGTTTGGTCAATTCTATGACCGACTTTATATACTAGCTAAACAACTTTTTGCAAGGTGACAATTTTTTGGGGCTTGAGGCATTTTAAGGCAAAAATGCATATTATTTTTCTTACATAAAAACATAAAAAAAAAGATCTTAATTTTGTATGACCAATTTTAAGTTTTGTCTTGGTAGTTAATTCTGTGTAGATAATCATGAGTAATTACAGTATGCATTGACAACTGATTGTAAAGTGTGGTATTGGTGTGCCATTGCCGCGTATAATTATGAAAAGTGAAATATCGTCTTTGTTAAAACAAATACAGTTATGTTAAAAATAGTTTATAAAATTTTGTAGCACCAATTTCAAATTTTGTCTTTGTAGTTAATTCTGTGTAGATAATCATGAATATTTAAAGTACTCATTACACAAGCAAATATCAGCTGATTGTAATGTATGGTATTGGTTTGCAATTGCCGCGTAAAATTAAAAATAGTAAAATGTCGTCTTTTTTAATACAAATTACAGATAGATAGCACCAATTTCAAGTTTTGTCTTGGTAGTTAATTTTGTGTAAATAATGATGAATATTAAAACTACTCATTACACAAGCAAATATCAGCTGATTGTAATGTATGGTATTGGTTTTCAATTGCCGCGTATAATTATAAAAAGTAAAATGTCGTCTTTATTGATACAAATATTATCTTGTTACTGATAGATTTATAAAATTTTGTAGAACCAATTTCAAGTTTTGTCTTGGTAGTTAATTCTGTGTAGATAATCATGAATAATTACAGTACTCATTGCACAAGCAAATATCAGCTGATTGTAATGTATGGTATTGGTTTTCGATTGCCACGTATAATTTTAAAAAGTAAAATGTCGTCTTTTTTAATACAAATTACAAATAGATTTTTAAAATTTTGTAGCACCAATTTCAAGTTTTGTCTTGGTAGTTAATTCTGTGTAGATAATTATGAATAATTACAGTACTCATTGCACGAGTAGGATTGGGGTCAAAAAGTTAAAGGGTTCCAGGGATAAAGTTTTATGTAGATTACTAAAAAATAATTGTCAGTAGAAAATTAAATTAAACTTTTTATAAAAAGGTAACAGGATGTATCTCTATCTGTCTACATTTAGATTATGATCTAGTTAATCTCTGGACTTATAAGGTTCTCTTTTATAGCTTCTAATAGTTCTCAAGAGAAATTGACCCTGTTAAAATTAGCCGGCCTCTATCCCAAAGATAAACTCAAACTTAAAGTAAAGGGTTGACCCTAAAGGCGCCGAGCGGTGTAGTCGCTATCTTGTTATTTTTTTAAGTTATAAGCTTTTTTGTCAGTAGCAAAGAATCTTGCTAACTGCTGAACCGATATGGTTCTAATTTAGAGTGAAGCTTCTTTTAGGTACTGGGATGGTTTTAGGCTGTTTTATTTTAATAAAACAAAGTCGTTGTATGGTTTTAAGCTATTTTGCAGCTCTTTCATATCAATTCGAACACAATCGCTAGTTAATACATAAAGTGTCATATAAAGCATCTTGCCAGAGCTTAGTAACCAAATCTAAATTCGGCCTTGCAAATGTAAAACGCTCTCTAACATGGCAGCTTTAGGCCGGTAGCAGCTTATATATCTGCGTGTGAGATTTGAAATATAGTTTACTTATTCCTAAATCTCTAGTAAAAGACTTGAATTATCTATACAGGTAAAGTTTAAAACCAAAGTCAAAATAATTTAAGTAGCGAAAATATTCTATAAATTGTATTGCTCGTTTATTTGTTTGTCAATTAAGATCTTTATAATCATTGATCATATTAAGTTTTTTTATAAAGAAAAGTATTTTAGATCATTGGATGGTTTTTGGCTATTTTGGTTCTGTATCACTGTATGTTTTAAGCTGTTTTTCCGTCCCTTTTCTCTCCCCCTTTAGGCAGAGTCGGGGGACTCCCCTAGTATTATATAAGAAAAAGCTTTCTACTTTCTATAGTTTGAAGAACTTTTTCAATAGGGGTAGATTTACAAATTTAAAAATTTGAAATTTAATTAATTTTATGGAAAAAAAATTCTCTAAATCAATGGGGAAAAAGCTTTTGCCAGGGCGGGGAGTGGGCATTTGAAGATAAATCAATTATAACTCGAATTTTACCAATAAAATTGAAGGAGAGATTAATTTCTTATTCATTGTCCTATCCCTTATCCCTGTTACTCACTGCTGTGCTTGTGAAAGAATAAGACTAATTAAACAATAGTGTTGGGTTTTATCAGGGAGTGAGGGGACATTGGGCCGTTTATTATACTAGTCCTCAAAGTTTTATAATTCGTTGCCTTTAGAACTTTGAGAACTTATATTGAACTTTGATAGGTTGGTTTATTAGGATAAATGTTTAAACGATACAATCACTAATTGTGTTCTTCAGAAAGGGTAATATTGTGTATCATTATTGGGGATGTGCATCAATTTATTGGGCATTGTCTTTAAATCCCTGGGTAAACCAAGTTATATAACCAGATCTGATTGGTTGGCACAAAAACTTTTATTGAATTTTCATTGGTAGGTTCTCTATTATAGTAGTGTACAGACAATTCAACCAAAAATTCTAATGCCCAGAAGTGGTAAATTTGATTAACTCAACTAGGGATGTCCATAAAAACATCATGCTAAGTTTGAAATCGATAGGACAATTTCAATAAGCCATAAATTATAAAACGTACAGACACTCATTTTAGAAGCTTACTAAAAATACATATATCATTCTAATATCTATTTTTCTGAAACAAAACTGCCTTTTATATTTTCCTCAGGGATCTAAAGGGATAAGACATTGTCCGATAAATTGATTACATCCCCAATGATGATACAACAAATAACATCTTCTGTAGAACACACTCAACTTAATCAATTCCCCAAAGTTATTAAGGCAACAAATAAGAAACCGCAAGGATAAAACTTTGAGGTGTAAATGAATCAGCGATTCAAAAGTCCCCAAAGTTGTTAAGCTAACGAATAAGAAAACGTTATTATAAAACTATGGAGACGAGTGTAATAAACAGCACAGTAACTCCTCCCTCCTTGCATTTTTCCCCCTTTATATTTGAATTAAGTGTTAAGTGACATTTTTCCTATAATTACATGCTACAAAAACAAATATTGGCCAAATCTTTTATTTTGCAAGTGTAACAACCTTAATGATGAATGTAGAATATTCGTGGATATTATAACAGGGGGAACAGATGTCATCAATTTAGGTTGTTATCATCGACTTCATTTATTGGTCAGTTCATATATCCAGTAGGAGGGACAATAGGTGAATGGGGGATCTTTATTTTAGCCAGCTACAAGTTTCACTTTATTGCAGTCCGTGATAATCTGTTGAAATATCAAAATAATTACATGGTACAAAACAAATATTGGCGAATTCTTCCATATTGCTAGTAAAGCAATCTTTGCCTTCCATCCTTATTAAGAAACAATACAAAAGCTAGCGCTAAAATCAGACTATCGGACAAACGAACATTAACAAAAAAGAGTATCAATGCATATAATTTTAACATTATATAGAAGAATTAACAAATATTATCAAATGTTTTTAACCCAAAATAGTTTTCAGCCCAATCTAAATTTAATACCATATTATAATTTTTTGCAAATATATTTAATGGTTTTTGGAGATTTATTTAGGTAAGGCAAATAGTGTTATTTGAGAACATTGGTTGATATCAACTATATGGCAATAAACAAGGATGAAAACATCCATAAGTTGCAAAGCTTAAAAATTATGAATGGATATGAATTATATCGATAATATGTCAGCTTTGACCACTTTTTTTTAACAGCCAGAGAGGCAGGAGATATTGAGCGGTTTATTACACTAGTTATCAATTTTATAATAAAGTTTTCTTATTCGTTGGCTTGGCTACAACTTGAATTCATTGAATTTTGATTGGTTGATTCATTAAGTTGAGTGTCCAAACGTTTCAACCACTAATCTCATCTTATACAGAAGTGGTAATTCAACTATTTATGTCGACATAATGTGAGAAGTATCGACAGGGTAACTTCTGTCCTCACCTCCCACAACATAAAACAGATATAAAAACATTCTATAATCAGAGATAAGTCGGAAATTTTAGGGTACAGGACAATCATGGATTTTAATGCTCTAGGATTAGGTAGGATTTAAAATGCAACAATGGAAGGGGGCTGGAGGGATATTTCCTTTTAATAAGATCTAAGATTTTACCCAAAAATCCATGATATGTCTTAGATTCAAAAATATTCGTAACACATAGAAGTAAAAGTGTATATGTGGGAAAATGGACAGTAGACAATTCACATCCTAGATTTAAAAATCCAGGATATGTCACTGTTTCAAAAATATTCGTAACACATAGAAGTCAAAGTGTATATGGGGTAAAATGGATAGTTTGTTATTTCTATCTTATTTTTAAAAATACATGATATGTCTCTGTTTCAATAATATCACATAGAAATAAAAGTATATTGTGGAAAATGGTTAGTGTACAATTTTTATCCTAGATATAAAAATCCATGATATGTCTCAGCTGCAAAAATATCCGTAACACATAGAGGTAAAGGTGTAAAAGGGGGGAAATAGTTAGTGTTTAATTTTTATCCTAGATTTAAAATCCACAATATGTCTCAGCTGCAAAAATATCCGTAACACATGAAGTAAAAGTATGGGGGAAAATGGGCAGTGGACATGAAAAAGAACCATCTATCTTCCCACTTTTTACCACTTTTTTCCAAAGTTAGTCCATTAAATTGATGATATAAGATTATAATCAGAAAATGGCTTCTTAGCTAGCAACTAGGAGCGAGGACTGATGTTCTGAAAAATAAAATAGTACAAAAAGGCAAATTTAATAGTTCAAAGTTTGTCTGCCTGTACCAAAGGATCTTGCTGGCCCCTGAACCGATATGGTCCTCCTTTACAATGTATCTTCTCTTATTATTGGGGAAGGCACCATAATCCTCTCTCCCTCTCTTTATCTTTCTAAAGACTAAAAGACTTTTGTTAATTCTACATAAGGGGTTAATTTGTTTATCATTATTCGGGATGTTCATCAATTTATCTTCCATTGTCTTATACTTTAAGGTCCCTTCATTCCCAGTTTCACTATTATTTGTAAGGAATCGTCCTTGTTTTTGAGAAGCCTATTTCTTTGTCTTTATTTACTTACTGGACCGATTAGGTTATCCTTTTTAAGGGAAACTTTAAGTCCCAAATAGTATTTTTAACCATCGTCTTATCTCTTAAAATCCCTGTATTTAAAGTGGATTTAAGATTGTACTTCCCTGTCTTTATTTACTAACTTGCTGTGTTGATATAGAGAGGTAAAAATAATGGAACAGGGGTTAGAATTATTAAAATCAAATAGTTACAAAGACGATGGGAAATTAAGTTGTTGTGTCTATTTAAGAGCTATTTTTTTTAAAGCATGGGGTTCATTTTAAAATCTGTAGAATTATTAGTTGGCTCAAAGAATTTAGATACTTTGAACCTGAATGGTTCTCCTTTACATTGTAGATTCTCATAGTCCCTTGAAGGTTTATAACTATTTTGGGTGAGGGTATCACCACACTTCCAAGAGAAATAACCCCTAGATTTACTTAAAGGGTGAGCAAAAAAAACGCGTAGATTTTTAAAATTCAAATTGCACGGCTTGTGTTAATAGTAGAAAAAGGTTACGCATATCGTTAGAACCGCTAAGAAGTCTATTTTTTGGAAATATAAGAAGGAATCCTATAGTTAGGGAGCTACGTGTTAAAATGTCCCAATTGACGTAAAACTTGACTTGCGAGTATATAGCTAAAATTTAGAGAAAAGATTTTGCAAAAAGAGATGCGCACATTTTTAAATTTCAAACTGCGCGGCTTGTGTTAATAGTAGAAAAATGTTACGCATACCGCTAGAACCGCTATGAATTGTATTTTTGGAAATATAGGAACAGTTCATGTGCTACAAATAATCAAGGAGCTAGGTGGTAAAATGTCTCAAAATTTACTCGCAAGTCAAGTTTTAAGTCAGTTGGGACATTTTAACACGTAGCTCCTAAACTATGCGTAGCACAGGAATCGTATATATATTTTCTAAAAATAGACTTCTTAGCGGTTCTAACGGTATGCATAATATTTTTCTACTATTACCACAAGTCGCGCAATTTGAATTTTAAAAATCTACGCGTTTTTTCTTGCTCACCCTTTATTTACTTTTTTCTTTCAGAAAATAAAATGAAAAAGGGGGAAGGTCGACTTTCCCTCACCAACCCTCCACCCACCTCAAATATGAAACACTCAGCGAGGATTTTATTCATAATTTTTGTTGAGAATTTCTATCCAAATTCTGAATTTGGTTTTTAAGTTAACTGGTTAAATACAAAATGACTTCTGAAATTGGATTCGGCCCTTTTCATGAAAATTTTAGAAAGTGAATTTATTTTATAATTAGTAATGTCCGTACGTCCCTCTTTCTCATTCTCTCTACTTTATGTCGAACAAGCGCCAAAGCACCGAGCTATATTTAAAGAGTTAAGCAGGGAATAGAAAAATAGCAAAAAACCTTCCGAACACTCAAATCTTAAAGTAAAATAGCCTAATACTAGCCTGGGATCTATGTGAAATCTTTAGCTGTAGAAGAAACAAGGATGACAACATCCATAAAAGTGGAGCTCTGAAATGGTAAGATAAACGAACATTACCACTTGTAGAGTGTGAATAATCAAAATATTAAGGTATAGACACAAGACAGTCAGACATCCTATTACTTGATTTCATAAAAAGGTGTATGATCCCTTAATAGTTCTATTTTGGCCTAATCATATAATTTATTCAGGGATATAAAGGGATAAGACAATGGCCGATATATTCATGTACAACTACATCCCCTATTATGATACACAAAATTACCCGTTCTAATGAAATGTTTGAACGCTCAACTTAATGAACCAATTAATCTATATTCGAAAAAAGTTTTATGCCATTGAATAAGGAAATATTGTCTTAAAAGTTTGAGAACTAGTGTAATAAACATCCCATTGTCCCCTCCCTCCCTGAAATTTTTTACTCCTCATTATCTTTACTCAAGTTTTTATTAAATTTTTATAATCATTTTTAATTATGTTTACTTTGTAAAAGTGTTACATATGTTAACAATTATAATTTAGCCATGTTAGAATTGCCCAATCGAGTTTAAGCTTTACATCATGATTCCTTAAAGGATGTAGAATATATGTGGATATTATGACAGGGGAAAATTGTCGTGTATTTAGGTTGCTATTTCCCATATAATTTATTGACCCATTCGTTCATCCAGTAGGAAGGTTTAAAGGTAGGAAGAGGGGTATCGTTTTTTTTGCCCGCTATGTGTTTCACTTTATTAAAAAACATGAAAATCTGGTGTAAGATCCAATTAATAATATATCCGTTTATTCCTAAAACTATCGGGCATAATCTGGAAAACATTGGTTCTCCAAATTTTTATGCATGATTTTCCTATGACTTGATAATTTAAACAACAAATCTTGTGATGATTGGTAATATGCAAAGTATCTCTATAATGATATCATTAAAATAAATATGTCTATTGAGCATCCAATTCTATCTATTTTATTTAATAATTCAGTATTTTATCGCGCTTTCACACAAAGTATTTTGTTGAGAGTTGATAACCCTCCCCCGGAGCATCTTGAGAAAAAGGGAAGTAAATAGGGGGAGAGTAACTAAAATAGGGCAAAAATTAAAAACCTATACATACTGTACAAAACCTAATTAATTGTAAATAAATATTCTTATAAATTAATCTAGATGTATATTTGCCAGTGTTGGATGTATTTATGACATATAATTGAAAAAGTATGGATGTGTAAATGCCATTGTCAGATGTATTTTTGACATATGTATTAAAATATTGGATGTATTTTTGCCAGTGTTGGATGTATTTATGGCATGAGAAAAAGGAAGAAAACATTTTGCCAAAAATACATCAACTGTAAATTTGCTGGATGTGTAAGTGCTATAGCCCCCCGAATTAGTTTCAATTGAAAATAATGCGGGGGGGGGGGTGGTAGTGTATCGGTGTATAGGGAAATTTACCCCCTCTCCATTTTTTTCAATTTATTTTAAATATATGATGGGAGGGGTTAACATTGCTCAACAAGCACCTTGTGTGAAAGAATCTTTTTTTTCTTCATTTCTCCTTCTCTCTCTCTCTCTCTCTCTCTCTCTCTCTCTTATGTTTGGCATATATATATATCAAAACATCTACACTACTTATGGATGTTGTCCTTCCTATTGTAATGCATTTTTTGTCTGTAAATATTAATAATATTATTTATTATATTTTGCCATTACAACTATGACTCACTCTACAGGGAGGGAGGGGACGTTGTACAGTAAATTAAACTGGTACCCAAAGTTTTATAGCCACGTTTTCTAATTTGGGATTAAAACCTTTTGGTACTGATTGGTTGGTTGAAAATTTACAGTGCCCAAACTTTTCAACAATAATTTAGTGTATGGAAGGGGTAATTTTGTTTATCAGCCTTGGGTACGTACATAAAATATTCGTCTATTGTCTTAACCCTACAAATTCCCTGCATTTTCTCTCATTACCATTTCCCCCTTCTCTATTCTTCATACCAAATATGATGATTCCTATTTGTAGCCTGGTACAATTTTTGTATTTTTATGTTCTTATAATTTTCTCAATACTTTTCTCTTTCTCTCTAAATCTTTTTCTTTCTTTTTCTTTCGTTTTCTTTCTCTTAACATCTTATCTTCTCTCTCTTTCTCTCTCTTTCTCTCTCTCTCTCTCTCTCTCTCTCTCTCTCTCTCTCTCTCTCTCTCTCTCTCTCTCTCTCTCTCTCTCTCTCTCTCTCTCTTTCTCATTTTATCTCTCTTTTCCTATATTTAAACCTCTATGCTATTAAATGTTGAAAATTGATAACTGACAGAATACTGAACCATGCAATCTGACAGAATATTGAACCATGCTAACAGACAGAATATTGAACCATGCTAACAGACAGAATATTGAACCATGCTAACAGACAGAATATTGAACCATGCTAACAGACAGAATATTGAACCATGCTATCTGACAGAATATAGAACTATGCTAACAGACAGAATATTGAACCATGCTAACAGACAGAATAATGAACCATGCTAACAGACAGAATATTAAACGATGCTATCTGACAGAATATTGAACCATGCTATCTGACAGAATATCGAACCATGCTATCTAGAAGAATATTGAACCATGCTAACAGACAGAATATTCAACCATGCTAACAGATAGAATATTGAACCATGCAATCTGACAGAATTTTGAACCATGCTAACAGACAGAATATTGAACCATGCTATCTTATAGACAATTGAACTATTCTAATAGACAGAATATTGCTGTCTTCACAATTATGTACGTTTATTCATGACAGATCACAGAATATTGAACCATGCTAACAGACAGAATATTGAACCATGCTATCTTATAGACAATTGAACTATTCTAATAGACAGAATATTGCTGTCTTCACAATTATGTACGTTTATTCATGACAGATCACAGAATATTGAACCATGCTAACAGACAGAATATTGAAACATGCTATCTGATAGATTATTGAACCATGCTATCAGAATGAATATAGAACCATGCTATCTGACAGAATATAAAACTATGCTAACAGACAGAATATAGAACCATGCTAACAGCCAGAATATTGAACCACGCTAACAGACAGAATATTGAACCATGCTAACAGACAGAATATTGAACCATGATAACAGACAGAATATTGAACCATGCTAACAAACATAATATTGAACCATGCTTACAGACAGAATATTGAACCATGCTTACAGACAGAATATTGAACCACGCTAACAGACAGAATATTGAACCATGCTAACAGACAGAATATTGAACCATGTTAACAGACATAATATTGAACCATGCTAACAGACAGAATATTGAACCATGATAACAGACAGAATATTGAACCATGCTAACAGACAGAATATTAAACGATGCTATCTGACAGAATATTGAACCATGCTATCTGACAGAATATCGAACCATGCTATCTAGAAGAATATTGAACCATGCTAACAGACAGAATATTCAACCATGCTAACAGATAGAATATTGAACCATGCAATCTGACAGAATTTTGAACCATGCTAACAGACAGAATATTGAACCATGCTATCTTATAGACAATTGAACTATTCTAATAGACAGAATATTGCTGTCTTCACAATTATGTACGTTTATTCATGACAGATCACAGAATATTGAACCATGCTAACAGACAGAATATTGAAACATGCTATCTGATAGATTATTGAACCATGCTATCAGAATGAATATAGAACCATGCTATCTGACAGAATATAGAACTATGCTAACAGACAGAATATAGAACCATGCTAACAGCCAGAATATTGAACCACGCTAACAGACAGAATATTGAACCATGCTAACAGACAGAATATTGAACCATGATAACAGACAGAATATTGAACCATGCTAACAAACATAATATTGAACCATGCTTACAGACAGAATATTGAACCATGCTTACAGACAGAATATTGAACCACGCTAACAGACAGAATATTGAACCATGCTAACAGACAGAATATTGAACCATGTTAACAGACATAATATTGAACCATGCTAACAGACAGAATATTGAACCATGATAACAGACAGAATATTGAACCATGCTAACAGACATAATATTGAACCATGCTAACAGACAGAATATTAAACCATGCTAACAGACAGAATTTTGAACCATGCTATCTGACAGAATATTGCTGTCTTCCTAATTATTTACGGTTATTCATGGCAGATCACAAAGCTATTCAAAAGTTTGTCTTCCTAAAACCCTTGGTGTTCTAACAATAACGTAGGATAAAAAGTAGCCAAAACCGCGTCATAACAAAATACGTTAAAATAGTTCTTACTTCTGCTCTTTCAGGTGTGCATAAAGATTCAATATTAATATACTTAGGGACTCTTACGCCATACAATATAAATGACCAATGATAGGCCAGTATACATTTTACCATTGGTCAATTAAAATGTATACTGGCCAACATTGGCAATTATAATTGCATGGCGTCATTATTTTATGGGCACTATAAGCTGCTTCCATTTAAAAAGTTGGTGTTAAAAAACAAGCGCTAACTTAAATAAAATCTTTGCCAGACGTTTTGAGGAGACCTCTCATATTTGGTATTATGAGTAATATTTTATATTTAGTTATGTTGCTTCTTACAATGGATGTATTATTACTTGGATCTTACGCCAGCTTTTCATGTTCTATGATAAGTTAACTCTGTAGCGGGCTAAAATAACGATGTCCCCCTTCCCTCTCCTTTACCCCATCCTTTTTCCTCCCATGCTGGATAAACGGCCCGACCAATAAATGTGGGGGAAAATTGCAGCATAAATTGAAGTTAATTTTTCTCCTGTTATAACATCCTCGTATATTCTACATTCATTCTTCTTACTCATTCATGTATTAGTTAACATTAACCATTGGTTTCACCCTGGGATCTAAAGGGATAAGACAATGGCCGATAAATTGATGTACATCTCCGGTAATGATACATAATATTACCCCTTCTGTAGGTTACACTTATTGGATGAAACGTTTAAACACTCAACTTAATAAACCAACCAATCAAAATCTAGTAAAAGTGCCCACAGTTGTAAGGCCAACGCATAGGGAAACGTTATTACAAACTTTAGGGACTAGTGTAATAAACAGAACATTGGCTCCTCTCTCTGCAAAAACTACAAGGGGTAGAATTTGACTTAAAGGGGTAGTTCTATGAAATGCATTTGATCTTAATTTAGTGAACCGCATATTTTTTCCTAGTTAACTAAATTCACTAAGTTAAGTTCAAATGCATTTCGTAGAACTACCCCTTTACTTTTTTAAGTTTTTCTTTGTTGACAACGATTAGTGACAAAAAAAATCTTAGTGTCAAATCTATAATTTTTTTCAAATGGTAAAGTTGGGAGGGAGGGGACATTTGTCTGTTAGTTACACTGGTACCCAATATTTTAAAGCTTCTTTATCTTATTCGTTGGCTAATATACTTTGAGTACTCTATGTCCAAACACATCTCATGTTGAGTAGCATACTAATGTAGTATGCCTAAACAAATTCCCTTTGAAACCGGTAACCGGGTAAAGGGAAGCTTTAATATGTAAAAACGGAGTAAACATTATGGAGTTAATTTTGGTAACAATTTAAATTTTCATATATTTTAAGTTTACTTCTAAAATTTTTTAATTAAGTTGAAATAAAATATCCTTAAATGATAAATTGTACAAGAAAATCAATTAGAATAGTTTACCTTTAATGTGTTAAGTAATTGAAATGATGTTGTTGTATAAAAAAAACTTTAATTTGAGACTCCTAGCGTCAAAATTTAAAACTATGTATAATACAAATTTACATATATTAGATCACCTTACATTAAGAGTTCAAACCTTTCAACGACTAATTGTAATCTACAGATCGGGTAATTTTGTGTATATTCATTTCGGATATACATCAATTTATCGGCCATTGTCTTACCCCTTTTGATCCCTGTAAAAACTCAAACCTGTTAAATTAGATTTTCTGATTATTGGACATTTATCAAACTGGTGCTTTTTTTTAACACTAGCGATTTCGCCCCTAACCTCTAGGGGCTTTGCCCCAAGAGGTATTATTACATCTTCTACTAGCGGATTCGCCCCTAGCCTCTAGGGGCTTTGCCCTAAGAGGTTTGATCAAACCAGATTTTCGTATTTTAGATTTGAAATAAAAATAAAAAATAAAAAAAATTTGGGGAGGGGGATTTTTTTTTTTTTTTTTGGGGGGGGGGGGTAGTCTACCCCACTATTTTAATTTTAGTTTTAAAAAGAAAATTTTTTATTCTTTTGGGGGGGGGATTTTTCATTTTTGGGGGGTTAGGGGTGTCCCACCTCCCAAGAAAATAGTTATAAACCTTCCCGGGAACTATGAGAAGCTACCCTGTAAAGGAGAACCCGATCGGTTCAGCGAGATCCTTCGCTACAAACAAACAGACAAACACACAAACAGACAGATATCGTTCTACTTTGTATAATAGATTACCTACGCAAATAAATGGCGAATTTGAAAAAAATTGGGTGGAGGGGATGTTTTTTTTTTGGGGGGGGGGGAGTTCCAATCGGTTCAGTACTGTAAGAGTATGTTTTTTAAAAAGTTCTTTTCTCTTTGAACACAAATGATATTTAATTCAGTATCAATTATGAGTAAATTTTGTTTTTCATGAAAATTTTCAAATATTTTGAGTTGATTTTTAAAAATTTGTGGTTTTAATGATATTAAAATATCCTTAAATGATAAATTGTACCAAAACATAAATAAAACAAGGATGACAACATCCATAAGTAGCGAAGCACAAAAAAAATCATGGATGTTAATACGTAGAAGTAAATTTAAAGTGTATTTATTAATTGATATATTTGAGAAAATATTTTGTATAATGATGACGGTCAAAATAAATTACATAAAAGATGCTCATAACAATGGGAAAAATTATTTTGATAATGATATCCCAAAAAGTTTTAATATTGGACCAAAAACACCAAAGATATGGGGGGAAATGTAAAAAATATAAAAATAGCCAAAAACCTGCAAAAAGGAAGTCTGAACGTCAAGGTTGTTTTCTTTAAACAAGGGGAAATTCAATTTTGATATGTATAACTGAAAAAATTTTGGAAATCGTACGATAAACACCAAAGATATGGAGAAAAATGTGAAAAATACAAAAATACAAAAATAGCCTAAAACCTGCTGACAGGCAGTCTGACCGTCATAGTTGTTTTCTTTAAAGGACAGGAAATTTAATTTTGATATCTATTACTAAAAATATTTTGAAAATCGGACCATAAACACCAAAAATATGGAGAAAAATGTAAAAAATACAAAAATAGCCTAAAACCTGCTTAAAGGCAGTCTGACCGTCATAGTTGTTTTCTTTAAACGACTGGAAATTTAATTTAGATATCTATAACTGAAAAAAATTTGAAAATCGCACCATACACACTGAAGATATGGATAAAAATGTGAAAAATACAAAAATAGCCTAAAACCTGCTAAAAAAGCGGTCCTACTGCTAGCGATGTTTTATACTTAATTGTACTCCTTTATGATGGGAATGTTGTCAAAAAATTTCAGCATTCTATCTTTTATAGGAGCTGAGTAAATCCCATTTCCCCCATAGCGTTACGGACTGACGGACGGACTGACGGACTGACGGACTGACGGACGGACTGACGGACGGACAAAGTGAATTATAGAGTAGCTTCGCTACTAAAAATCATAATTTAATATACAAATTATTTAAAATGCAAATGTTGTAAAAAAAACAATTTTGTTTGAGACACCTAGCGACAAAATAGAACAAGAATAATACAAATTTACATTTAATACATCACGTTACATTAAGCATCAAAACTTTTCAACCACTAATTGTAATCTACAGTACGGATAGTTTTATGTGTCATCATTGGGGATGAAAATCAATTTATCGGCCATTGTCTTATCCCTGTTCAGTGAAATATTTACGTTTAAGATAAAATATCTATGTTTTCCTAGGAATCTGAAGGTATAAATTGATGATACACAAAATTAATCTTATGTACATTATAATTAGTGGTTGAAACGTTTCAACAATCAACTTAATGAATCAACGAAACAAAATTAAAAAGTCCCCACAGTTGTTAAGCCAACGAATAAGAAAAAACTTTCATAAAAACCTAATTGATGTGCACAGTCACTTCTCATGTTTAGGAGAGTAGTGTTGTGGTAGCGGCCGCGGTTTATCAGCCGCTTCCCAAGTTCGGGTATTACGACAGTGTGAACAGACGTGGACAAGTATAATTATAGAGAAGCTGGGCTTCTCTATGTATCACCAAATAACAAACAGAATTTAATAGGGTGTTACTTTATTCAGAGTCTAAAGGTTACTGATTTATAATACAACAAATAGTCAATACACAGATTGGAATAATTAATACTAAATCAGAGGTTAAATATATATATACATACAATAAACAAAATAGGCAATAATTATCCCCCATCCCTGGAAAGGGGTGGGGAACCAAGCAAATCAGATTAACCACAATAGGCTTGTCAAAACTATAAATACTTTTAATGCATGGGGGAGGGGTCAAGTGTACCCACCCCCCTACTCAAGGGAGGTCCCTCGGACCTCCTACAAGTCGAGAGCAGGGTTGCCATAAAACCATGACCTAGGGTTGACGAATACCACAGTGTAATGATCTGCGCTTCTTTGCCTGTCAACCCTACATTCTAATTTAGAACGATAATAAGGATATAACCCTCAAAATATTAAAATACACCATTTAATTTCAGCGGTAGAGAGTGAGCATAAATATTGTTGAAAATTATTTTTTATCGTACAAAACACAAACAATAAAGATTTATTGTGTACCCTTAATTAAGAAATAAACATAATGCTTCGAATTTAAATATTTTAGGATATTTTTTTAAATATGAAAGTATTTTACAACAGATAATTAATGGATAATTATGTTATTGTAAAGTTTTAAAATATATTGATACACCACCTCGCGGTGAAAAGTTGAACTAAGTATCTAACACATTTAAGATTATTTATAAAGTACTATGTGTTAGATAACTTGAATGATTAAATCTGAGCAATGAAACCTTATTTTTTTGTCATTATCCGCGAGTGATTTATCTATCTATCTAAAAAAATCTATCTATCTATCCATCTCTTTCCTATTAGAATTAAGCATTAGAATAATTTTTAAGACAAGGCACTACCTAGCTTACTATTAATGTCGCGCATATGACTTTGTTGTAGTTGGCAAAATTTATTAACGTCTCTAAATAGGTTATGACGCGGTTTGAATTGGGATTCGAACCCGACACAACAACGAAAGCGAACAAACGCTCTACAAAAATACGTTTAGGACTCCCAGACAAGGTGGTACAATCAAATGGTTGGTAATCAGATAGGTCTCTTATTTGCCGCATATTAACCAAAATGCAGAGAGAGAGGGGATAATGGGCTGTTTATTACACAGGTTCTCAAAGTTTTATAAGAATTTATTATTCGTTACTTTAACAACTTTGGAGTCTTTTAATGGATTGTGATTGGTTGGTTTATTAAATATAGTATCCATATGATTAACAACTCATTTTTAACTAAAGAAGGGATAATTTAGTGTATTTACATTGGGTATGTTCATCAATTCTTCGGCCATTGTCTTATCCCGTCAGATAACTCACTGCCAAAAGTGTGCATGAATAGCCGTTAAGGAGATCCGAATAGACAAACTAGAATTTTTCTTTATAAAACATGTCTTTTAATATGTGTTGAGTTTTTATAAAATCTATTAAATTACTTCTCCTTCATTAATTAACAAAAACTACGAGGGGTAGGGATGAGACAATGGCCGATAAATTGATGTACATCCCCGATGATGATACACAAAATTACCCCTTCTGTAGGTTACACTCATTGGTTGAAACGTTTGAACACTCATCTTAATTAAACAACAAATAAAAATTCACAAAAGTCCCCAATTCAACGCATTAGAAAATGTTATTACAAACTTTGGGGACTAGTGCAAAAAACAGCTCATTGTCCCATCTCCCTCAAAAACTACAAGGGGTAGGGATAAGCCTTCTGAAAATAATTAAAAGTATACGTCTTATTTTTACCTTTTTTTCGTTTTTCTTTGTTGATAACGATTAAAGCAAATATTAGGGACAAAAAACTGTAATCTCATAATTTTTATTTTGACTTAAGTTAAACTAGTGACGGAGGGGACAAATGTATGTTAATAACACTGGTCCCCAGTGTTTTAAAGCCTCTTTATCTTATTCGTTGGGTCATAAAATTTGGGTACTTAATGTTACAAAAGGGGTAATCTTTTTTATTATCATTGTGGATGTATATAAATTTATCATCCATTGTCTTATCTCTCAAGATTCCTGGGGAAAATACAAAATATCTTTTTTTTCCCTCTTTTGAATTAGGTGAAGCCAAGTATGACAACTTCCATAATTAGCGAGCAAAAAAATATTATAGAATGGACTAACGGACGTAGAAAATAAAAATTCGTTACGCTTTTGTGATGTATGCAATTTAAAAAGACGATTTTCAAGTCTTGATATTTTATAAACTACGTGGTAGAAAATTGAAATGTTTTCAAATATATGCCATATAAATGTAGTTTAACCAATTAAGCAGGAAAAGATATGCGATTCACTAAATTAAGTTCAAATGCATTTCGTGAAACTACCCCTTTGGTTAATTGTATGTGTACTAGCGGTTTTGTCCCTAACATCCAGAGGCTATGCCCCAAGAGATAATTTTTAAAAAAAGTGGTGGTGCTACCACCAAGGTTTTAATTACCTGACTAAAAAAATTTGGTGTTTTTTTAGACTGTCTGCCCCACAGGACCAGTAGATATATTCTCTGAAGAGTAAAGTTCAATCGGTTCGGTGGTTACCAGGAACTTGAATGACAGATAATAAATGGATAGACAAACAGATATCATTGTACTTAGTGTTATGGATAAGCATACTTAAATATTATGCCTTCAGAAATAGTTAACCTATCTGTTAACGTAAATTATTCAGTACTTTAATAGAGTAAGTATTGGTTATAATTTACATTTTCAAATATTCTAAATACATTTTCATTAAATTTCTAATTTGAAAGATAATAAAATTTCCTTAAATTATAATTTGTACTAAAACATAAATAAAAAAATCATAATTTAATATACAAAGTATTTCAAATGAAATTATTGTAGAAAAAACTTTTCCGTTTGAGATACCTAGCGCCAAAATTAAGAACTATGTATAATACAAATTTATTATATTTATCACACTACTTTAAGCGTCCAAACGCTTAAACGACTAATTGTAATCTACAGAACGAGTAATTTTATGTATATTCATTTGGGATATACATCAATTTATCGGCCATTGTCTTATCCCTTCAGATACCTGTAAAGTGAAATATTTAGGTTCAAAATAAAATATCTATGATTTCCAAGGAATCTAAAGGGATACATTGATGTACATTTCCAATGATGATACACAAAATTACCCCATCTGTAGATTAAAAATAATGGTTGAAACTTTTAAATACTCAACTTAATGAATCAACGAAACAAAATTAAAAAGTCCCCACAGTTGTTAAGCCAACGAATAAGAAAACGTTATTATAAAACTTTAAGGACTAGTGTAATAAACAGCCCATTGTCCCCTCCCTTTCTCTGTTGTTTAGCCCTTTCTTAAATTGACAGGGATCTTAAGGTGTAAGACAATGGAGATGAATTATTATGCAACTACCGGATACGCCCCTAGAGGCCTTTACGGACACTTGAGAATGGGGGAGTTGAATCCCAAAAAATATTTTTTAGTTTGGGTTTTTCTTTAAAAAATTTGGAGAGGGGGGTGGAGGGAATCACCCCCCATTAGCATTTTTTATTTTATTGAAGAAGATGCCTTGTAAAGGAGAACCCGATCGGTTCAGCGGTTAGCGAGATCCTTCGGTACAAACACACAGACAAACATCATGTTACTTTAGTATAAGGATTATAGGTTGGATTGTTTTTACACTGCAAATAAATAAAAATTCAATAAAGTACTTAACGTTATTTAATCAACGAAAACTATATGGTGGTTATGAAATTTTAGGTTCTAGTTTGATTTATAGTCTAATGTCTCCTCCCTCCCTGTTAATTGGAGTAAAACAAGGATGACAACATCCATAAGAGCGAAGCTCTGAAATGGGAGGACAAACGAACATTAACACTTGTAGAGTGTCAGAACTGAATGAGCAGAATATTAATGCATAAGTGTAAGCAAAATTGTAAGTAAATTTGTTGCAGAACTGCTTAAATAAATGATAATCTTTAAGGACATACTTACATTTTTAGGACTTGATTATAGAGATGTATCGCTTGTAATTTTGTACCTTGTTGTCATACGAATCAGTATTCAAAAATCAGGTGAATCGGTGACAAATGTTCTGTCAAAAAAAGTAAAAAATCAGCATGTTTTAAATGGACGTACGGAATTTCTGGAAAAGAGCTAATCGTTACGAATGTGTAAACGGACGTATGGACCGATCCTAATTATAGAAAACTTCGCTTTTAAAAACTAGACCAGTTTAATAATTGTTCAATAATCAGAGAATCTCATGGACAGGTTGGGTTTTTTAAACATTAATAGGTCAGGGATCTACAGGGATAAGACAATTGCCGATAAATTTATGTAAATTCCCAATGATGATACACAAATTTAACCCTTCTGTAAAATACAAAAACATTTGGACATTTAATGAACAACCAATCAAAATTTAATTAGCGTCCCCAAAGTTGTTAGGCCAACTAATAAGAAAACATTATTATAAGACTTTGGGGACTAGTGTAATAAACAGCCCAATGTCCCCTCACTCCCTGGGAATTGGTACTCACATTCTTTATCCTATCAAGACCATAGATGATAAATTAATCTACATCCCCAATGAAGTTAAACATAACTACTAGCTCCAGTAGATTAACATTATTGGTTGAAAAGTTCTGCTATTCTTAGTTTGAACCAGTAACCAAGTAAAAAACGTACTAAGAGTTTTTAAAACAACGAATGAGAGGACATGTTTGAATTATTTTGCTTCTAGACATTATAGAGTAACCAACCTTTTCTACATTTCTTTCGGTCCGTATGTTTGTAATGGATGTTTAGATGAAGACCATTTAGGAACAGTTATAAATCAACATTTTCTATAATCAATTTTCAAAAGTATTGTGTTTTTTTATTGCATTAAAAAAAATACATATTTTTATCTATGTTTTGATATTTTTCTATAGTGCTGTCTAAATTTTTTCAAATGTCTGGGTGACAAATGCCTAATTTTTTGTAACTAAGCTTTTATTTAAGTTGTCATCCTTGTATAATAATTTTAATTAACATTATTTTGTCCACTTTTAACCCATAGTATGATGATGTTTCACAGTTGATTAGAAAATCAATTAAAGTTTGGAATCAAGTTTCAAAACCTCTTCTACACCAGAAATATAGATAATTATTCTCAGATTTTAATCTATTTAAATCTTAGTGGGAATTTAGTTAAGATCTTATAAGGGACAAGGCAATGACGATAAATTAAAGTTTGGAACCAAGTTTTAAAACCTTGATAATAAGACAATGAACGATAAATTGAAGTTTGGAATCAAGTTTTAAAACCTCTTCTAGACCAGAGAAACATGGATAGTTATTCAGAAATTTTAATCTATTTAAATCATATAATCGCGATGCTGTACGTATTGGTGCAAAAAATGGGGACAAATTTCAAATTGTTTTGGCGTGTGACGTCATATCCCCATCTCTTTTCTAGGGGGTTTCTTTCCTCCTTCCCTTTTCTTTCCCCTCACTTGTGACGTAAATAAACAGCCCCGTCAAATCAATTTAAAAATTGTCCCCATTTTTTGCACCAATACGTACAGCATCATAATCGCATAATTTTTGTGTTAATCTAATTTGATTCTGGAAAAGAAAATAAAACCAGGGATCTAAAGGGATAAGACAATGGCCTATAAATTGATGTACATTCTCAATGTTAATGCACAAAAGCACCTCTTCTGTAGATTACATTTTGTGGTTTAAAGGTTTGGACACTCACTTTGATTAACCAACCAATCAAAATCCATTAAAAGTCCCCAAAGTTGTTAAAGCAACGAATAAGAAAACTTCATTACAAAGCTTTGGGGACTAGTGTAATTACCAGCCCATTTTCATCTGTCTCTCCCTCTCTCTCTCTGGAATAAAACCCTTGTTCACTTGGGAACTTTTTTCATTTTTAGGGGGGTAAAGTACCCATTTATTATGAAGGATGGAAAAATGATAAATCATAACTGTGCAAGCAGTCTTTTAAATTAACGGATTCTAAAAGTTTTTTTCGGATTAAAATTCCGTTTCCCACTTTATGTTGAAAACATTTCTCAATATCAATCTTTTTTTTGCTCTTCTTTTTCTAACTTTTTCTTTCTGTCTTTATTTTCTATTTATCTCCCTCTATCGCTTGTTCTCTCTCTCTCAGTCTTTCTCTCTCTCTCTCTCTCTCTCTCTCTCTCTCTCTCTCTCTCTCTCTCTCTCTCTCTTTCTAATTTTCTCTCTCATCCATTCTTTCTCTTTCCTCTTCTTTCTCTCTCTATCTCTCTATCTATCTACCTACAGGGGCGTCCAAGCTTTTTTATTTGGGGGGGGGGGGAAGGAATTGAAAATTTTTTGGGGGTGCCTACGGCATCACCAAATTCATTTGTGGAGGGTAATCTTTGCCCCCCCCCCTTGGACGTCTATGTCTTTCTATCTCTCTTCTATCTATTTTTCTTTTATTTGTTTTAAATAGAAATTCCTCCAAGTCTTTTAAGATTTGATTCTAATAAGGCAAAGTTTTCTACTTATTTTTTACAACTATCTCACTTTTTAGAAACGAAACTATATATAGTTAAAATTAACACTTGTCCGTCTCTCTGTCAGTCCTAACTTAGAATAGATTTGTTTATCTCCATCCTTCCCTTTATATTATGCATTATCAATTTTTTTTCAAGGATCCTAAAGGATAAGACATTTGACGAAAATGTATATTCATCCCAAAATATGAAAATGGAAGGGATGTAATACCCTCCCCTGAAATAGTTATAAACCTTCCAAGGGCCTATGAGAAGCTTCGCTGTAAGGGAGAACCATATCATTTCAGGGGTAAGAGAGATCCTTTGGTACAAACAGACATACAGAGATCCTGTTACTTTTATATAAGAATGTTCGTTTATACTTATTATCAATTAGAGATTCATTTTTATGTATGTTGTCATCCTTGTTCGTATGTGTCGTCTCTTTGAAACTTTAGTAATAAGAATAACTTTTAATTTTGTAAAGTTCTCCAAGACAACAAATTAGTCCATTTTTATCTAAACTTTGAAACATTTTTATAAGCGAAGCTTTTCTATAATTAGGGTATGTATGTCCATCCGTACGTAATTTATTGTTAATTTTGGCATTTTAGAATTGTCCTATAAATATAAAGCTTTGCATGATGATTCCTTTAACAGTTAGGTACGACTTAGAAAGAGTAAGAACTCTATAATCGTTACAAGAATGTCTGGACTTGGACAACAATATTATAAAAAGCGAAGCTTCTCTATTAAGTCAAAAATTATAAGTATATCTTTAAACAGAATTCAGAAACGCAAATTAACTTTAAGTTTATTGGCGATTTTATATATGCATTTAATTTGTTATTAATTAATTATTAATTTCTGACACAAATTTTAATGTTCGTTTGTTTTAATATCTGATTTCATAACTTGTCTTTTATGAATTTTGTCATCCTTGTAAAGTTTTATTTTCTTGTTTGCATTTAATTTAGATTATATCAAAACAAGGATAACAACATCCATCTAAATGATTATACAAAGTAACTTGATGTCTGTCAGTCCGTCTGTCTGAAGTTTAATATCTCGGTAACCGCTTAACCGATTGGGCTCTACTCTTCAGGGAATATATATACTGGTCCTTTGTTGGTTTCAAGTGTTTTTTGAGAGGATAGGACACCCACAAGCGCCAAAAAAAGAAAAATACCCCCCACAAAAAAAATATAATTATTAGTCCTTTGGTGGTTTTAAGCTATTTCATTAGGGAGTGAGACATCCCTCAAAGAAGAAAAATTTTAATTTTTTTAAATTCCCAATCTGTAAAAAGAAAAATAAGTGGGCGTGTCAACTCTATAATACATACTAGCATCTAGGTGCTCTTTTGAAAGTGTAGGAAGGAAAGGATAAAAAAATAGCTTTAAACCGTTCCAAGACTTAGATTTTAAAACTAAAATAGCAAGACCAATGTGAAGATTTCCTTGATGAACAGAGAACTCAATTAGTTCAGTAGTTATGGAAATCTTAAGCCTCATATTTCAGTGTTTATTCTTTGTGATATTATTATTCTTGTTTTAATGGCTGCGTCAATTCTGTATATGATATTAGTACTCATGGTAGGAGTACAATAATAAGGTATTTATATTCCTTACACCAACTTTTCAAAGATAATAAAGTATAGAATATAATCCAGGTAGAAAGTTTTGTCCAAAGATAATGATGTATAGAATAGAATCCAGGTAGTTTTGATTCAATTAGCCTTTATATATTTATATTCCTTACACCTTCTATTCATAGATAATAAAGTATAGAATATAATCCAGGTAGTTTTGATTCAATTAGCCTTTATATATTTATATTCCTTACACCTTCTATTCATAGATAATAAAGTATAGAATATAATCCAGGTAGAAAGTTTTGTCTAAAAATAATGATGTATAGAATAGAATCCAGGTGGCATGTGTTGCTTCATATAGTCTATATATATTTATATTCCTTACGCCAACTTTTCATAGATAATAAAGTATAGAATATAATCCAGGTAGAAATTTTGTCCAAAGATAATGATGTATAGAATAGAATCCAGGTGGCAGATTTTGCTTTGGATAGCCTATATGTATTCCTTACAACATATGTTCAAAGATAATAAAGTTTAGATCATAGTCCAGGTAGAAAGTTTTGCTTTGGATAGCCTATATATATTTATATTTCTTACAAGAATTATTCAAAGATAATAATGTATAGAAAATAATCCAGGTAGTTTTGACTCGGATAGCCTATATATATTTATATTCTTTACAATAACTGTTCAAAGATAATAAAGTATAGAATAGAATCCAGGTAGAAAGTTTTGTCTAAAAATAATGATGTATAGAATAGAATCCAGGTAGCATGTGTTGCTTCATATAGCCTATATATATTTATATTCCTAACAAGAAATGTTCAAAGATAAGAAAGTATAGAACATAATCCAGGTAGTTTTAACTCAGTTAGTCTATATATATTTATATTTCTTACACCAACTTTTCAAAGATAATAAAGTATAGAATAGAATCCAGGTAGAAATTTTTGTCCAAAGATTATGATGTATAGAATAGAATCCAGGTAGCAGATTTTGCTTTGGATAGCCTATATGTATTCCTTACAACATATGTTCAAAGATAATAAAGTTTAGATCATAGTCCAGGTAGAAAGTTTTGCTTTGGATAGCCTATATATATTTATATTTCTTACAACAAGTGTTCAAAGATAATAAAGTATAGAACAGACTCCAGGTAGCAGGTATTGTTTGGATAGCCTATATATATTTTTATTTCTTACAACAACTGATCAAAGATAATACAGTATAGAATAGAATCCAGGTAGAAAGTTTTGTCTAAAAATAATGATGTATAGAATAGAATCCAGGTAGCATGTGTTGCTTCTTATAGCCTATATATATTTATATTCCTTACAATAACTGTCCAAAGATAATAAAGTATAGAATAGATTTCAGGTGGCAGGTTTTCTTCAACTAGCCTATATGTATTTATATTCTCTTACAACAACTATTCAAAGATAATTAAGTATAGAATAGAATCCAGGTAGCCTATATATATCTATATTCCTTATAACAAATATTCAAAGATAAAAAAGTATAGAATAGAATCCAGGTAGTTTTGACTCAGTTAGACTATATATATTTATATTCCTTACACCATCTATACAAAGATGATAAAGTATAGAATAGAATCCAGGTGGAAAGTTTTGTCCAAAGATAATGATGTATAGAATAGAATCCAGATAGCATGTGTTGCTTCAGATAGCCTATATATATTCCTTACAAGAATTATTCAAAGATAATAAAGTATAGAATTGAATCCAGGTAGTTTTGACTCAGTTAGACTATATATATTTATATTCCTTACACCAACTTTTCATAGATAATAAAGTATAGAATTGAATCCAGGTAGTTTTGACTCAGTTAGACTATATATATTTATATTCCTTACACCAACTTTTCATAGATAATAAAGTATAGAATTGAATCCAGGTAGTTTTGACTCAGTTAGACTATATATATTTATATTCCTTACACCAACTTTTCATAGATAATAAAGTATAGAATTGAATCCAGGTAGTTTTGACTCAGTTAGACTATATATATTTATATTCCTTACACCAACTTTTCAAAGATAATAAAGTATAGAATTGAATCCAGGTAGTTTTGACTCAGTTAGACTATATATATTTATATTCCTTACACCAACTTTTCATAGATAATAAAGTATAGAATTGAATCCAGGTAGTTTTGACTCAGTTAGACTATATATATATTTCTATTCCTTACACCTTCTATACAAAGATGATAAAGTATAGAATAGAATCCAGGTAGTTTTGACTCAGTTAGACTATATATATATTTATATTCCTTACACCAACTTTTCAAAGATAATAAAGTATAGAATTGAATCCAGGTAGTTTTAACTCAATTAGCCTATATATATTTATATTTCTTACAAGAACTATTCAAAAATATTAAAGTATAGAATAGAATCCAGGTAGTTTTGACTCAATTAGCCTATATATATTTATATTCCTTACACCTTCTATTTAAAGATAATAAAGTATAGAATAGAATCCAGGTATAAAGTTTTTCTTTCGATAGCCTATATGTATTCCTTGCAACATATGTTCAAATATAATTAAGTATAGAAAAGAATCCATGTAGCCTATATATATTTATATTAACAGTTGTTCAAAGATAATAAAGTATAGAATAGAATCCAGGTAGGAAGTTTTGTCCAAAGATAATAATGTATTGAATATAATCCAGGTAGCAGATTTTGCTTTGGATAGCCTATATGACATATGTATTCCTTGCAACATATGTTCAAAGATAATAAAGTATAGATAATAATCCAGGTAGAAAGTTTTGCGTTGGATAGCCTATATATATTTATATTTCTTACAACAAGTGTTCAAAGATAATAAAGTATAGAATAGACTCCAGGTAGCAGGTATTGTTTGGATAGCCTATATATATTTATATTCAGTGCAACTAATGTTCAAAGATAATAAAGTATAGAATAAAATCCAGTTAGTTTCCAAGTACTCAATAAAACTTAACCTAACTTAACCTAAATTCTACTCCTTTTTTATATGGAACTATTTCTAACCCTAAATATACTATTCGAATCATATACTTTTTCTAACCCCCTCAATTCACAGGGATCACAGGGACAATACGGTTCAATAAATCTATAATCTTTCTTGCTCCCAATATTAAGGTTCAAAATTTACACCTAATTCAAGGGGAAAGATTCAATTATTGTCCATTGTTCTATACCTATATTCCTGTCAATACCGCAGCAGTACCTTAATAAAAGTCAGAGAGAGGGGAGATGGGACGTCACCGAAACTGTCCCAATTTTGTATAACTTTTGCGGAACAAGTTCCAATTACGTCATATTTTTCTTTCCCGAAAAAGGGAGGGGGGGAAGAAAATCTCTTCAAAAGAGATGGGGAAAACCCCCTTTTCTCCCATCTCTTTTTTCTTCCCCCCTTCCCTTTTTTTCTTTCCCCCTTCTCTTTTTCGGGAAAGAAAAATATGACGTAATTGGAACTTGTTCCGCAAAAGTTATACAAAATTGGGACAGTTTCGGTGACGTCGGGAGATGGGACTGTAAAATAAAGTTGCACCCAAAGTTTTCAACCACTTTGGGTACTTTTATTGAATTTTGATTGGTTGATTCAAAATTTGAAGTATCATCAAGAGGGATTACATTGTTTATCATCATTTGGATGCAGATTAATAATTCGTCCATTGTCTTATCCCTTAAGTCATATCTATAAGGGGAAGTGATATATACCCTGAAAAAGATTAATACAACAAGAAATCTTTTGGTTTAAGACAACGGCCGATAGATAAATTTATGAACATCCCAAATGGGCATAAACAAAATTACCCCTTCTGTAGATTAAAAGTATAGGTTGAAAAGTTTGGACACTGCTATGGTATACAACTCAATCAAGATTAAATAAAAGTCCCCAATATATTCAAGCTAACTAATGAGAGAGAGTGTTTATAAAACTTTGGGTACCAGCATAATTTACTGTCAAATGTCCCCGTAAAAAAAAAAATTTAAAAGAAATATTCCTTATTCTTGGAATACTCTCTCTGAAGCCTTTAGAACAAATCTAGTAAATGTTATCCCTTAGGAAAGATATTTTATACATTATAATGGAAACAAGGATGACAACACTATATGTAGCGAAGCACTAAAATATCATAGAATATACAAACGGACAAAGTGAGTTATAGAGTAGATGTTCAGTTGTAACATAAGAGTAAAACACTAGAGGGAGAAAGGGTTGAATAACTGTATCTCCCTATCGCATCAACCTTGTGCAACCTTTCTATTGGGTCATTGAAAATCAAACAATGGTGTCGCTTGTATTAACACAGCCAAGTAGCAGAAAATAATTTAGAAGCAGACGAAAGAGGTCTTTGAAAAAGAAAGGGATGAAGTTGTCTGTATATACATCTATACTTTAAGTCTGTTGTTGTAACAACGAAGAACTTTTAAAAATTAAGGATAAATCATTTAAAGCGTGACCGCCAGACAGACCGTCAAAATTATGTATAGACTGAATTAGGTTATTTCTTAGGAATCTTCTCCCAAAATTTCAGCTGTCTAACTTCAATAGAAGCTGAGAAAATCACATTTTCTCCACATAGCGCTACGAACTGACTGACTGACAGAGAAACGAAGTGAATTATAGAGTAGCTTTGTTACTAAAAAAGGTAGATAAATTGTTTAATATATTTATCACGTTTAAAAAAACTTGGTTTTCCAACAGCTCTAACATTTTATCACTAGAATCGATATATTATTACTTGGATGTTGCACCAGATTTTCATGTACTCTAATAAAGCAGTACTCGCAGCTGGCTAAAACGATGATAACCCCCATCCAACTCCATTAGCCCCCCTTCCTTCGCCCTTCCTATTGGATGAACGAACTTACCAATAAATGAAGTCCATGTTATCAACCTAAACTGACGACAAATTTTCTCCTGTTAATATATCCACTTATTCTATATCCATTATCACGTTAAAAAACTTGTTTTCCTACAGCTCTAACATTTTATCACTAGAGCCATTTTAAACATCGTTTAACATGGAAAACAAGAATAAAAAAGTTCAAAGTTTTTCAGATATATATTTTGAAAAAGGGATCTTAAGGGGTAAGACAATGGACGATAAATTTATGAACATCCCCATTTATGAATTAACACATTTTTTAGATAATTTCTGTTATTGCAAAGTTTGGACACGGCTAACTTAAACCTACCAATCATTATTTGTTAAAAGTGCGAAGGGTGTTTAACGAACTAGAATTCACTGTTTCATTAAAATTGATTCATTAAAAATTTGTGTCATATAAGGTGTTCAATTTTATTTTAAATCAAATTTAAATATTATATACTTTTTGAAGGACTATTTTAACAGATCTTACTATGGTATTTCTTTCCGACGTATTTACGCATGGATCGAGCTAGATTATGGACTAGATTCGCTACTAAAAAAAGGGGTGAAATTTTTTCCCCTGCGGGGGGTCTAGCACTGTGAATATATTAGCATATCATAAATTATAACATCAAGTCTTATTTTTAAAAGCGAAGATTTTTCTATAATTAGGGTTTGAATGTCCGTACGTCCATCACTGTTAGCTTTATTCGTTAATTTAGGCATGTTAGAATTGTATAATCGATTTCAAACTTTGGATGATGGTTCCTATAATAGTAAGGTACGATTAAAAAAGCGAAGCAACTCTTTTATCGTTACCAGAAAGTCTGTACCTCCATCCAACATGTTGATTTTCTAAAACCTATATTTTTGTATTATCCTATTCATCTGAAATTTGAAATAATGTACAATATTTTTAGCGAAACAACTCTATAATCAAGTAATAGAAATGCAAATATGTCCTTAAACAGAATCCTATAATTACTCTAAAAATGTTCATATTCGTTAGTTGAATTCATGGCATCATTTTTATGATTATTGTAATCCTTGTTTTTAACTTACTTTTTAGTTTTCTTTAAATCTTCAAAGGCTTTTTATACAGGTCTTGGCAGCCGCAGTCTTTAATATGACAGCTGCTCTTAGGTAATTTTATTTCCAGCCGTTTTTAGCCGCACCGAATCTCAGTCGGTAAAATTTCAACAGAGATGGAGGGACATTGGACTGTAAATTACACTGGTACCCAAAGTTTTCTACCCACGTTATCACATTTGTTGACTGTAAAACTTTGGGTACTTTTCATTAATTGATATTTTAAATGGCAAATATTTTGCACATATTTTGTTATGTTTTATAGCATTTTATTCATTTTGACTTTATCAACACATTTGATTGATATATCATTTTTTCCAGTATGGTTTCGAAACCGATTAATATCTGCTGGATTAGAACTGGTTCTTAGTCATTGTGAAAAAGAAAAATCATATATAGCATCATAGTACAGATAGTTTTCCACAATTTTTCCTTCGGCCCCTCGGAGCTTGCAAAACTGGTTTAATTTCATATTTTTTCTTATTAATATCCACGGAAAGCTTTATACAACACGATGTGCTAAATAATTATATTCAATCCTAAAATTCGAGAATACGGGCGCAGCAAAAAAAATTGGGAAAAATGCATAATTTGTGAATCTACCCCATTCACTACCAGGGATCTAAAGGGATAAGACAAATTGATGTATATCTTCAATGATGATATACAAAATTACCAATTCTGTAGATTAGAATTAGTGGTTAGAACGTCTGAACACTCAACTTAATGAAACAACCAATCAAAATCACTGAAGTCCCAAAATTTTTTAAGCCAATGAATAAGAAAACGTTATTTTAAAAGTTTGGGGACTAGTGTAATAAACAACACATTGTCCCCTCTCTCTCTGATTCACTGCACTCTTAATCTTATTCAAAAAGTTTAAATTTGTGGAAATTCAAAATGGTGTGGGCATAGCACAACCAAATGTATTTTGTATATTTTTATTAGTGAAGCTACTCTATTATTAGGATCTGTTCTATGCTTTGTCAATCCGACGTAAAAAGTTCTTGAAGCGAAGCTTCTCTATGATTATATTCATTTAGTATATTTGTCAATCCGACCCAAAAGGTTGTTAATATATTCTTGATGTTTACAAATTTTAAGGCTAAAAATCATATAGTTTTTTTTGGCAAAATGACTGAATTAGATACAATTCCTGTCCAAAAAAAACATATTTACAAAATGATTATATTTCCACTTTTTCTTCAACACAAGTTTGCTAAAGCCTGCTTCGTTATGGTGAAGAGGTTTAAAAGCTGAAACAAATAACTTTTAAACTTTTTATTATAATCTTTTTTAAATCAATAATACAACCATATCACCATTAGGGAGGGAGGTAACCAGGAAAGTGGAGAAGTGTTTTCCTTTCATGCTGAGATAGACCAACATCAAAATAGAATTTATAAAGAAGGGGGGCATTGATGCACATTTATAATATAGTAGGTATAATATATTGCAAGAGTAAGGTATAAGCATGTTTTAAAATAATAATTTTACCCTATTCATTGTAGCTTTACAAAGTGTCTAGAAAAATCAGCCATGTGACGTCATAAAAATTAGGGATGAAAGGAGAAGTATGAAAGGAAACCCCTAAAAAAGAGATGGATAATCTCTCATTTGTATAACGTCACATGGCTGATTTTTTGACACTTTGTAAAGCTTCCTATTCCTTGGGAAGAATTTTCAACCCATAACCAAGTACGTCTAAGAGTTGGCTATTAGGGGGTGTTTAACCCTCCCCCCGTAACACATTTTTTAAGAACATTAGATTACCCTACACCCCACACCTATGAAACATCTCAATTTACCCCCCCCCCCCCCCGAAAAAAAATTTGAAGCTCTTTCCCATATTTCCTATATATATCTTAGTTATTCAGAAAACTTTGTTACTATTAGATTTAATCATTCATCTTTAGATTTTCGTTTTATTTCCTGATGCATTAGTTTTTTTTTTTAATAGATTTGTATTCTATTTAAAAGTCCATGTTTCTTTTAAGGATCTATGCTTTTTTTGAATGTAATAGTCCTTATTTTATGAAGATCGGATCTTAAATACATTTAGCTTTATAATTTCTATGCTATTATTGAAAGCAATTGTCCTTGTTTAAAACATTTTTATTTTCTAACCTATCCATTAATTTGTGAATATGTATTCTTTGGGCATTTTAGCATTATTTAGTAGGTCACCTATCAGGGGATAAACTAAAGTCAGAAATCAAGTTTAAATTGTAACCTAACCTGTTACAGATATTAACCCACTGCGTATATGATAGCGTGCCTGCTTGCTAATTGGTTGGTGTCGGTATCTAGCCCGCACCTAAAAACTTTTTGTGAATCCAGGGAAAATTTTTTATCCTATAAACAGTTGCAACAGTTAGGACTTCCATACAAAGATTTTGCAAACAAGTGGTTGGTTGTCTATTGAATATTACTCGAAAACACCTATGTTTCTCTATATTTGTCAACGTTGGTATGTCTTACCGTTTGTTTCATTAAGCCTTGTTTTTAAGAATATTGTAAACCGGCGTGCAGGTTTTTTTCTAGAGGGAAGTATAACACAGACAATGTGAGAGGTGTTATTTTATTTAAGGGTGGTGGAAATTGTGTGCCCTCATTGGATTCATTGACACCCCCTTGTCTGTTTTAGAGGAGTGTACAGGTTTGTAAACACTATTATAAAGAGGGCACAACCCCCTCCCCCCTCTACACCCCTCTATCATAATCCTTGTTGATGTGTGATCTGAGCTAAAGTCTAGTTCAATGTGCAAGGATTAGAATATCAACTTTTTAGACCAAACATTCTACCTATAGATTCACATGTACATCAATCCATCTAATCATTCATTTATCTATCTATCTGTCTATTTAACAAACCTTAATTTAATTTAAATGAAACTAAAATTTATTCCTCATCCAGCCATCTATTTATTCATTTACCAATATATTTAAATACAATTTATTTATCTATGCATTTTTATATTATCCATACATCCATACATCCATCCATCTATTCATTCATCTATCTATCCATTCAAATATTTATCATTCTATCCATTCTTCTCTATATCCCATCCATCTACCTATCTTTCCTCTTGTCACATCTCCTATTCCTATTCACCCATAATATATTTATCTATCAATCTATTTATTCATATAAATATCCATCTATTTATTTATCTATCCATGTATCCATCTATCCATCTATTTGTTCCATCCATCCATCTATTCATCCAGCTATCTATCTATCCATCTATTTATATATCTATCAATCCATTTATCTATCCAGCTATCTATCCATCCATCTATCTGCCCATTCTTCTATCTATCTACCTATCTAGCTAACTATCTATCCATTATCTATTTATAAATCTTTCCATCTAACTATCTATCTATCTATCCATCTTATTGTCTCAAACCTATTCACTTTCTCTGTTATCAGAGATTATGAAGAAGAAAAAGAATAAACTTCTATCCATCCGTCTTAATATCTATCTATTCATCAATTTATCCATCCCTCCATGTATCCATTTATCCATCCATATATAAATCTATCCATCCATCCATCTATCTATCTATCACTCTAACCTATTGTCTCAACTCCTATTCACTTTCTCTATTATCATAGATTACAAAGAAGAAAAAGGAATATGAAAACGTAAGGGTTTGAAAGGAAAAAAAACTTATATTTTGTATCAATCTTGACATGTTTATGTACTTTGAACTAAAACCGCATAAAAGGGCTAAAATTTCCTTTTTCATGTTGTTACTTTCTTAACCCTCCCCTCAATAATAAACAAACAAAAAATTAACGGGTAGGCAGTAAAAAATGTTTGGCATTTTCTTCCCCAAAAAATAAATGTTTGGATGTTGTCAACTTGTTGGATGAAAGGTATCTCCACATTCAAAGGTCGGATTGTAATGTACATCAATTAGTGAGAATTTTTTGAAAAGACAGACATCCTGCCGTATGGTAAAATTATATTGGAATTAATATACTTGATCCTTTACCTCTGCTATTTGTAATGAATGTTGAATTCATTAATTCTCTCTTTACCTTTGTCCTATTTACATATATCTTCTAATAATAGATTTGATAGGATAGACACACACCTAAGAAATTAAATGTCCCTAATAGATCAACCATAGAATGTTGGATACATAAGTCATTTGTCACCAGTTTAAATTCACTCAAGAGAGGGGAGGAATTTTTGTAATTGTTAAAAATTGACAGTTTCTGTAGAGTAAAAGTTGGTGGAAATATAGTTATCAAATAATAGATTTAATATGATAGACTTACACCTGAGAAATAGAGTTTCCCTAATAGCCCAACTTTAAAATGTTGGAACCCAACCAAGAGGGGGTACTTTTGTAAGTGTCAAAAATCAACAGTTTCTGTGAAGTAATAGTTGTTGCAAATATAGGTATTATATAAAAGATTTAATTTTATAGACCACAGTATTTTCTGATTTATTTTATCTTTATTTCATTGTCCTATTTACATATATCTTCTAATAATAGATTTAATATGCAATCATAGACTACAGAGGTCTGTTCTAAAATTTTTTTTTTTTTGGCCCGCTAGCGATCAAAGCTGGCTATATGGTAGCTAAAAGTGTGGTTGAACGGATTCTTAAAAGACAGATATTGTCGCAGAAAAGGTGGTGCTCTATCTTTATCCTATTTACATTTAAAACTAGCGTCTTCGCCCCTAGCCTCTAGGGGCTTTGCCCCAAGAGGTAAAATTAAGTACCTCTGGTGCTGCAACCAACACATTTTTTTTTTAAAAGGGGAGATTTTTTTTGTTTCGGGAGGGTTGTGGGTGTCCCAACCCCCCAAGAAAGTAGCCTAAAACCACCACAGGACCAGTAGGTATATTCCCTAAAAAGTAGAATCCAATCGGTTCAGTGGTTACCGAGATCTTAAGGGACAGACAGACGGACGGACAGACATCAAGCTACTTTGTATTATAGATGATAGGGTTAGCTGCGACTGAGGTGTAACATTTAGCGTATCTGCTCGTTGTTTGGAAGATGGTAGATTCAAATCTCGGTCCAAGAGTTAGGACTTCTCAGACCTAGGTTGTGTAATCAAAGGTTGTCTGTTGGATGTTACTTAACAAAATATCTTTGGGTGTTTGAGTTTGGCATCCCATTACAAGCAGATGATGATCTGACTTCTCTAAATAATCACTTTAAATTAAAGGAACATCTTAATAATAAAGTAACAGGATCTATGACTGTCTGTCAGTACCAAAAGATCTTGCTGGAACTGCTGAACCAGTATGGTTCTCCAAGGACGGTCTAGAGCTTTTTTGGAGGATGGTACTACCACCCTCCCAAGATAAATTGACAAAAATCATATAAAAAAATTATAACTAGTACCGACTAGCAGCCTTTTAGATATTTTTTGGTTAACAGCTAATCTAAAAATTTTAAAACATTTTTGTGCACCTAGAGGCCTCTAGGAGCTTAAATACTTGTTGTTATAACAGAGTTACTTTGCTAGACTTGTTCATATGGCTACTCTAAATAATTTCTGTTTAATTTTGAGTTGAGAACACTTGAGTTTCTCATTAAAGATTCAATTAAAATTCTTTACAAGTGTAATACGACTCGAAGTCTGGTTCTTTAGTCGTATGGTTTTCCTATGTTGTATTATCTAATAGTTTTTTTTTATTGCATCACATTATAGACAGTTTTTCGTGGATATTAAAATGAAAACAGGGAAGCTACTCTATAATTCGAAATGTATGTCAGTCTTAATGAAACGGATTGGAATAAACATGAACTTCAAAGCTGCTATTAGGGATAGCTCTTATATCCATTTGATTTAAATTGTAAAATTTGGTTTACAAGACATTAGAGTAAAACACTAGAGGGAGAAAGGGTTAAATAACTGTATCTCCCCATCGCAACCGCCTTGTGCAACCTTTCTATTGGGTCATTGAAAATCAACCAATGGTGGCACTTATATTAACACAGCCAAGTAGCAGAAAATAACTTAGAAGCAGACGAAAGAGGTCTTTGAAAAATGAAGAGAGGTAGTTGTCTGTATATACATCTATACTATAGATCTGTTTACAAGACTGCAGAGTTTTTGGTAAATATTTTCCTGATTGATGGGCTTCTACACTATATCTTATTTGGTACGTCAATCTGTCTTTGATTCTCAAAGGACATCAAATTTATATTGGGAAATTGTATTTTCTCATTTGCTTTTTAAAATAGAAGAGTTATTTCTTAGAGTCTAATAAACTCGACCATCTCTTTCTCTTACCAAAGTTGAAGAATGGCTTCTAGAATTATTTAATCCTATAATAACACAACATTTTAAAGCCTGTTTTAATACATATGTCTACTGTGATGTTAATATGACAGACAAACTTTAAAACTCGCATAAAGTTGGTACAGAGAATTTAATTTTGGCCATGATTAAAAATTCTTTTTTGTCGCGCTGTTTAAGTAATTTCTCGTAGCGGGGCTTCTCAATAAGTGTTTTGTCTGTCTGATTGATTTATAAAAAAATTTGAAATATAAAATGTAAAAATGCGTATTTTTGGTACAAAAATTTATACTAGTAAGGCTTTGCAAAAACAATTGCGACGCAAAATTTATGGAGATACGTCAATGAAATAAAAAAGTAGAAATCAAAAGTCAGAATCCCGTACAGTTAAAAATTTACCCTCAAAATTTATAAAGAGTACTGAAAAATCCATACCCCACTCAATTTTCCCTCAAGGAGAAGTAATGGACTAGCAGGGTTAGGGTCCCCGCAGGGATTAGACAGGAGAAAAAATCTAAATTCCCCGCCCCCACTTCAATTTAATTGATTTCAATAAAAAAACAAAGTTTCATAGACTACACAAATCCTTTCTTAAACCCGCTAATATGTTACAAAATAAGAAAATTTATATAAACAGCGCACAATTTTTTACAGGATGTTTCTAAATAACAGAAAATTTAAAATTTAGCAAGGACTAAAGTGTAAAAACTTTTCAACCAATATCTTTTGTTTACAAAAGGAGTATTTGTTCATCAATCTCAAATGAAAAATAGATAATTTTGATATTTTTTCGAACATTGAAATAAAGGAGAAAGAGAGAGAGAACGAGAGATAAGGAGAGAGACAGGGAGAGACAGATAGACAAAGAGAGAGAGAGAAAGAGAGACAGCGAAAAATAAGAGAGAAAGTTAGATAGGGGGTGGGGTAAGAAAGAGATGGAGAAAGAATGACAGTTAAGGCGAGAGAGAAAGAGAGAGAGAGACAGACAGAAAGACAGACACACAGACAGAGAGAGACAGAGACAAACAGAGAGACACAAAGAGAAAGAGAGAGAGAGAAAGAGAGAAAGAGTAAGAAAGAGAGAGAAATAGAGAGAAATAGAGAGAGAAAGAAAAAAAAGAAAAGAGAGAGAAATTGTTGTAATGTAATCAATAAAATGCAAATATGGATTTAAACATTCAAATAAAATTCTCATTTTCCTTTACAATGTACTTACTACAACCCAGGGAGGGAGGGGACAATGGGCTGTTTATTACACTAGTCCCCAAAGTTTTATAAAAAATATTTTCAGGTATAGACCCTTTAATGACATCGCCTATTAAGGGGCGTCGAATTTACATAGTAGCTTTTGATGGGTTATTTTAGGTTAAGTTATGTGATTGCCCCGCAGGGTTAGAGCCCCTCGCAGGGGCTAGAAATAGTAGAAAAGCTACTGTGAAAATATGACAAAACGCCCCTGAAGAGGCGGTGTTGCGAAAGGGGCTATACCAATGTTTTCTAATTCGTTAGCTTAACAACTTTGGGGACTTGCATAGAATTTTTTATTGGTTGATTTATTTAGTTGAGTGACCAATCTTTTAAAAAAGTAATTGTAATCTACAGAAGGGGTATTTTTGTTTATCATGATGTATATCAATTTTTCGGCCATTGTCTTATCCCTTTAGATCCCTGACTTACAACATAATATATATTCAATATGAATGTTTGCAGAGATGGGGGTGATGATTCCTGTAATAGTTTGGTACAATTTAGTAAAAGCAGTAAGGAACTCTATACGCTAGTGTAGAATATATGAATGCGTTGAAATTTATATTTGTTCCTTGTCCCAATGTCTACTCCTTATCTGATTTTTACCTAACTTATTAGCAACTCTTTTTATTTTTACTAATATCCTTCTCTTTCTTTATAATAAACTTTATTCAGAAATTTTATTTTTCCTTCTTCAAAACTAAAAATCTTTCAATCAATCTATTCCTCTATTTGTCAACTAGTTGATTCGCCCCTAATCTCTAGGAGGAAGTCAGGAAATCATCAATCCTTTTACAAAAGTAGCAGGATGTCTGTCTGTACTTATGGATCTCGCTAAGCACTAAACCTATATGGTTCTCCTTTGCAATGTAGCTTCTCATAGGTCCAGGTAAGTTACATAACAATTTTAGGGAAAGGTAACACAAACCTCCAAGGAGAAATCACCCCAAATCAACCACCTAAAAATTTTAAGAGGTACTGCAAAGGTAAAGGTTAAAGTGAAAATAATTGTTTAGAATGTATATAAGTGAAGAAACTCTGTATATTTGAATTTGCTAAGAAAATTAGAAATACTCGCAGAGCAAGTGTGTTTTAATATCGTTTTCTAGTATGGCTTCAAAACTGATTAATAACCATTAACAATGCACTGGGTGTGTCTAAACAATGTATATTCTAATACAACAAGATATAGGTTTATATATCAACAAGGTACTGCAAATGTAAAGGTTAAAGTGAAAATAATTGTGCATAATGTAAGATATAAGAAACTGTGTATCTGAATTTGATAAGAAACTTAGAAAATACTCTTAGAACAAGTGTGTTTTAATATAGTTTTCCAGTATGACCTTGAAACTGATGAATAACTATTAACAATGCACTGGGTGTGTCTAAACAATGTATATATCAATTTTTATAAGGTAAAGGTTAAAGTGAAAATAATTGTGTATAATGTAAGATATAAGAAACTCAGTGTATCTGAATTTGCTAACAAAATTAGAAATACTCTTAGAACAAGTGTTTTTTTAATATAGTTTTCCATTATGACTGCGAAATATACAATATACAATAATCAATGCATTGGGTGTGTCTAAACAATATATATTCGAAACCAAATAATATCCAATAAACAATGCACTGGGCGTGTCTAAAAACTATGTATATTCTAAGACAATAAGAAGTAGGATTATATATCAATTCTTATAAGATACTGAAAAGTAAAGGTTAAAGTGAAAATAATTGTAAAATAAGGATAAGAAACTGTGTATCTGAATTTGCTAAGAAAATTAGGCTCTCAAATAGAAATAGAGAGCAAGTGTGTTTTAATATAGTTTTCTTTAATGAGGTAATCTATAATAAAAATTAGTAGCATATCTGTCTGTCCGTGTGTCAGAACATTAAGATCTTGATTACCACAAAACAGATTAGGTTGTGCTTATCATAGAATGTACCTGCTTGTCTCTGGTGATTTTAAGATCCAAAAAAAATTTAAAAAACGAAATAAATTGGGAAATCTCTTTTACCTTTAGTGTTGAAGCGCCAAGCGGCTAGGGTCAAAGCCGCTAGTAAAAAAATATTCTATGATTAGATAATTACCAATGTGACTTATTTTCTTTATCGATTAGAAGATAAACAATTTACCAAAATACTCATTAGCCATGCTATCTTTCTTCTATGAGGTTCAAGTTCTCTTCTTGCAAGTTAAATGACTATACAATTACACAAGTGCTATAGTGTTACATACTACCCAATAGAATTATGGGTTACAAAATCTTCTTTTCTCTTATTTAAAGCATAGGAAAAATTGCTCATCTTGAGTTCTTTTTCTCAATTGTAAATAAAATTAAAATCAAATGAAGGAAATTGATGCTGCCATCCAACTGGCCGTTGGAAGGCAATCCTTTTCCAGCTTTTCTCTTGCCTTGCAGCCCTCTTCAGCCAGGGATGTCCAGGGGAAGATTTAACCCCCCTTAAAAAAAAAACTTTTTGGGAAGTGCATTGGATTACACTTTTACAAACCTTTGAAACTTCTCATCCCCCCCCCCCCCAAGATAAAAAGCTTGGACGTCCTTGTCTATACAGCCAGGAAGAAATGGCTATGGGCTGTTTATTAAAACAATCCCCTAAGTTTTATAATAGTGTTTTCTTATTTATCAAAAAATTAATTGTGGGGATAGTTATTCAATTTTGATTGTTGGTGTATTAAGTTGAGTATCCAAACGTTTCAAACCCCTAATTGTTATCTACAGAAAGGGTTAATTTTGAGTTTGATCATTGGATATGTACATAGAATTTATCGGCTATTATCTTATCCCTGTAGATCCCTGGTACCCAGCCCTTGCAGCCAAGAACCCAGGGATCTAAAGGGATAAGACAATGGCCAATAAATTGATGTACATGTAGAAACAATTACATCTCCAATGATTATACACAAAATTAACCCTTCTTAGATTACAATTAGTGGTTGAAACGTTTAGACATTTAATATAATGAACCAACCCAAGAAAATTCATTAAAGTCCCTAGAAGTTGTTAAGCCAATGAATAATAAAACGTTATCATAAAACTTTGGGGACTAGTGTAATAAACAGCCCATTGTTCCCTCCCTCCCTGCCAGAGCCTACCAACTCTTTGTTTTCCTAACATTTCTATTTCCCATAGAAAACAAACACAATTAACAAAACAAAATATCTGAAGGAAAGTGGTTTTACCCCAGGGATCTACGGGGATAAGACAATGGCTGATAAAATAATGTACATTTACATACCCGATGATGATACACAAAATTGCCATTTCTGTAAACTTAATGAACCAGCCAATCAAAATTCAATGAAAGTCCCCTAAGTTGTTGAGCAAACGAATAAGAAAAATTTATGATAAAATTTTGGGGACTAATGTAATAAACATCCAAATGTCCCCTCCCTATCTGGGTTTTACCATGGGTTCAGGGTTTGGGCAACGTAAGATAAAAATTTTGTTAATTGCTTATATTAACATAGGTATTAAGTTGTGCTAAAATTACACTTTACTTATGTCGATAATATATCAGTGATTAACACAATATAGTGGAAATAAACCATTTAAATAATAACGCTAAAAATCTCCTATGTGAAATTTAGATAGAAAAATAGAATTAAATCGGTTCAGTGGTTATTGAGATCTTAAGTACCAGACAAAAAAAAACCTTACTACTTTATTTAATAGGATATCTTTTTCTTTATAAGTAACAGTTATAGCATGCCCATAGCCAGTTTTATCTATATTAAATTTGAATGGCAGAAACTTGGAGGCTTAATATTTTATCTAAATTTGACAAGATGTTTTAGTTAGATATTAGATAGATAGATAATTAGATAGATTGTAGATTTATACAGCAATATATGTAAATTCAGATTGATAGATAAATAGATAGAATAGTCATTTATCGCATCAGATTATAAACAACTTTCCTCGGATATTAAAATGGAAATTTATAAGATTTGTTAGCCCGGTATAACAATACTGGAAAATTTTCTGTAATATTATGACTCAAATAGGTTTTTTCTTTCTACATAAAAACAGGGATGACAACATCCATAAGTAGCGAATCCCAAAAATTATGAATGGATATCAGGAAAAAATGTACTTAATGCAGTGTCATACAAAATTCATTAATCTTGATAAAATAGAGAAATCATGAAACTTTAAAAATCACGCAACCTTTAAATCACCAAAAGCTTAAAAATCTAGGATTCGATCTAGCACCGCAATTAATAGACAAATCTTAATGAAACTTGATGGAAATATGTAGAATATAAGCATATTCAATCCCTAAATATTTCAGCTATCAATCCTGAATAGGAATAGATAAAATCACAAAAACCTATAAATCTATGAATGGATCTAGCACCCCAATTAATACACATATCTGAATGAAACTCTATGAAAATATGTAGAATGTAAAATTAATTGATACCTGAAAATTTCAGCTCTCTATCTTAAAAAGAAGTTCCAAAATTAAGAAAACTTGAAAATCCAGGAATCGATCTAGCACCCCAAATAACACACAGATGGACAAAACATTGTATAGATTAGATGGGCATATGGCATAGGAATCTTCACTAAAAATTTCAGCTGTCTATCTTGAATAGGAGCCGAAAAAATCACGTTTCCTTTAATTCATTAATTACGGACAGACGGACGGACATTTGAAATTATAGAGAAGCTTCACTACTAATAACAAATAAGTTTGAATTATTTTTAAAAATCTTTCCTATATTGATTCGAAACAGATTAATCTCCGCTGGATTAGTACCAGTTCTCATCCTTGCTGAATCTATAGCTTCGTATAACAGACAATTTTCCACGAAAAAAAATAATAAAATTTATATTAGTTTTGTTAACTTGGGCATTCTGCACCCGGGGTAAACAAAAATTAATTGATATTTAAAGTTAAATTTTTTGAAGGGTTTATTTAGCTTTTTTATTTATAATATGATGTAAATAAGATATATAATGATGACAAATGATGAATATGAAGAAAAGAAAGAAATGAGATAAAGCGATTGTGAATATAACTACATAACATTACTAGAAAACACTAAGCTGGGTTGTAGGTACTTTTGAACAATTCATATCATTTCGGACGCTAGAAATTACATAAGAAAACTTTGACCAAAAATAAAATGCAATATAGTGACTTTAACCGCATATGATTACTAGAAAACACCATGCTATAAGCTGTAGGTACATTTGAACAATTCATGTCATTTTGGACATAAAAAATTGTGCATAAGGAAACAAGATTTTAAAATTAAATTGGAGATTATTACTGCATATGATTACTAGAAAACACCAAGCTATAAGCTGTAGGTAGGTTTGAACAATTCATGTCATTTCGGACTCAAAAAATGTGTAAGAAAACAAGATTGTAAAATTAATTTGGAGATTATAATTGCATAACATTACTAGAAAACACCTACCTATGAGTTGTAAGTATGTCTGAACAATTCATTTAATTTCGGACACAATAAACAAAAAAATAAATGTGATTTATTGATTTATAGCTGCATATGATTACTAAAAAAACTAGCATTGCATTAGGTATGTCTAAAAAATTTTGATCATTTAGTACACAAAAATTATGTGAGACCATGAAAAAATTACAATATCAGGATATGATTGCTAAAAAACACCAAGGTACATTCCATTAACTCATGTTATTTCATAAAATTTAAATTTCAATGCAAGCCTAATAAAATTTATTACGATTTAGTGATAATAACTGCATACAATTAATATAAAATGCTAAGCAAGGGTTAATTTTTTAGAAATAAAAGATTGACAAAAATTAAATTTACAATGTCAAGATTTTTGTTTATTTATTGCAAGATAGCAATGATAGTTATTTCTTGAATCATATCTTAAACAGCTTTCCACAGATATGAAATGAATAAATACAATTTTAAGACTGAAACCAGTTTTATAGCTTTGAGATGCCAAAGCTCTGGTAAAAAAATGGTTTTAATCAAATGATTGTACATTTTTATATTTGTAAAAAAACTGGATATAATATGATGCTAGACATAGTTTTTTGTATGGATGAGAATCGATTCTAATCCACCAGATATTAATCGTTTTTGAATGAATATGTGAAAATAATAACCAACTTTTCTTAAACTTAAATTACAACTAAATTAAATACTACTTCAAAATACCTATTTATAAAGCCTAATTTATAGTATACAGCTTATAACTTTTTACAAAAATATTACCAATTAATTGAAAGATTTTACCTTTATTCTATTCTATTCTTGATTAAAAAATTTATGCGTACTGTGCAACATAATTGATTATATTTCCTACAACAGGGAAAATTGCAAAGTGAAAGAAATTAGATGAAAAATTGGCATGACTTTCTTTATTGCAAAACCTATTTTTCTCACAAATATTGTAATTTTCAAGGAAATTACTGTTGTTATATTAAAACTGTTGTTGTTTATGTGCTGTGAATGACTCAAAATCAAGAAGGTTTTAACTAAAAAAGAGTAAATTATACCTATAAAATAACATAACATTTATTCAACTTTAGCATATGATAAAAAATAATAGTTATCGATTGTAACACAAAAGTAAGGAATCAAAAAGTCAACTATGACCATACAAATGCATAATTGTTAATTTGTTTTTAAATTCTTAACTCTGAATAAAAGTTACAAATTAGAAACAAACTTTTTTTGAAAATAAAATGAATAAAAAAAGAATGATATAATTATACCTTTATAAGTTATTCCTTTTAAAGCTTTTAATAACAATACACCAAGCAAGAGCGTTCAAGCTTTTAAATTTTTTTTTTGAGGGGGGGGGAATTCAAAATTCAAAAATTTTGGGGGGGGGCGGTTGTAATTTTTATATCATATAAGAAAGGACGTCCAAGCTTTTTAATTTCTTTTTTTTGAGGGGGGAGGGGTAAATATTCAAATTTTAAAATTTTGGGGTAGGTAATCACCCCTCTACCCCCCCCCCCCATTGGACGTCCTTGTTACCAAATATTATAATTTAAATACTTTTAGGTAATACAAATAAAAACATATGATTACTAAAATAATGAGCATAAATTACTCAAATACTTCAGATTGATCTTTAAACGCCTCAAAAATTCCGGAATGATGTGATTAAAAAGATTGTAAGCCTATCATTTTATAATGATAGATTAATGATATGGATAAAACATCACTAAAATAGCCATTTCTACAACAAAAAATAAGGCAAATTAACAACGAAATTTTGAGCAACAATAAGTAAAAAGGTAGACAGATAATGTAAGACAGATAGACAGATTAATAAAATGACAAACAAACTAACAGAAAATCTGATGACAGATAAATCTTTGATTTCAAATACTGTATCCTTTCTTTAAGAATTTATACAGTTTAGTATGAGTCCACCCATAGCAGAAGCAGGGACAGTTATTCTGCAATTTTAATAAATTTGATTTATGTAATGTTTGTTTGTAAAACAGATCTATAGTATAGATGTATAAACAGACAACTACCTCCCTACCTTTTCAATGACCTTTTTCATTGGCATCTCAATTATTTTCCATCACTTAGCTGTGTTACTGTTAATATAAGCGACACCATTGGTTGATTTTCAATGACCCAATAGAAAGATTACACAAGGTTGATGCGATGGGGAGATACAGTTATCTATCCTTTCTCCCTCTAGTGTTTTACTCTAATGTTTAAAATGAACTTGGACTCCTAACCTATAGCATTATAACAAACAGAAAGACAGATGGACCATAAAAATGTTCATTCTAACTATTAGTTTACAGAGAATATTTGACAGTGAAACTGTGGGGGAATCAACACCTCCTCATATTTATTTTAAGGATTGGTGATACCCCCTTCAGATCGAATACCAATGGTTCAAACAACATATTGTAAATCCTTGAATAAATATTGTAACAGAAGTAACATGAACGATTAGAGCGAGTCATTGAGTAGCTTTACCATAATAATCCCATTTTTTAAAAAGTGTCTGTAATACAATGCTATGCATGACGGATATTAAACGGTTGCGAATAATAGTTCCCGTCCTTGAACAAAAAAAGATAAGGCGAAGGGTGCAAACAAAAGGTCACACACTCATATATACAAGCTTTCTATGCTTGGATAGATAGATATATAGATAGATAGATAGATAGATAGATAGATAGATAGATAGATAGATAGATAGATAGATAGATAGATAGATAGATAGATAGATAGATAGATAGATAGATAGATAGATAGATAGATAGATAGATAGATAGATAGATAGATAGATAGATAGATAGATAGATAGATAGATAGATAGATAGATAGATAGATAGATAGATAGATAGATAGATAGATAGATAGATAGATAGATAGATAGATAGATAGATAGATAGATAGATAGATAGATAGATAGATAGATAGATATATAGAGAGAGAGAGAGAGAGAGAGAGAGAGAGAGAGAGAGAGAGAGTGAGAGAGAGAGAGAGAGAGAGAGAGAGAGAGAGAGAGAGAGAGAGAGAGAGAGAGAAGAGAGAAAGAGAGAAAGAGAGATAGAGATAGAGAGAAAGATATATACAAGCTTTCTTTTATGCTTAGATAAAATAGATTGCACGGATACAGGGAAAATGGGCAATTAATTCAATTTAAGAATTCTGTAATTAATCACTAGTAAAATCTCTCTTGGAACTTGTTGCCTATATAATAAACCAACACCGAACAAGTTTTGGATTTTTAATTATGAAAGTTTCATTGATTATTTATTACAGAAATATCATTAGAGTTTCATATTTGAGAAGACAAAAAATTATCCAATATTAATTTTGATGTCTGCTTGTGTTTGTATTAATTATTTTCATTTAGTTGGTCTGCTAGTAGCAGAACAAATTCAGCGGCATTAAGTGCAATAGTCCCCAAAATCTTATTTCCCAAAATTATCCAAAACTAGCATCCAACTAAACTTCACAAAATAACCTCACTGAAATATATTTCAAATAAATAATTATGAAGAAAAGACTTTTTCATTGCAATGAATTTATCCAAAACGAGTATTATTTTCTGTACCCAAAGTCCAAGACAGCCAAAAAATTAATTTTAGATCCATTGTCCCTTCCCTTTATCCCTGCGACTAAAAGAAAGCATAGTTGGCCCTGTGCCAAATATATTAACTTTCTAAATAATCTTAAATGTGTTGAATATATAGTTCAATTTTTATCCGCTAGGTGTCAATGCACAGTATTTAAAATTATTTATTATCTTTTGTAAAATTCATCAACATTCCTAGAAATTTATTTTAATGTGAAGAATTAAGTTTATTTTTTAATTATCTCTGTAAACTGGAAGCTTATTATGTGTTTTTCCAAAACTTAATTTCTCATGTTTGCGTTTATTAAATCTCTATTCGCTCACTGATATGTATAAAAGAGGAATTAGTGCCTCGTCTCGAGCGGAGATGAAAATATATTTAAGACATCCCAACACAATTTTAGTGTAATGTGGGGTCTACTAGTTCTTTAAACAGCAGGTGGATAGATTTATCCTATATTATAAAATAATACGATTTTTTTGTCCGATTAGGTTCCCCATTTTGTAGGAAGGCACCAAATAGGTCTTGAGATTGTTTTAGGCTATTTTGTATTTTAGGTTTAAGTCGTGGGATGTTTTTAGGCTATTTTTCACCCTGTCCGTAACCTTAAAAATACAAAGCCCCTAGATGTAAGGACACAGCTGCTAGTGTTTGGATATATAATGAATACCAAAAGGTTAAAAGTAGATAGATAGATTGTTTTCATGGTGATACCTTTCTTATTTAACTAACATAAAGCTTACAAAATGATCTACAAATGCAAAATCAATGGACAAACTGACACAAACACTGATATAGTATCTTTTTAAAAGCGAAGCTCTTCTATAATTAGGGTCGGTCCGTCCGTCCGTCCGTAACGGATAGCTTTTTTCGTTAATTTAGGCATGTTAGAATTGTCCTATCGATTTCAAATTTTGCTTGGTGATTCCTTTGGTAGTCAGGTACGATTTAGAAAGCGTAGCAACTCTATAAGCATTACCAAAATTTCCGTGCGTCCATTTTAAACATGTTGATTTTTTTACTTTTTTAACAACAAATTTTTATGTGATCTAATCATCCGATTGATCTGATTTTTGGTATATTGGTTCCTGAGACAACAAAGTATAATGTTATAAGCGAAGCAACTCTATAAACAAGTCCTAAATATGTAAGTATGTCCATAAACATTATCCTGTATAAAGCAGTTTTTCAACAAATTTACTTCGACTCTTATACATTTATATTCTGATTATTCAGTTCTGACACTATATAAGTGTTCATGTCCGTTTGTCCTACCGTTTCAGTGCTTCGCTTTTATGGATGTTGTCATCCTTGTTTTTAGTAAAACAAATATCTTTGGGTTTAACCCATACTCAATATGACAATCAGCGCATTTTGTAAAATAGTACACCAAAAAATAATTTAACAAGAATGACAAAATGGTAGGACAAACGAACATTAAAACTTATTAAGTGTCAGAACTGAATAATCAGAAGATAAATATATAAAGTCGAAACAAATTGTAAGAAAATTTGTTGAAAACTGCTTGATTCAGGATAATGTTTATGTACATAATTACATTTATAGTACTTGATTATAGATATGCTTCACTTGTACTTTTTTGTCCCAGGAATCAGTATACCAAAAATCAGATCAATCGGACAATTTTAAAAAGTTAAAAATCAACATGTCTAAAATGGACGTATGGACATTTTGGTAATGATTATAGAGTTTCTACGCTTTCCAAATCGTACCTAACTACTACAGGGATCACCATGCAAAGTTTGAAATCTATAGGACAATTCTAACATGCCTAAATTAATGAAGAAAGTCATCTTTCTCGGACGGACTGACTAATTAAAGAAAAGCTTCGCTTTTAAAAATTATTAAAATTCATTTTTGATAATTTTTATCCTTGGTTTAAAATGATCTGGGTTTTCATATTTGATTGTGTTGTGCAACCTACCAGGAAGGGAGGGGACATTGGTTATTTATTAGACGAGTATCCAAAGTTTTAAGATAACGTTTTTCTATTAGTTGGCTTAACAACTTGGGGGAATTTAATTGAATTTTTTTTAGTTGGTTAGTTAGGGTGAGTGTCCAAACGTTTCAACCACTAATTGTAATCTATTTGTATCATCATAGGGAATGTACATTTAATTATCGGCAATTGCCTCATCCCTTTAGATCCCTGGGACCCAATCTTCCCTGAAAATTGGGTGAAAATATGAAATAACAGGCTGCAAAATACTGTTTTGGTAATATCCATCGTTCATCATTTAGATCCCCCCCCCCCTTAAAGTACAAAAGTAGTAAGTTGTTTGACTGCTTGTACATTCAGATCTTGAAAAAAGATTACTAGTCACTCTTTTTTTGGGTAAGCTTGATTTTGTCCATTAAAAGCTATTTTCTCTCTAATATGGCTAGAGGCTTAACCTCTAGAAAGTGGGTCTGACTTTAAAAAGAAATCTCTTTTTTTGGGAAGTTTTTTCAAACCATGGTTCATGTACTCCAATCTCCCTCCCGAATAAGCCAAATAGCCTAAAACCATTTTACAAGACATCCTTTTACTTTACTTTAAAGGAGGGTGGGAAGGTTATTCAAAAAGTTTTAAAAATGGGATAATGTCAATTTTTGTGCATCAGTAAAAATGAAAACATTTTTAAACACATATGTGGAGCACAATAATATCACACAATAGATGTAATAATATAGATACATACTCAATAAATCAGTCAATAGGAAAACATTGTGGAACACAATAATATCATACAATAGATATAATAATATAGATACATACTCAACAAATCAGCCAATAGGAAAACATTGTGGAACACAATAATATCATACAATAGATATAATAATATAGATACATACTCAATAAATCAGCCAAATTTATCTTTTATGTTTATTTTTTTCTATAAACGAAGAAAGTCGCTCAATGTGACGTCATAAAAATGAGTGATTATCCATCCCGTTTTTAGGTTTTTTTATCCCACTCCTCCTCTCCCATCCCTCATTTTTACGACGTCAGATTTTTTGTGGGACTTTCTTCGTCTTTAACCATTGGTAATGTAAGCCCCCTCCTAACACAACATCCTGCAAAATAGCCTAAAACCTGTGTAGGAGCAATAATTAGGGAACTAAAGGGATAAGACAGAGCCGATAAATCTATGTACATCCACAATGCTGTTACACAAAATTACCTCAACTTCATGGACTAACTTATTAAAATCTATTATAGTCCCTAAAGTTGTTGAGCTAACGAATGTGAAACGTTATTATAAAACTTTGAGGACTTGAATACTAAACTTTTAAATAAAACTCAATGTCTTCTCAAAGACATCATGTTACTTTAATATATAGTGGGAAGGTTTTGTCTTTTTTAAAAGTTTGAAAAATTGGATATTGTCAATTTTTGTGCATCAGTAAAAATGAAAACATTTTTAAACACATATGTGGAGCACAATAATATCACACAATAGATGTAATAATATAGATACATACTCAATAAATCAGTCAATAGGAAAACATTGTGGAGCACAATAATAATACACAATAGATATAATAATATAGATACTTACACAATAAATTAGCCAATAGGAAAACATTGTGGAACATAATAATATCACACAATAGATATAATAATATAGATACGTACTCAATAAATCAGCCAATATTAGAACATTGTGGAGCACAATAATAATACACAATAGATATAATAATATAGATACTTACACAATAAATTAGCCAATAGGAAAACATTGTGGAACATAATAATATCACACAATAGATGTAATAATATAGATACATACTCAATAAATCAGCCAATAGGATAATATTGTGGAACATAATAATATCATACAATAGATATAATAATATAGATACATACTCAATAAATCAGCCAATAAGAAAACATTGTGGAACAAAATAATATTACACAATAGATATAATAATATAGATACATACTCAATAAATCAGCCAAAAGGTATACATTGTGGAGCTCAATAATATCACACAACAGATATAATATTATGGATACATGACACCATGGAAACTGTCCCAATTTTGTATAACTTTTGCGGAACATGTTCCAGTTATGTCATATTTTTCTTTCCCAAAAAAGTGAAGGGGGGAAGAAAATCTCTTCAAAAGAGATGGGGAAAACCCCCTTTTCTCCCATCTCTTTTTTCTTCACCCCTTCCCTTTTTTTCTTTCCTCCTTCTCTTTTTTGGGAAAGAAAAATATGACGTAACTGGAACATGTTCCGCAAAAGTTATACAAAATTGGGACAGTTTCCATGGTGTCTGGATACATACTCTATAAATCAGCAAATAGGAAAACATTGTGGAACACAATAATATCATACAATAGATATAATAATATATATACATACTCAACAAATCAGCCAATAGGAAAACATTGTGGAACACAAAAATATCATACAATAGATATAATAATATAGATACATACTCAACAAATCAGCCAATAGGAAAACATTGTGGAACACAATAATATCATACAATAGATATAATAATATAGATACATACTCAATAAATCAGCCAATAGGAAAACATTGTGGAACACAACAATATCACACAATAGACAATAAATCAACAAATAGAACATTGATGGAGGAATTGAACGGCCATAATACCACTCAATTGATATAATAATATAGATACATACTGATATAATTCAACCAATAGGAAAACAGTGGAGGAATTGACTGGTCATAATACCACTTAATTGATATAATGATAAAGATACATACTCAATAAATCAACCAATAGAAATTTGATTGAGGAATTGACCGGCCATATTACCAATATATACAGGGTGGGGCAAATAAGACCGGACAAATTCTAACTTCTAAACAAATGAACATAAAATCGTCAATTTTAAAGATTTTATTGACTTTTAAAAACTGCAAGCAAAATAGGTATATAACTATTAGATTATTTAATAAAATCGCCGCCAGCCTCAATCACCGCCTTCACCCGCCCCCTGAACCGCCCGAAGCCCTGGTCACCATGTCCCTGTCCAAGCTGGCGATTATCTCCTTGATGGGTGCAATGAGGGAGGTCTTTGTTGTATAGGCACGTCTATTGGTGCATGCTTCAAAGAAGCCCCAGGCCCAAAAGTCCATTGAAATAAGATCGGACTGCTGGGAGGCCCCATTTCCTTAGGAACGTGAGTAACCGCAGGATCCAAATTCACCCAACTTTAACGCTACTCTTTGACACGGAGGCTCTTATATGGACCACAGTTGAGCTGGAACGACGTTCTATACCTTTTTGGAAATTGCATGAAGATTCAGCTAGGGTTGTCAGCGCAATCCATAGTCTAAAATGAGTTTTTAAGTTCCATATGGGTCTCTAACGTCGAGAACCGAGAAATTTTCACGATTTCACACAATTTTTGACATCTTAAAATCTGCTACGTTTCACTTTGCAGGAGTACTACAGCCAAGCCACTTTAGACAGAGAGCTCTAGTCTTTTCTAGTGTCTGATTTGTGTGTCTAACAGTATCCCCAGCAAGTTGCATAACTCTACCTCATCTACAGATGGATTGTGATTCAATTTAGTGGGCCCTAGTCGAGGATCCAGATTATCCAGATTATACCTTAGCTTTTTATAGTGGGGTCAAACGTCCTGATTTGTCAAGTAGTTTTGGCGCTATGGCCGTTTAAAGTTTGTCCGGTCTTATTTGCCCCACCTTGTATATATATAATAACATAGATACATACTCTATAAATCAGCCAATAGAAAAACAGAGGAGGAACAATTCGGCCAATATGTTGGTTGGAAGGTGTACAGATTTGTTATGATAGGGTAGTTATTTATTCCTTCTGTTCGCAAAATGAGCTAGATCTAAAAAGTTTTCTTTCTTAGTATAATGCTTTTCTTGGGTAATTTATATTGTTAAAAATTGTTTTTTTTCTGTTGCTATGTCAGATGCGCTACATTAACAGTTAGAGAAGCCTTTAGGACTTCCCGACAAAGATCGTGCAATCAAAGAGTTGGTTGTCTGTTGGTTGTACATGAAGAATGTCTTTCAAAAACAATTCTGATGTCATAAAAATGAAGGATGAGGAGAGGAGGAGTGGTAAAGAAAACCTCTAAAAAAGAGATGGATAATCCCTCATTTTTATGACGTCACATGCTAATTTTTTTAGCGACTTTCTTCACAATATGTTGGGTGTTATAATACTCAATACCCTATAAGGCGATTGAGTTATCTATCTCCAAAGAGGTCATCTAGATCTCTATATCTACTATATCTATTTTGCACACACATACTCACACACCACATACACACACACTCAAATTCGCAATCTCCAATAACCTTTGCACAATTTTGTGGAATTGCAAAGTTTTTTTTTGACATAATCCCTTGGATTGGGATATAGAACTCAGGGGTCTTAGGGGATAAGACAATGGACGATAAGATTGATAATTTTTCACTTTTTTCTCTCACTCTTTTTACTATTGTGTTTGTTTGTCTGTCAGTTTGTGACGGGTTTCTCTTGGCGTGAATCTAAGTATCTTAGAATCTAATCAAGAGGATTTCTGAAATAATAAGGAATAATTTAAAAATGAAGACTATAATCATCAGCAGAAACTTTGCACGTCCATTAACTGTATAGGATTAAATTTTAAAAACTGTCTCTTTTTATTTTTAGAATGAGATTCCTATAAAAATCAGGCGAAGAACACCAATGCAACAAGGATGCAAATCTCCATCAAAACGAAGCTCTAAAACAGACGATCATTTCATTAACACTTGTAATGTGTCTCATAACTGAATAAGCAGAAAATACTGAGTATATAAGTCTAAACTAAATTGAAAGTAAATTTGTTGCAAAATGGCTTAAATACAGGATACTAATTAAGGGCATACTTACACCTTTGGGACTTGATTAATATTATAGATATTCTTCGCTTATACCATTGTACTTTGATGTCCTAGGATTCCATTATTCTAAAAGATGATTATGTCACTTAGAAATTGTTGTCAAAAAAAGTTTAAATCAGCATGTTTTAAATGGACGTGCAGACATTTTGGTAACATTTATAGAGTAGCTACGCTTTCTAAATCGTACCAGACTGTTACAGGAATCAACCTGCAAACTTTAAAATCTATAGGACAATTGTAACATGCCTAAAGTAACGAAAAAGTCAACGTACGGACATGTGTACGTACAGGCCCTAATTATAGAAAAGCTGTTTTAAAAAATATATCATGGATACCAATAACAACAGAGATGCCATATTTTCTGGGATCTTAAGGGATAAGACAATGGATGATAAATTGAATTAAATATCAAATAGTTAAATTATTGGTTAACCCATTAGTGCCGAACCGGGCATCAAAACCCGGTTCCGAAAAATGGAAAAAAAAACGGTTTCCGGCTTCATAATTGCATCATTCTCAGAATGAATCCCCCCTCTACTACCCTGACTTTCATTTCCCCCTGGAGCAGGCAGTTTAGCTTACTTCCGTTTGCTGGTATAGCTCAACAAAATTTGAAAATCATGAAAATTCAAAATACCCCTTCTAACTTTTTTGTTTTTATGGTAAAGTCGCTGATTTTTTTTGTGAAATCTAATGTTTATTGACAAGTACATCTATTTGTGAATTCGTTTTATTCAAATTAAAATTTTTTATATGATTTTTTTATCGTTTTTTTACGCCCTATTATGACCCGGTTCGGCTTGGCCATAAATACCCGAAAATTTTAAAACCCGGCTCGGTTTCGGCTTTTATTACCCGGTTTTAACTTTTCAACCAATAAAAATAACAGTTTACGTCATTAGTAAGGGTTTGAGCCACCCTAATAACCCTAGTAATCTCTATAGGTGTCACCCAATAGTTTTATGCTCGTTTTCTGATATGTAACACCCAAATTTTATATGTTCTTTTTTTGTAGTGTGTGTCTTTTAAAACTCCGAGCAACGGGTTTTTTTACCCGAAAACGGAGGCACCTATAGCCGAAACACTAAATTTGAAATAAATCGCTTCGTATTATACTTGTAGCTCTTTAGATTACATGAGGTTGTGTAGTTTTCAATTACGGATCGTATCAAAGTTCTAAAAAGTGTTCATCTCACTTTTGGCGTTCAAAAATTACATTTTTCGATTTTTGGTCAAAATAACCGGGTTTATACAGGTCAACCGAGTTTTAAAACTGGGGGAAAGCACCAAAAACGGGTGTTAATGCCTGGTTGGTATTTATGGCCAAGCCGAACCGGGTTTTTTTGCAACTTTCCTGTGCACGCCACTAGAGCAAAACAAAAAAATACGAATTCCGTTTTGACCATTATAAAGCTTCCCTGAAACTTACAGCTCGATCGGCCCATAAAAGTGGCGCTCGGCACTAATGGGTTAAGTTAAGATATGACGAAGTCCAAAATACATAACTTTTGCACTAGGTCGTCTTCTTGTGACGTCATAAAATGAGGGAGATGAGAAGTGGGAAAGAAAATCCCTAAAAAAGAGATGGAGAATATGACGTCAAAGGAAGACGACGTGGTGCAAAAGTTATGTATTTTGGGCTTTGTCAAGATATGATACTACTGGTTTGAACCTACTAAAGTACCCAAAGTTTTAAGCTAGCCATTAGGAGAGCATGTTGATAAAACTTTGGGTACCAGAATTCAAATTTGATAACTTGCCAAATATAAGAAATGTTTAATCTTTACAAGGAGGGATGGGACATTGGACTGTAAATGATTTTGGTACCCAAAGTTTTATATTCACGCTTATTCAAAATATACATACTTTAGAAGCTTTTTATAGTGCCTACAAAAAATGACGTCATACTGGCCTACCATTGGTCAATTAAAATACTGGCCATCATTGGTAATTTAGTCTGTGTATTCGCTTATCATTTGTCATTTGAATTATATGACGTCATTTTTAAGGCACAATAAAGACCTAACATACATTGGAATTTGAAACTTTTTTGACAACATTTTGAAACCTTGAATAGCTTTTGTGCGTATTTTTTCCGGCAACCCGGCCCCCCTTGATATTGGTTGAAAATGTATATCAACGGGGGGTCTATGGGCACTAAAAATGCACCCTCCCCTCTTTTTCATACAACAATGGATTTAATATACATGGATATTAGTTAATTTAGGTTGCTACTTTAGTCCTCGTTTATTTGTCAGTTCTTTCCTCAAGGAATAGGGGAGAGGATGGGGTAACAAGAATGGATGGGGGGGGGTATCATACTATTAGCCAGCTAGAAGGACCATTATATTAGAGTAGGCGAAAATATGAAGCAATATCCAAGTAATATTATATCCAATCATACAACTCTATCTTACTTATCATACAAAGTTGCTACGTTGTCTATGTTTTGTTAAATTGGACCCCTGTCAAAATAGCATAAAACATGCCCTTGACTGAAAATAAACTGCAGCTGAAAGGGTGGAACTATCTTTACAGCCGTTTACGAGATCTTAATGAACATGAATATAGAAAAAATCTATGCCCCTAGAGGCCGCCTCTGTCGGGATTGTGATGATACCATTCTCTTAAATAATTATAAACCTTCCCTGGACCTATGAGAAGCTACATTGTAAATGGGAACCATATCGGTTCAGCGGTTAAAATAAGGATTTTATATTATAAGTAAGTCTTTTTCCATTTTAGACCAATAAAAAACTCATTTGTGAGGGGGGGGAGGTTATTCTACTTTGGGAGGTCAAGATGGTACTACCCCTTCCCCCTTGGATTAAGAATCTACAATCTTACATAAGTTAATATTATTACAGCCAAAAATCTACAACATAGGCCAATTAAAACATTTAAAACTCATTTTGGGTTGGGAGAGATAAAGAGGGTACTACCCTCCCCCCCCCCCCCCTTGAAATTAAGACTCTACAATCTTACATAAGTTAATATTATTACAGCCAAAAATCTACAACATAGGCAAATTAAAGAGCATTGAAAGGGGGCCAAAATGAATCTGGTAGGAAGCTGAGTAAACTGTTCTTTTGCCTATTCAGGATTCAAACAAATATTCTTTGCTTTTTACTTAAAGGTTTCAAAATTAAAAAGCCACTAATATCAAAAATTTTCGAATGGGCGAAAAAAAGACATTTATCAGATGGATATTATTTTCTTTGGATCATGGAAAGAAAACAAAGTCATTCCTAAATTAGGACAGAAGTCACCTTCCTAGGAAGGACATAAGTAGCCTTCCTTAAGTGAGAATTTGTTAGATGAAGGGCATAACATGCCTCCCTTAACAAAGATTTTGCAAGATTGAGGACATAAGTAGCCTCCCTTCACCTCACAAAACCTAGCTTTTTGATCCTTCACATAGCAAAATCTTGCATAAAATTGGTTTTTGGTCTATCACATAGCAAAATATTGGAAAACTTAGCTTTTCTGTCCTTCACATAGCTAATTCTTGCAAAACATAGCAAATTCTTGCAAAACATAGCAAATTCTTACAAAACATAGCAAATTCTTGCAAAACATAGCAAATTCTTACAAAACATAGCAAATTCTTGCAAAACATAGCAAATTCTTGCAAAACATAGCAAATTCTTGCAAAACTTAGCTAATTCTTACAAAACATAGCAAATTCTTGGAAAACTTAGCTTTTCTGTCCTTCACATAGCTAATTCTTGCAAAACATAGCAAATTCTTACAAAACATAGCAAATTCTTGCAAAACATAGCAAATTCTTACAAAACATAGCAAATTCTTGGAAAACTTAGCTTTTCTGTCCTTCACATAGCTAATTCTTGCAAAACATAGCAAATTCTTACAAAACATAGCAAATTCTTGCAAAACATACCAAATTCTTACAAAACATAGCAAATTCTTACAAAACATAGCAAATTCTTGCAAAACATAGCAAATTCTTGGAAAACTTAGCTTTTCTGTCCTTCACATAGCTAATTCTTGCAAAACATAGCAAATTCTTACAAAACATAGCAAATTCTTGCAAATTATAGCAAATTCTTACAAAACATAGCAAATTCTTGCAAAACATAGCAAATTCTTACAAAACATAGCAAATTCTTGCAAAACATAGCAAATTCTTGCAATACATAGCAAATTCTTGGAAAACTTAGCTTTTCTGTCCTTCACATAGCTAATTCTTGCAAAACATAGTAAATTCTTACAAAACATAGCAAATTCTTGCAAAACATAGCAAATTCTTACAAAACATAGCAAATTCTTGCAAAACATAGCAAATTCTTACAAAACATAGCAAATTCTTGCAAAACATGGCAAATTCTTGCAAAACATAGGAAATTCTTGGAAAACTTAGCTTTTCTGTCCTTCACATAGCTAATTCTTGCAAAACATAGCAAATTCTTACAAAACATAGCAAATTCTTGCAAAACATAGCAAATTCTTACAAAACATAGCAAATTCTTGCAAAACATAGTAAATTCTTGCAAAACATAGCAAATTCTTGCAAAACATAGCAAATTCTTACAAAACATAGCAAATTCTTGCAAAACATAGCAAATTCTTGAAAAACATAGCAAATTCTTGAAAAACTTAGCTTTTCTGTCCTTCACATAGCTAATTCTTGCAAAACATAGCAAATTCTTACAAAACATAGCAAATTCTTTCAAAACATAGCAAATTCTTACAAAACACAGCAAATTCTTGGAAAACTTAGCTTTTCTGTCCTTCACATAGCTAATTCTTGTAAAACATAGCAAATTCTTACAAAAAATAGCAAATTCTTGCAAAACATACCAAATTCTTACAAAACATAGCAAATTCTTACAAAACATAGCAAATTCTTGCAAAACATAGCAAATTCATACAATGAAGGTCCCAAACTCAAAAACAAATTTTCAGCGCGATCCGACCACTGTTTCTTGAGATATGGTGACCTGGTGTCCTTGGTACCGATGGTAAGATTTGGGAAATGGTTCGAATCCTTAGTAAATATGGCCAAAAATTTTTTGACACTTAGAATATTTTTGCCTGGTGTCCTCTCAGTAGGTATGCTTGGTGTCACCTGGGTATTTTTTCTTCAAAAATTTGACTAAGTGTGAAAATATTTTTGGACTTGGCCAAATTTACTAAGGATTCGAACCTTTTCCCAAATCTTACAGTCGGTACCAAGGACACCAGGTCACCATATCTCAAGAACCGGTGGTCGGATCGCGCTGAAAATTCGTTTTTGAGTTTGGGATCCTTATTGCAAGAATTTGCTATGTTTTGCAAGAATTTGCTACGTTTTGTAAGAATTTGCTATGTTTTGTAAGAATTTGCTATGTTTCGCAAGAATTTGCTATGTTTCGCAAGAATTAGCTATGTTTTGTAAGAATTAGCTATGTGAAGGACAGAAAAGCTAAGTTTTCCAAGAATTTGCTATATTTTGTAAGAATTTGCTATGTTTTGCAAGAATTTGCTATGTTTTGTAAGAATTTGCTATGTTTTGCAAGAATTTGCTATGTTTTGTAAGAATTTGCAATGTTTTGCAAGAATTTGCTATGTTTTGTAAGAATTTGCTATGTTTTGCAAGAATTAGCTATGTGAAGGACAGAAAAGCTAAGTTTTCCAAGAATTTGCTATGTTTTGCAAGAATTTGCTATGTTTTGTAAGAATTTGCTATGTTTTGCAAGAATTTGCTATGTTTTGTAAGAATTTGCTATATTTTGCAAGAATTTGCTATGTTTTGTAAGAATTTGCTATGTTTTGCAAGAATTTGCTATGTTTTGTAAGAATTTGCTATGTTTTGCAAGAATTTGCTATGTTTTGCAAGAATTTGCTATGTTTTGCAAGAAATTGCTATGTTTTGCAAGAATTAGCTATGTGAAGGACAGAAAAGCTAAGTTTTCCAAGAATTTGCTATTTTTTGCAAGAATTTGCTATGTTTTGCAAGAATTTGCTGTGTTTTGCAAGAATTTGCTATGTTTTGCAAGAATTTGCTATGTTTTGTAAGAATTTGCTATTTTTTGCAAGAATTAGCTATGTGAAGGACAGAAAAGCTAAGTTTTCCAAGAATTTGCTATGTTTTGCAAGAATTTGCTATGTTTTGCAAGAATTTGCTATGTTTTGCAAGATGAAGGACATAAGCAGCCTTCCTAATGTAAGAATTTGTCAGACAAAGGACATAAGTCACCTCCCTCAAGTTAGATTTTGTTAGATGAAGGACATAAGTAGCCTTCCTCAGATCAATTTCCAGTGACTTCTGTCCTAATTAGGAATGACTTTGTTTTCTTTCCATGATCCTTTTCTTTTTTTACGGATTACCTCTTTATAAAAGTATCAGGATGTTTCAAAGGATCTCACTAACCGCTAAACCAATATGGTTATGGTTTACTCTGTTGATTCTAACAATAATCTAGATAAAGTTTATTATAGCTATTTTTGAGGAGGACACCTTCACCGTCCCAAAAGAAATCAAACCTAGAAAAACATCTTTCTTGTCCCGCAGATTTAAAGGCCTCTAAAATACAAAATTTCCACGAAAATTAATCGTATTCAGAACCAAAGACAGAAATGCTTGTTATATAGGCAGCTTTCCGCGGATATATTTCATTAATTATTTGTAGAAACTTGTCTTTAATACGATACAGTGCATGATATATCAGTATTGCTCAGAACCGGTTCTAATCCGGCAGATATTGACTGGTTTCAAAGCAATTTTGGAAAAACATTCATCTAAGTTTTCAACTTTACAGTAAAAAATCCCTAAAAAGCAATAAGTATAACATAAAAATAATTGAGAACATAAAAAGGAAGGTTAGATTATTAATAGAAATATAACAGTAACAGGATGTCTGTTTGTTTGTAGAAAAGATCTCACTGAATCTATATGTTTCTCCTTTACAATGTAGCTTTTCGTATGTCCTGGGAAGGTTTATTACTATTTTGAGGGATGGTACCATCCAAGATAAATCGTCCCTAGAAAAAAAAGCCCCAAAAATTTATCTTTTTAAACTAAAATTGAATATTGGGAGTCGACTTATCCCTTCTACCCACGATTGCCCCTAAAGGCCTTTAAAGGCGAAGCCGCAATAGAAATGTAATTAAACAAGGACAAATATGTTCATAAGTACCGCAACATTTTTTTTAGAGAACACCCAAAAGAAAGCACCATAACGGAAAGATGGACAGAAAAACATACAGAAATAATAATCTCTTCTCCTTTTTACATAAATTCAATAATTTTAAATTAAAATTCCAACCCATGTAAAATGTATTGTAAATTACACTGGAACCCAAAATTTTATAAAGAGACAAAAGGACAGAGATATAGACAGATAGAAGGACAGACAGAAGGACAGAGAAGGACAGACAGAAGGACAGACAGAAGAACAGACAGAAGTTCAGACAAAAGGACGGACAGTAGGACAGACAGAAGGACAGACTGAAATTCAGACAGAAGGAAAGATAGAAAGACTTACAGACAGAAGGACAGAGAAGGACAGACAGAAGGACAGACAGAATGACAGATAGAAGAACAAACAGAAGGACATACAGAAGGATAGACAGACAGACGGTCAGACAGACGGCAAGACAGAAGGACTGACAGAATGACAGACAGAAGGACAGACAGACAGACTGACAAAAGGACGTACAGATAGAAAGACAGGCACACATAAGGACGGACAGTCAGACAGAAAGACAGATAGAAGGACAGACAGACAGACACGAGCACTTTTAGAGCAGTTTCGCTACTAAAAACATTCTTTTAACATTTTTATCCAAAATCTTTGAATTTATTGAAGCTGAATTTTTCATTATTTATTATTTAAGTAATCTGTCAGAAAATTTGATTAAGTGGACGCTTTTGTTACCTTTACATACAGAGTTTATACGATCAAGCTGAAATTTTTTGTATATGCTAGCGGATACGCCCCTAAAGGCGTCTAGATGGGGGGAGGGAAGTCGACCTACTTCCATTTTCAATTTTAACTTTAAAAAGAAAAAAGATAAAAAACATTTTGGGGGGGTTAGAGGCGACTTCTCTTGGTTGGTTGATGGTACCCTTCCCAAAAATAGCCATAATCTTTCTAGAACCCATTAGAAGCTACACTGAAAATGAGAATCATATCGGTTCAACGGTTTGTGAGATCCTTTGGTACAAAAAAACAGACAGATTGAGAAAATTTTTGTAGTAGATGAATAGTTTTTTTGGTTGTTGCTTTGGTTGAAAGCAGAAACACTAAAGTATTTTATTTCTATATTGAACAAAATTTCTTTTCAGTTTTTTTTTAATATTTTAAATTATAAATACCCTTTATTCATAGAAGTCTGTTAATAGCAGGGGGGAAAGGGACATCGGACTGTAAATTTAAATTTATGCTAGTACCCAAAGTTTTATAAACTCGATCTTAACTCTTGGCTTAAAAACTTTGGGTACTTTTAGTAAACCTGGATTGGTTGGCTCAAACTAGCAGTGCCCAACCTTTCCACTAATAATTTATTTCAACAGAAGGGGTAATTTTGTTTAATATCCTTGGGGAATGATATCAATTTATCGTCCATTGTCTTATCCCTTAAGATCACTGGATAATTGGTTGAAATCTAAGATAACAAAAAAACTATTTTCCCAGTATGGCTTCGAAACCGATTAATATCTGCTGGATTCAAACCAGTTATCAGCCTTTTCTTAAAAATATATAGTATTGCAAATAATTTTCCACGAATAATAAAATAAATATCATATAATCGGCTTCTTTATATAAGCTACCAAAATGGTTTTAATATTATAGTTTTTCATTTAAATATCCACTGAAAACTGTTAGGACTTCGAGACAAATGTCGAGTAATCAAAGGGAATTGTTGTCTGTTTGGGCTATGTTGTCAGCCTTAACCACTTTTATTTGATACAATATATTTAGTCGACACAATCCACTGAAATATTACATCGACAGTATATTTAATTTTCTATACCTATCCTTTCTATTTTTGGATGCTTTTCCTTAATGTGCATATCGAGTAATAAAAACCACCTCCCACCCCTTATTTTTAAAATAAATTGAAAATAAGGGGGGTGGGGTAATATAACCCTATACAACCTAACCTAACCTAAAGTAAAAACTAACTCCCCACCCCTTGCATTATTTTTAATTTATTAAAATATACAGGGGGGGGGGGGGATGTTTCTCGACAAGGCACTTTGTAATAAATTGCCGATTTTTAATAAAATTCCTTAATTTTCATTTTCTTTTGAGTAAAGTAAGTAATTATCTCAATGGGGAGCTAGTTTCAGCCCTAGGGATATATTATCTGAAGAAAAATTGTTTTACTTTAAATTTTGAAAATTTTTGTGGCGTGCCTCTAGTTGCACTTAAGCAGGGTTGAGTTGAATTCGATTTTCATTTTAGATTTTTTTTTGGGAGGACGAATATTTTTTGGGGGGGGGGGGCATACCTCCCATAATATTTATAAACCTTTCCAGGACCTATGGGAAGCTACCCAGTAAAGGAGAACCATATCCATTAGCGAGATTGTTTGGTACAAACAAACAGTTAGAGAGGGGTGTCCCATAGAGTAGTGGTTAGCGCACTACGCTGTGGTTGGGAAAATCCGAGTTCAAGTCTCCTCATAGATATTGCACTTGGATGACAAATGCTGTTGCAATTTGTCAGAATATAATCACGCAACCTTCCCTGTGATGCCCTTAGGTTGTAAGGAGGGAGATTTGTAGGAAGTTAGGATCCTACCTATCAAGCAACTGTAATCGTGCTTTCCCTCGCCCATGCTCCTCGTTCATATGAGAGTGCCATTAATTAGGGTGGCTTAATATGGAACACCTGCCAAAACTCTAGGCCAGGGTGATGTAATAATTGAGTAGCTTCCACGATAATTGCGGGTCAGCTTGTAATGTAACATAGAATACACTCAGCTGTGCGCGAAGCTTACCAATCTAGGATTGGTCAAAAGATTCTCACCTCCAATCTCCTCGTGCATCTGAATCCTAACTTCAGAGAATCAAGGCTACATACATACATACATACATACACAAACAAACAGACAGAAGAACATCCTGTTACGTCATTTTTAATGGATACACTTCTATGTCTTAGATAGTTAGATAAAAGTGAGGCTATTTTAATATTAATTTTATGGATATTTAGTAAAGTTTTCCACAGGGCTCGGCAGCCGATTAAAACCAGTTTGATTAAACAATTGGGGGTAACTTTGTTTATCATTATTGGGGATGAATGTTAATACATCGTCTTCTGTCATACTCCTTAAAATATATTAATTATAAGAATTTATATAATGAATTTGGTAAAAAAATTGCTTAAATACAAGATTCTGTTTCAGGACTTGATTCTACAGATGCTTCACCTAAAATATTGTACCTTGCTGTCCATGAAATCAATGTTCTAAATATCAGATGAATGAGAAAAATACTAAAAAGTTAAAAATCAGCATGTTTTAAATGGACGTACGGACTTTCAGGTATAGGTTATAGAGATGCAACGATTTCTAAATCATACCCAACTGTTACAGGAATCATCATCAGTTTGAAATAGATAGGACAATTCTAAATTGATGAAAAAAGCTAAACGTCATATACGGACGAATGCACCGACCCAAATTATAGAAAAGCTTCGCTTTTAATTAATTAATTAAAAAACACACAGAAATCATTTTGAGAATTTATTTATTTTTGTTCTCTCAAAAGACTAGCGAGGAATTATCACAAAAAATTATTATATCTGGATGAATATTTTGGCGCAATATTTGACATTCACACACAATAGTAGTAGTACATAATAATATAGTGTTAAAATGACATTTTCCCAACTACGGCCACTGACAAAAGGGCGATTTGGTGGATTTTTGGCCGTTGGTCAAATGTCATAGACCCTTATATGAAAAAAAGATGCCTTAAAAATGGAATTTTTTACTAGTTAATTAAAAATCAAACTCATCTTTTTAACATATAAGTTTTACATTTAAAGATTTTTTTTTTTTAATAGATACATTAATTTTGTATTTAAGCTAATGAATAAACCCAAATTTAACTTTAACAATTTTTTAAAAAAGAGAGAGAATTATAAAGAAAAAAAGTATATTTTGGTGTTAATCTTAATATAAGTCGTACTACAAATTTTTTGCTGAAGCAAAAAATTTGCAAAATTGACTTTGAATTTAGAAGTAGGTATTTTTGGCATACAAGTTAAAATAGGTTGAGTCGATTTATACAAAAAAAATATTTTTAAAATTCCAAATGATTAAAAAATCCTTTAAATTAGACATTAAATTAAAATTAATTCTTCATATTTTGTGCAAAATTATTTTAAAATCGACATAACCTAACTTGCAAAAGCTATAAGGAAGAGAGTGGTACTTTTGCAGCAGATATTTTCAGCTATTAAAAAGATATTTAACTAAATTTGAACATGTTTATTGTTTAAGAAAAGCTTTATATTTGAAAAACATTAAACCTCCTCAAAAATCATATTTCTTGTGGATAACCCCATTCCCTTTGAATAAAAATTAATATTGAATGTACTATTTCTTTTGGCGAAAATTCATGTGCGAATTGGGCTATGCTGATTTCATAGAAGTCATAGGTGGGGGTAAAGGGGTGTTTACACCCCTTAATCTTTTAAACCCTATCAATTTTTATTAAGTACATTAGATTACACCCTCGAACAAAACCCTGATTTTGACCCCCCTTGAATTAAAAGCTTAAACGTCCCGGAATCGAACTATGTTTAAATTGCTGTGACAACCCCACTCCCCTAGCTGAAGGGAGGAGAGGATAGAATGTGTATAAAATTGCTGTGACAACCCCACTCCCCTAGCTGAAGGGAGGAGAGGATAGAATGTGTATAAAATTGCTGTGACAACCCCACTTCCCTAGCTAAAGGGAGGAGAGGATAGAATGTGTATAAAATTGCTGTGACAACCCCACTCCCCTAGTTGAAGGGAGGAGAGGATAGAATGTGTATAAAATTCCACACATAAGGCTTTAAATGCATAAAAATGCCATCTTTTTCACGCAGCAAGGGATGGGCAATTTGGCTGGGTAATTTTTGCCATTCAAATCAATTAACTGATTTCAATTTTTAATAACTTAGGGGAAGGGGCAAGGTCGTCCAAGCTTATTATTTTGAGTGGGGTAAAATGAGATGTTTAAAAAGGTTGACAATTTTATGTATTTTTCAACTTTTGGGGGTAAAATTAGGAGTTTGAAAGGTTTAAGGGGGGTAAATACCCCTATTATCCCAGTCTTTGAAGATCTATGGGAGGGGGTTAATAAGATACCAAAAAATTATAATGTTTTTTTTCTTAAATGATAATAATTTAAACAAATATTATATTATATTAAAAACCTACCTATAAAATATACAAAATATTGAAAAAACTGCTGATCTAAAGAAAAAAAGTTGTAAACACAATATAATATTTAATATTTTAATGATTTCCCGAACCCTTTTGTCCTGTAACTCTCTTTTTGTTGGCTATAGTGTTAAGAGAGTTTAAAAAGTTATTCCTGGAATTGTTTAAACCCCATAAATTACAGTAGTTTTTCACCTACCGTTGACAGGAAACGTATTGTGATATTATTGTACCCAATCCCCTTGGGAATTCCCCTTTTTCTCAAGTCAATATCGTCAAACATTAAAGAGTCATTTTAAAACCAGGCACAGCCAAAAATTTGAAACGGTGCACAATTTTTTTTTTGATGAAAAATAACTGTTTAAATAAATCAATAAGGAATTATTTACAAGTGTTAATGTCTGTTGCTTAAGATAACTAAAACGGCTTCAATATTTACCAATATTCTTCAATTCAAAGTAAAGAAGGCCATTTCTAGTATGGCTTCAAAACCGGTTAATATCCGCAGGATTAGAACAATTTGTCACGAATATCAAAATAAAAATCATAAAATTAAAACCAGTTTTGTTACAAAACTTGTTGAAATCTTAATTTTTTTATTTTAATATCCGCGGAAAGCTGTCTGTAACTATTGATATCCAAAAATTAATGCACAAAATTGCTTAAAATGGGCCGTAGTGATTATATTGTCAACCATTTGGAATAAAAATACTCCTAACCCAGCGAGGGAGAGGATAATGGAATTTAAATAAAATCTGTAACCCTTTCTTTCCCCATCCAAATATTAAAATTAACTATTAAAATAATACTTATTTTCTCTCTTATAAATTAAAAATTCTATTTTTTCGTTCTTCTTATGTAAAATGGCAGAATTTTAATAAACATTTTTTTTCAAATGCTTTTTTTTGGCTCGGAATGCTAATTTGGACATTTAAAAACAATCAAAACAAAACATTTTTTACCTAAAAATTGGGTTTTTTAAAATTAGCAACAAATTTAGGATTTTTATTTTTATACTTTGGCTAAGAATTTATACGGTTTACTTTAAAGAAAATAATAAAATTAATTATTTTTATGGAAAACATATACCTAACCCTGTCATAATAAGGAAGCCGTATAAGAGATTTTGACATACAAATTTTGCAATTTACATTTACAATTATGTGTAGGAGAAAATTACTTAGAATATGCAAGTTTTTACAAAATTGTAATAAAAATACTAAAAAAACAACTAAAAATTCATATTAGTTCTTTCCCCCCTTTTTCTGGCATTTAAATTAAACTTAGACATTCGTTATGGTTATCTAGGCTTTTAGGAATAACTTTTGCATATCTATAGGTCAAAAGCGTTTTAATTGCTTATTTTAGATTTTTTCTCTTATATTTAACGTTTTCTCAGTTGTTTTAATGGAACACTGATTTAAATAATATTTAGATGTGTGTTCACTTCCGTGTATGTAATAATAATGAGGCTTCCCTTTTTTGCAATGTATAATATACGTGGATATTATGACAAATTGCAGTCAATTTAGATTGCTAACATGGACATCCTTGATTGGTCAGTTCGTTCATCCAGTAGACGAAATGGTGGGGGGTCGTTATTATAGCCAGCTACAAGTTTTACTTTACATGCTATCCTGAGGTAAAATCCAAGTAATAATAAATCTATTCTCAAAACTCTCTTATAAAAACCCCATTCAATTTATTATCTATTTTGTTTTTTTTGCGAATATGATAACTATACCTACAGATTTGATTATATGCGGAAGTGAATGCACACCCAAAATTCAAGTGCAAATTACTTATGCTTAAACTATAATTCCTTGGCGGATAAGGAATAAACATTCAGTAATTTAAATCATTTAATGTTTGTGTATTATTCTTTTACACATTTCCCCCCCCCCCCCAACCTTTTCAATCCAGAAATCTTAGGGATAAGACAATGAACGATAAAAGTCATACAACCCCAATTAAAATTAACAATATAACCCTTCATATATAAAATTGATTAGAAGTTTGAACCAACCACTAAAGATTTTTAAAAAGTACCCAAAGTTTTTAAGCCAACAAATGAAAAAACTTGATTAAGAATACTGATTACCTATCCTTAGCTCAACTATTTCTTAGTAAAACACTTAAAGCTTAAGTCTTTGTATTTTTGTAGGGGTTGGGAATTGTTTTCTGAAATGTATTTCAAAGTTTTTTAACCTGGGTTTCTTATTTGTTGGATCAAAATCTTTGGGTACTTTTATCAAATTGTGATTGGTTGGTTACAAAATATAAGTGTCCAAACCTTTCAGCCAATATATAGCAAGAAGGGATACACTAGTTTATCATATATAGGGATGTACAAAAATTGTCCCTTAAGATCCCCTAAAGATTTAATTAAAAAGTAAACCTTATGATTTTTAGCCAAAGTATATAGGTACAAAAAAGGTTAAAATAAAAATATTACGATTTTTTAATAAATACAAAATGGTTAAAAATGCATAAAAAATTGCATCTATACGTTATTTTCGATTTTTAAAAAATTACATAGGATAAATTAACTAAACATACATTTATATAATTTTCTATACTTTATATGCTGTTTTAAAATCAAAATAAGCATAAAAAGCAATAATATATAATAATCTTTGGTATAAGAACTACCCTGAATTGCTAAAAAAAAAAAATTTTTAGCCTCAAAAACTAAAATTTTCCATTTATAATCAGAAGGATTCAAAATTATCATATTTTAAATTTTTCTTTTTTTTTCTTCAGAAAGTTCACTTTTTCTCACTTTATAATCATGATCGTAATTTTTTTTCTAAAATTTACAATATTAGTGTTTAGGTTTTCAATCACCTTTTTTTTTTGTTAATAATGCCCTTAATTAGGTTTTAAATTGTTTTAAATTTCTAAATATATAAAAATTCACTTTATCTTTATATGTATAACTTAATAAATTTTTGCACTAATATGCGAGTCTAGCGTTCTTCCGCCGTTGTGGTATAACTTTTGCTGTTGCAGGCCGCCGTTACCGGCCGCCAGCGTTAAATGCGTTTGCCGCAAACCCGCCGTGTTATGATGGACACCGCCGTTATGCAACAAAGTCGCCGTCGTACCGTTAATACCGTTGCCGTTCAGCATTGCCTGGTACTGTGAAGTTGGCACGGGTTGTAGGGTCGTTGTACCGTTATTACCGCCGCCATTAAGGATATTGCCGTTAAGCGGCGGTAAATGTGGAACCTCATAGATTGGCAGGGCATAATGTTGAATAGCCGAATTGCCGTTTCCGTTTACCGCCATCATAGTGCCGTTTAACGGCACCCCGGCGGTTGGAAAATGCTGTTGGGCGGCATGCATGTGGTGCAACGGCGGGCCCATGCTATCGCCGGGCGGCAGGAAAAAGCGCAGCTTTTCCCAAAACATTCTGTCCGTCCAACGGATGACGACGGAGGATTTGAGGGCTATGCGGAGGTCGGGATCCAGGTCGCGGGCGGGTATGTCACCCATCTGGATGATGATGGACCGGCCCTTCTGCTCGCGTAGCACATTGTGAAGGGCGGATTTCACGTCGTATCTGGTCCACTCCTAAAATATAAAAACCGTTAATTTACAGAGTTGGGGATAGTTGGTTATATAGAACACAATTGAGTATTTTTAAAAATGATGTAAGGATTTAATTTTAAGATTTACAGTATTTTAAAGTAATAAAGGTACTAAGAAAGAGAGGGAATGTCTGATTGAGCCAATAGGAGAATCGCATCGGAATTTACATTGGATCTCATTGGTTGAAATTATGTACACATTTTCCTACGAAGGCATGTTTTTTTTCATTTCATACATACATAAAAGTCAGCTGTTAACAGTATATTTTCTTAGTAGAAAGCTTTGCGGAATCAGAATTATTTGCCCAAAAATTTCGTTTACAATTTGAAAGCTTGAAACAAAGTTGGATTCTTAAAAAAAAGTTAGGCTGGCAACTCGCTGGTGAGGCAAAATTATTTTTGTGAAAAATCCTCCAAAATCGAATAAAAAAATTTACAAAAATGAAATAAAATCTTAAGAGGGTTATTAACATATGATTTTGTTTAATTTTTGTAGATTTTTAATGTGCTTTTGGATGATTTTTCACAAAAATAATTTTGCCTCACTATCGAATAGCGTGTCTATCATTTTTTAAGAATCCACATCAGCTTGAGTCGAAAGTAAACAATACTTTTGTCTGCTAGGAATGTTCTCTCTTAGATTTGACGAAAAAAGGGTTCAGAATATTCTTCTACTCTTCTATTTCTATTTTTAAAGTTAAATATATTTTTTTCTGGAAAAAAGAAGTTATATATTTTTAATTGGGTATTTAGTTCTGTTTTTTTCTTTAATTAAATAGTTTTATCTTAATTCTTAATAAATTGGTGTATTTTTTGTATAGTATCATTTAGCTAGTTAAGAATAGAATGACACAATTTTTAGTTCTTAAGAGATAAGACAATAGACGATAAATTTATAAACATCCCCAATGATGATAAACAAAATTAGAGTTATGTTTGTTAAATTATTGGTTTAAAAGTGTGGATGCTACTAGTGTTTTATAACCCACCAATCATCGCGGTTATAACCAATGTAATTTACTGTTTACATACAACATTGGATCGTTCATTAAACTAGTACCCAACGTTTTATATTCGTTTGCTGATAAAATTTGGGTACTTGTACTAAATTCTGATTGATTGATCCATTAAGTTAAGTGTCTAAACGTTTCAAGAGGTAATTATGTTTATCATCATTGGAAAAATTAAGTTACCTGAATAAGAAAATTCTTGCTGAGTATGACAATTGTCCTGCGGCTGGTGGCGACTGCGTCGATAATTGAGTCGGCGACATACGAGTTGCCGCTGCCGTTATGCGGGAAGTCGCGATAGTGCAGACATAAGTGGTGGCAAGGGTCGCCGCTTTCCAGTTCGGGGCTCAACACCTGCAAGAAAATAAAGGGCGTTTTATATTGTAAATCTTATAATAATAAAGTAACTGGATGTCTAGCTGTCTGTAGTGTAAGATCCCGTAATCGGGTGGACTGGTCATTATACAATTTCCAGGATAGTTATAGGAGTCCCGAAGCAGGTTTCAGGCTATTTGCAAATAGAGGGGGATATTTTAAACCACATAAGAACTAACTTCCCACCCCCTAGAAATGTAATTGCTTTATTAAAGAGTATAATTGTAATGTCTAGTGTTTAAAATCCGTCAAAAAGAAAGGAAAATTTTACCTGTGATACAAAATTTTCATCCTTTATGCTGTAGGCCACGTACGCGTCGTACATCTTTTCCCCTTCATCGCTGACTGGACCTATAATTAAAAATATAATTAAGTCTTCTTTTGGAGGTATTTAAAGCAAGTTAACATACTCTTTAACCCTTTGGTAACAGTGGGTCCTTATTTGTATGTGTTTAAGCAATTTATAGAGTTACATTACATGTTATTGTTGTTAACCCTTTCTTGATGACAAATAATATGTATTCAAAGACATAATTGTATTTTGAACAATAATATTTATCATTCAAAATATTATGTCAATTTTTGGATCACATTGCAAATCTAAAAATTTCTCTTTACCCTTCGTGGATGAAGAAGGTAGAAATTATAATAATTGCCTGTAATAACTATATTTACAGATTAATTTAGAATCCTATTTCCGTATGTCCTATATTACAAAAATGCAATACTTGATTTTGTCGTATTTTAAGCAATGTGTTAAATGCAGTATGATTGTTAATACTATATTTCATATATTATTGTTTAAAATACAATGATTTTCGAATAAATTCTCATTCTTGTTTTATTATCATGAGAATAAAAACTAAATTGGGGTCTTTCTTCTTCAGCTTTGGAAAATCTAATTTTGTAGTTTTATTTTGTTCCATTATTCTAGTTTTATAGCCTAGTTCATTTAATCCAATTTTTATGGTAGGCAGTAAGATTGACTGAGCACAGTTCACTGGAAGAGTTTTTGAAATAAAATTATTTGCAATTGAATTCTGATATTTGCTTTTCAATGTTTGATGGATAGCTTTCCGCGTTTAGTAAAATGGGGTATTCCTATCCAGTTTTTTGTTTAGGTATGAATATTTCTTATACAAAACATGATTTTTTAGTATGGCTCAAAAACGGTTCTGATAAAAATATGACAGTGATTTTTTAAATCCAAAAAATCTTCTAAAGAACTGTGGGGAAACGAAAACCGCCTTTTCTAACTGCGTAGGAAAATATTGTCCAATGTTTATAGTTTTCCCCCCCTTCACACTTTGTATACTTAATATATATTTAGATCAGAGAGAGAGTGAGCGAGAGAGAGAGAGAGCGATAGAGAGAGAGAGAGAGAGAGAGAGAGAGGGGACAATGGGCTGTTAATTATACTAGTCCCCAAAGTTTTATAATAACTATTACTTATTCCTAACAACTTTGGGGACATTGGTGAATTTTGAATAGTTAGTTTATGAAGATGAATTTTTCAAACGTTTTACTAATTTTAAACTACAGAAGGGGTAATTTGTGTATCATCAATGGGGATGTACAATGTACATCAATTTATCGGCCATTGTCTTATCCCTTTATATCCATGGTATTTAGAAAGATAGTTGAGGATATAAAAGGGTAAATAAACTGTGGCTATTGCCAACTTTAAGAAGATATTCATCCAATATAAATGGATAAAGAAAATAATGGCTTAGTAAAATGTCATAAAAGTTCCCATTAACATTATGGGACAATCCATCAGCGATTTTTATCAATTTGGATAATATGAATTTCTGGTAATGGTATCCAAAGTTTTATAAGCTTATTGTTTGGGTACTTATTCTTCAGAAGGGGAAATTTTGTTTTTCATCATTAGGGATGTACTGTATATTAATTTATTGTTTATTGTCTTATCCCATAAGATCCTTGAATGTTCTTGACTTTAACTATCAAAGTCTCCCCCCCCCCCCAACCTCTCAAAATCTTGGAAAAGGGATAGATAATAATACCCTAAGATTCTAATTCATTTGAAATTTAAAATATGTAAATAATGAGGATGTAAGTGATATAGATTTAATATTTGGATAGATTACTGTTGAAAAAATCTAGAATGGAATAAAAATATTAACTGTTTGAATGAATTAAATTGGCTGAATTTTATTACTTTCCCAAATTAAGTCTACCCTTATACCCAGGGATCAAAAAGGAATAAGACAATAAATTGAATGACAATATCATAATGATAAACAAAATTAGCCCTTTTGTAGATCAGAACCATTGGGTGAAAAGTATGGAAACTAAAGTACCCAAAGTTTTACAGCCAAGGAGTTTTAAAACTAAGGGTACCTAACCAATTTACAGTCCAATGTCCCCTCCCTCCCTGCTGAAACCTCTCTGTGAAGCAGTCTCTTAATCCACTTCAAAATATTCAATAAGGAATAAGAGTTTGGGGGGTAGGGGAGGGGTGTGCACCCGTAATTTTTACTAAAAAAAATCTTTCATTATCCCAAATTGTAATATTAGGTTCACAATTTCTTAGGGATCACGTAGAAAAGACAATGGATGATAAATTGATATAGAACAAAATTACCCTTTACAGATTTAAATATTTAGTTGAAAAGTATGAACATTTCTAGTTTGGAACCAAAATCAAAGTTTTGGGGCAATTACAGGAATCTAAAGGGATAAGACATTTGCCGATAAATTGATGTATATCCCCAATGATGACACACAAAATTATTCCTTCTGTAGATTAAAATTAGTTGTTGAAACGTTTCAACACTTAACTTTATAAACCATCCAATCATAATTCAGTAAAAGTCCCAAAAGTTGTTAAGACGACGAATTAGAAAGAGTTATTATAAAACTTTGGGGACTAGTGCATTAAACAGCACATTGTCCCCTCTCTCTCTTTAAAAGTTTTGGGTAACAAGAAATTCAGAACCATGCCTGAAAATTAACTATGAAACTCCTTGGTCTTTGGTCAGACCAGAAGTCTGAAATTCTTGCCAATATCAGGGAAAAGAGGATATAGGTTTTGTTTTAAAAAATCTCTCAATGAAAATTAACATATTTTTCTCCTTGTGTAAGTAAAAATTATTGGTTGAACCAAGAAATCAATAAAAATATCCAAAGTTTTAAACCCAACTAATGATATAACTTTAAGAACTAATATAATTTACACTCCAATGACCCCTCCCTCCTTCCCTGGATTTGTGAAATATTTGGTGCCAATTTTGAATAACAATATTAATATTAAGTTAAGGGAAGAAATCTAAAGGGATAAGACAATGGCCAATGAATGAGGTAAATCTCGAACGATGATACACAAAATTACCCCTTCTGTAGATTAAATATAGTTATTGAAACGTATGGATACTCAACTTAATGAACCAACAAATCAAAATTTATTAAAAGTCCTTAAAGTTGTTGAAACGACGAATAGATAACGTTATTATAAGAAAGGAGAAAATAGTTTTTTATCTTTTAGTGTCCTATTCCCCCCGTTTAATAAGTTTGATGTCCATTATGACAAGACATTTCATAAGATTTGCATAAAATCTTATCAAAATTTTCATATTCTTAAATTTTCATAATTTCAAGCTTTTTAAAAGAGGTTTTATATGAGAATATTTAGCGTATTTTATTAGAAGATTTACTTTATAACTCAATTTGTCCGTCTGTCTGTCCGTTAATCTGTAATTCTGAAGTTGTAGCCTTTTAGGGAAAAATTGTCAGCATTTAAGTTTCTAACAAAGACATTATTTTTTGATCAGTTCGTTCATCCAGTAGGAGGGGGGGGGGGTCCTTATTTCAAACAGCTATAAATTTCACTTTATTAGAGTTCATGATAATTTGGTGTAAGATCCATTAGTAAAGTTTTAATTTAATAAAACAATTCAATCCTACCTGAGGCACAGAGCCTGACGCCCCAGTGGGAGAAGAGCCAGACCTTGATCTCCAGCCTGTAGTAGGTCAGCACGCCCAACCCCACGGCTAGCACGGTTAGCACGCTACACAGCACTATGATTACGGGAAGGTGTTGGGCCAGTGATCCCATCTGAAATAGATAGATAGATAAAGAGATGGATAGATAGATAGATTGATAGATACACAGATAGACAACTGTCAGCTCGCTGCACAGCACTATGATTACAGGTAGGTGCTGGGCTAGTGATCCCATCTGAAATAGATAGATAAAAAGATAGATAGTTGGATATATATATGGATAGATATAGACAGACAGACGGTAAACACACTGCACAGCACTATGATTACGGGAAGGTGTTTGGCTAGTGACCCCATCTGAAATATATATTTAGATAGATAAAGAGATGGATAGATAGATATATAAATAGATAGATAGATAGACAGACAGACAGACGGTCAACACACTGCACAGCACTATGATTACGGGAAGGTGTGATCCCATCTAAAAAAATAGATATATAGATAGACAGACAGATAGATAGACAGATAGATAAGTAGATAGATAGATATATAGATAGATAGATAGATAGACAGATAGATAAGTAGATAGATAGATATATAGATAGATAGATAGATAGAAAGATAGAAATTATTCTGGTACCCAAAGTTTAATATGGAAATTTTCATTCATTAGCCTAATACTTTGGACACTTTTCAAACCAGTAATTTCAATTTAGGAGGGGTATCATCTTTGGAGATGTATATGAATTTATCCTCCATTGTCTTATCCCTTAAGATCCCTGAATTATGAGTCTTTATGTTGATACAATAACTACATAAATACCTGTATACTAGTAATTGTATCCGTGAAAGATGTGATATCAATATCCGGTATATTGCCGGATATATAGACCGGTTTTCCGGTTATAATGGCCGGATATCTGGATTTAAAGACCGGATATCTAGATATAATGCATATATACCTGTATGCTAGTAATTGTATCCGTGAAGGAGCATTCCAGATTTTCCACAACATATCTTGATATGGAGCCACTGTTGTTGCGGTAGCAACCAACTTCACTTGCGTCCGGTACCTGTAATAATAGTATTGTGTAAGAATTGTTCTATAGACTTCAAACCTTGTAAAAGGATTTATTTAACAATTAGTTATAATCTGGAACTAAGTATTTTCAAATTGTCATATAAACATAGTTTGTGGAGTCCTAGAACGATTATTTATACAGTTTTAGCTACAAACATTTAAAAAATTAATAATATCCTAATTTATGGATATAATTGCTGGATATCCGGATATAATGGCCGGATATCCTGATATAATGACCGAATATCCGGATATAATGACCGGATATCCAGATATCTACTGTACATAAAACTTACCCTAGATCTATGTTCCTGCAGCCAGGCAGAGAACTCCCTGACCGTGTGGCACTCGCAGGTCCATGGGTTGCCGGCCAGCGTCACCTCCACCAGGTACGGGTTCTGGCGCAGGGTGAAGTGTCCGGGAAACGTTACCAGCCGGTTGTTGTCCAGTCTAGAGAAAAAGCACAAGATTAGTCTTCATAAAAGCCTATTCCATTGGAAATGAAAAAGCTTGGTGTACTTTATGATATTTAAAATTTTGAAAATTAAACAAAAAACAGCTAAGATACTCAAATTTGGATACATTCGACAATTTGACCTAAACAGCGTCTTTTTTGTCATTTACTATAAAGAGGGTAAATGTTTTCGCTTCATTCCGTAAAGTTAGGTGCAAGCTTTCAGTCAAATGCGTTTATTAGGTCAAGCTGATCTTAATTATAACCAAATCCATACTATGACTTAAATAACCCTCTTATCCTCCCCCATTCCACCAAACAAAAAATTGGGAGGTCGAAAAAAAAAAACTAAATGTTGATAAAAAAGGAAAATGTCCATAAAATTGAGCTGGGTTGTAAAATATGAGGCGAAACAGTGTTGAATTCCTAATGAAGTGCAAAAAAAAACTTTCTCGCCGCCATTCACTGGGGCCATAAATATTTAAAAAGATAGATAGAGGGAGGGGGGGGGGAGGATTTGTGTGAGATCAGGGAGGTAGGGGAAATTGGGTACCCTGGTACCCAAAATTTTTCGAATATATTCCCCCCATTCGTTGGCTTCGAAAACTTTGGGTACTTTTAAAATTTTTTGATTTAAACTTGCACAATGCAGAGTCCATCATTTTCATCCGATGCAAATAATTTACAATTTACAATAGGAATAATTTTCTTTTATCATCGATTAGGATGTACATCAATTCATCCACCATTGTCTTATCCCTTTAGATCCCTGGTGTGAAAAGAGATTGTGAAATGTTTTAGATTTTTGGCAATAAAATATGTATCATAATGTATTGTGTATTCAAAATGTATCTCTTTTTTATTTTGTCATATTATGCTTTTTTATCCAGGGAGGGAGGGAACATTGGGCTGTTTATTACACAAGTCCCTAAAGATTTATAGTTTTCATATTCGTTGGCTTAGGAACTTTGAGGACTCTTGTTGAATTTTGATTGGTTGGGTAATTTTGTTTATGATCATTGGGAATATATATAAATCTATCGGCCATTGTATGAACCCTTTAGATAACTCTGTTTTATCTCATACTAGTGGCTGCGCCCTTAGCATCCAGGAGCTCTGTATTCAAATGAGGCAGAAAACAGCATTAAACCATCCCAATACACTACTTGACGCTTCCCCCATAACCCAAAAATAACCCAAACGGTTAAGTAGTTAGAGTGATTATTAACAGACAAACTACTTTTTGAAATGCAAGAGATACATAACGCTTTTTCAAACTTATTTTCATTTAAAAATCAAAAAAATTTCATCATATTTCTACTTACTTAAAAATTGCTACAAACATATCAAATATTAAAAAATCACTCACCTCAAAATTTCCAAGGACTTCAGATGGGAAAACGTATTCCATTCGATGTAACTGAAAAAATAATAAAGTATTAAAAAACAATAACATTAAACTCATATACAGTAAAAATAAGATATGTGAAAGGCATAAATAATAGCCTAAAACCATTACGGGGGCGATGTGAAGCTTCCCATAAAAAGAAAACTCAATCGGTTGAAGCGTTATCGAAATCTTAGGCTTCAGTAAAAACCTTACTACTTTATATAATAGGACAGGATATAATGAGTTCTTGAAAAGTTGAACGTACTAACAGACAGACAGACTAACATAATAAGAGTTGCTACACTTGTAACCATATGTCTATGTGTATGTGTGTGTGTGTGTGTGTTTGTGTGTGATATATGAGGGATCTTAAGGGATAAGACAATGGACGATAAATTGATGTACATTCCAAATGATGATAAACAAAATTATTCTTGAAAAGCTTGGACACTAATATTTTGGAAATTTTTATAAAAAAAGTACCCAAAGTTTTTAAGGCAACCAATAAGATAACGTGGCCATAAAAACTTTGGGTACCAGCATAATTTCCAGTCCAATATCCCCTCCCTCCCTAGTATTATATACAGACTGTAAGAAAAATGTAGAATCTAATTATAGCTACTTATAGTACCAGTATAACTTTGGGTACCAGTGTAATTTACAGTACAATGTATCCTTCCTCCATGGTATCATATATAGACTGTGTAAGAAAAGTATAGAATCTAATTACAGCTACTTATAGTACCAGTAAAACTTTGGGTACCAGTGTAATTTACAGTCTAATGTCCCCTCCTTCCCTGGTATTATATACAGACTGTGTAAGAAAAATGTAGAATCTAATTACAGCTACTTATAGTATCAGTAAAACTTTAGGTACAAGTGTAATTTCCAGTCCAATGTCTCCTCCCTTCCTTATGGTATACTAGCGGCTACGCTCCTAGAGGCCTCTAGGGGCACTTGAGGAGGGTGGAGTCGAATTTGATAACCCAATTTTTTATTTAGATTTTAAAAGAAAAAGTAAAAAAAAAATTTTGGGGGGTGGAATTTTTTTTTTTGGGTGGGGAGCCTGAGGTGCCTCCCCCCCCCTCATTTCTAATTTTATTAAAAAAAAATTTTTGGGGGGTTTTTTTTCCCGGTTCAGCGTATAGCGAGATCCTTCGGTACAAACAAATACACAAACACACAAACAGACATCCTGTTACTTTAGTATAAGGATACAGACTGTGTAAGAAAAGTGTAAAATCTAATTACAGCTACTTATAAGGGGTTATAATCAAATTATAAGGAACATTTACCAATAGTATTTATACACTTTTTTATAGTAGCAAAGCTACTCTATAATTCATAATGTATGTCCGCCCGTCAGTCAGTCCGTAACGCTATAGGGGAAATGTAATTTTCTCAGCTACTATTAAAGGTAGACTGCTGAATTTTTTTGTAAAGATTCTCTATATTACTGAGCATCCAATATATACTTTACTTTGTCCGTCGGTCTGTCAGTTATGCTACAAAATAAAATTATTAAAAAATTTTAAAAATACGTGAGAAAGGTTTCGTGATTACTTTTTCCAATATGTTTCAATTCTTGATTATGGCAAATCATCATTACTCTTAAAATTTCTTGGGGTTTTATATGCCCTTCTTAAACATCATTATATGTGATCATATATGATAAAAAAAACCCTTTATTAACAGTGGTTTTTTGTCATCCTTGTTTTTTTCTACATGTTACTTTTTAATTACATTTCTTTACACTCTCATTTTCTTATCCTAACTTTTTGCTAGTAATCATTATATCTATTTCTAGTGTTAGATTACAGACAATTTTCCCCGAATATTAAAATAAAAATAAAAAAAATTATTACAAGTTTTGTTAGCACGGGCTTTCAGCCTCTCGAAACTGGTTTTAATCTTTTTTTACTTTAACATCTGCGTAAAGCTGTCTAAAATACAATGCGATAAAAAAATTCTTTGTTTTAGAGAAAAAAGTAAAAAGGCTTGTTACATATTTTGTAAGTATAACATACAATTTCAAGTAAAAAGAGAATTTTAAATATAAAATGTTAAGAAATTTAAAATATATCTTACATAGGGACAAGGAGGATTATGTTAAAAGGTTGCAAAGCTTTTTAAAATATTAAAAATGATTAGGACATAGAGAGAGAGAGAGAGAGAGAGAGAGAGAGAGAGAGAGAGAGAGAGAGAGAGAGAGAGAGAGAGAGAGAGAGAGAGAGAGAGAGAGAGAGAGAGAGAGAGAGAGAGAGAGAGAGAGAGAGAGAGAGAAGAGGACAGAAGTGAAGGGGAGATAACTGGTGAAAAGTGAAGGGGAGGGAAGAGAAAAGGAGAGAAAGGGAAGAGAAAAGGAGAGAAAGGGAAGAGAAAAGGAGAGAAAGGGAAGAGAAAAGGAGAGAAAGGGAAGGGGATTGAAAAAAGGGAATGGAAATATCGAGCAGGGGAGATGAGAGAAGGAAAGGGAAGTAAAGGGTAAAGTTAGAAAAAAGGTGAAAAAAGAGAAGAAAAGGGGAGGGAAAAGAAGGGAAGAGAAGTCAGAAAAAAGAGAAGGGGAGAAAAAAAGAGAGATAACCAAATATAAAGCATCGCTTCTGGACATACTGACCAAAGAAACTAAAGGATCAAATATAGTTTTGCTAGTTTTGCTACTAAAAAAAACATTTTAAGATATAAGCTGTATCCTATTCCTGCTATCGAATGCTTTATTGTGAGCATCGTTACCGACAGACATACTGACAAAAGAACATAAAGTATAATTTATAGAGTAGTTTTGCTACTAAAAATAAATTTTAAGATATAAGGTATCCAATGCCTACTTGTAAGATAAAGTAAAATAAGTACTCTCAAGTCCTCTTTCAAACTTTGCGAAATAAAAGGACTGGAATATTGTCAAAAAATTGAAAAGAATTGTTAAATAACACGAAAAATGAATTCTTGTTCATCCATCCCATTTTTGAGATATAACCCTTTGTTTCAGCTATATTTTAGACCATTGCCAGTAGAGCTAATTTGTAAATAATGAGCTTTAGGTCTGTTAACTTCTTGTTTTTGGAAGTTTTTTATGCAACTGCAGTTGTCAACAAAGAAATATGGAGTATTTTCGGCTTTTTCTCTAAACCCTTACTTAACCTAACCTAAATTCCATCTTTGAAATAAAAGTTTGTTTATGGTCTATTTTTTATTAATTAAATCCTATTACCTACAACCCTGCTCTAGTGCTGTAGTTTGACCTACCCCCTAATCCCTGCGAGGGCTCTTGTGTGTTGGTAGTTAGTGGGCCCAGTGGGAATACTTTAAATATGACATACCAGGATTTTTGGCCCTATATCAGCAGGAGCTATAAACCCTTACTTGACCTAACCTAACCTAGATTCCATTTGGCCTATCCCCCTAATCCCTGCGGGGGCTCTTGTGTGTTGGTAGTTAGTGGGCCCAGTGGGAATACTTTACATATGACATGCTAGGACCTCTAAACCCTTACTTGACCTAACCTAACCTAAATTCCATTTGACCTATCCCTCTAATCCCTATGGGGGGTCTTGTGTGTTGGTAGTTAGTGGGCCCAGTGGGAATACTTTACATATGACATACTAGGACCTCTAAACCCTTACTTGACCTAACCTAACCTAAATCCTATTACCTACAACCCTGCTCTAATGCTGCTAGCCTGGCCTATCCCCGTAATCCCTGCGGGGCTCTTGTGTGTTGGTAGTTAGTGGGCCCAGTGGGAATACTTTACATATGACATACTAGGAATATAGAGAAGGATATCTTTACAATGGATATTTGTTCTAAAAAACAAATTAGAGTGAGGAAGATTGAAATCTTATATTGTTTGTCTGAGCCAACAATCGTGGAATTAAAAATGTCTTGGGGATGGTATTAGGCTATTTTCATAAGGCAACATGTAGAGAAAGAAAAAGAAAGAAGAAGAAAGAGAGAGATAAAGAAAGAGAGAGAGAAAGCGAGATAGAGAGAGAGAGAGGGAGAGAGAGAAGAGAGAGAGAGAGAGAGAGAGAGAGAGAGAGAGGGAGAGAGGTAGAGAGAGAGAGATTAGGAAAGAGAATAAGAGAAAAAAAAGAAAAACCAAATTTGAATTATTTTTTTTCAGAGAACCAAAATTTAACATTTTTATTTTCAGTTTTTTTCCCTGTCCGTAAGAAAAAGTGGTAAGGTGTTCTTTTTATATCGCAAAGATTTACCAAAAAAAACAACAATTTGTAAGAGAGGGAGGGCACATTGAGCTGTTTATTACACTAGTCCCCAAAGATTAATAATAACGTTTTCTTATTCGTTGTATCAACAAATTTTATCGTTTGGTTTATTAAGTTGAGTGTACAAACGTTTCATCCACTAATTATAGTCTAAAAAAGGGTAGTTTTGTGTATCATCATTGGGGATGTACATCATTTTTTTTGTAATTATGGAGGCACGTATTTTAGAACAGTAAAGTAATACCATTGGGTAGTAAGAATAACTCTGCAGTGCGTGAAAAATGGTATAAAACAAGAATAGTTTTTTTTTGCATCGTGTAAAAGACAGCTTTCCACGGATTAATTCCAGTTTGTGTCATTTATTTTTTTTGATTCATTACTCAAGAAAAATTGTCTATAATACGATACGGCACTTGATTTTTCAGTATGACTCTAATCAATCGGATATTATTAAAAAACAATTAAAAGACTAAAACTTGTAAAAAAAAATATTTCCGTATTGCTTCGAAACCGATTAATATCCACTGGATTAAAACAAGTTCTGAGCAATACTGAAAACATCGTGTATCGTATCATGTTATAGTCAATTTTCCACGAATAATGATATAAAAGTATGAAATACCAGATTTGTTAACCCAATCAATCTAATAATTTATCATTCTACTAAATGTGAAAAGCTGTCTGTAATGCGATTCGACTAATAACTATTAAAAAACTGGCCGTTTTGAGACCTTATGGGACACACATACTCCAACTACTCAAGTATACAATAAAATACTTACTTTATAAGGTTATACTGTAGATAGAGAACTTTTAGCCCGTACAGGGTGTTGAACTCATGACCCTCTAGCCGCTCAATACGATTGTCCTCCAAGTGGAGCTCTTGAAGTAACCTAAAATTAAAATAAACATCATTGGTTGAAAAGTTTAAATAACCTAATAACCATTAATTAAAGTCCCCAAAGTTTTTAAGCCAACAACTGAGAGAACATGTTTATTAAACTGGCGAAACTTTCCAAATATATGGGATCTTAAGGTATAAGACAATGGACGATAAATCTTTGTTCAACTCCCAATAGTGATAAGCAAAATTACCCCTTCTGTATACTGAAATTCAGACAATGCAAGTTTGCATAACCTAATCAACCATTCATTAAAGTCCCCAAAGTTTTTTAAGACAACAACTGATAGAACCTGGCGAAACTCACAGCATATTAGGGATCTTAGGGAATAAGGCAATGGACGATAACATGATGTAAACCCCCAAATTAAAATAAAAAAACTACCCATTTTGTAAACTAAACTTATAAGTGAAAAAATTAGGCACTGCATCTTATAAAATCAATTCATCCCTTAAATAAAAGATTATAGAGTAGCTGCGCTACTTACAAAATGTAAAGCAGACACAAAATCCTTTTAATATATTACAAAACTTTATAAGAAGAGATTTTAAAATACAAAACGAACAAGTTAAGATAAAGGGGACGCTACAGTACGGGGACACGTAAATATATTAATACATAAAGTAATATGATGTCTATCTATTTGTACCAAAGGATCTCGTTAACCGCTGAACCGATGTGGTTCTGCTTTACAAAGTTTCTTCTCATAGGTCCTGGGAAGGTTTATAACTATATTGGGGCTAGGTTACCACCACCCCTCAAGGGTATTTAAGACCATAAGTAGCATTAAAATATTAATAAAAATATAAAAATGTTAAATAAAAAAGAACACTCACTTTTTCATTGAGCAAAAAATGAAACACAAACAATAAACAAATTAAAATTCTCAAATGATTATCCGTTTCCTTGGAAAAAGGTAGATATAGTTGTATGTTTGTCTTTTCTAAAAGTTGTTTCAAAATTTATCTAAAGATTTTAAGCTATGACCCCCCTTTCTAACGTTTTGATTGCAATAGTGTGACTTTGATTCCGCAAGTATTCAACAATAGCAAGTACTTATATTAAAACGCAACAGAATGTCTATCTGTCTATATTACGAAGGATCTCACTAGTCACTGAACAAATATGGTTCTCCTTTACATTGTTTATAACTATTTTTTGGAGAAGAGTATAAAAACGCAAGGTTTAATTTCATAATTACAAAACTTATAGAATAAATTTCAAGAACTTTCCAAAAAATCTTCAAAATGTAAATTGTATAAAAAGAAGCTTTTAAATCTAATGTAAACTATTCCCAGTACGTTTTGTAAGAGGTTTAATATTTCAATAAGTTTAAAGAAAGTGAAAAATAAGATAATGTTTCTCTTTTTAGTAAAAACAAGAAAAAATATGTGCAAAAATAGCGAAGAATATTATGCAAAGAATCAAATATATTTATATATTTAACGTACATACCGTTAAATAAGAAAAGTACTGCTTTAAAAGTCAAATATACTTACTGTAGCCCATAGAAGGTATAATTTAGAACCGCCTCGATGTTGGAACCATTGAGGAACAGGGTCTTAAGCTTCTTCCTGCCAATGAACGAGTGGCTGCTGAGGATGGGGAAGTGGTTACCGTGCAGATACAGCTCCGTAGCGTCCATGGGAATGGCAGTCGGTGGTTCCGTGAGATCGCTGGCCGCGCAATCAACAATGTTCGTTTGCCAACTCTGAATTAAAGGAATTTGAGGGTAAAATTTGGTTTTATGTACAGTTGTATAACATCTGTCTGTCTGTCTGTCAGTCTGTCTATCTATCTGAATGTCTGTCTGTCTGTCTGTTTGTCTGTCTATCTATATATCTGTCTATTACGGGATATCCGGCCATTTACACCGGATATCCAGCATTAGAAACCCTATCCCTGCGGACTCACCTGAGCCCCAATGAAGATAAACAAATTTACCTGATCATGGTAACAAGTGCAGTTGTCAGGACACGTCATCTCGCAGTCGCAAGCATCAAAATCGCAGCAATGGCACAGCTCGAAACAGTGCGCCTTGTACTGACACAGGAAGTCGTTCGACTGAAAAAAAAATACGTTAGATAAATAGATCTACTATTACTTGAATCTTACACCAGATTATCAGTACTTGTAGCTGGCTAAGATGACGACCCCCCTCCCCCATCTTCCCCTACTGGATGAAAAAACTGACCAATAAACAATGTCCATCCACGTAAATTCTATGTCCATTGATAAATAGATAACTAGTTAATTGAAATAGATATTTTACTTAGTAGTAATGTTTTTTTTGTCTGTAGCTTAAGATCTCAGTAACTGCTGAACCGACAGAGTACTGCTTCTTAGAAAATATATAGATACAAGTCCTGAGTTGGATTAAAGCTATTTCTTGGCGGGTGGGACACCTCCACTAACCCAAATTTTATTATGGAAACACATACAATAATCATAGAGTAGCTGCTCTTACTCTACTTACAAAAGTTATAAATAGGTAATTATAAGTATTTCACCAAAATTAGTGATTACTAAAAGTTACTAAAAACAAATAATTAATACATCGTTAATGGCAAAAAGTTTTATTACATGGTAAAGGGGTAATTAAAAATTTTTAATATATTTTTTAGGGGAAAATATCATAAGAATATTATTATGTCGATATTATAGCAGCCATGATCACTTTACTTAAAACACATAGTCGTTAAAATTGTCTACAAGGACATATAACCATGTATAAATATCTATTTTTAAAGTAACCTCATTACTTCAAGTTTAATTTAACTTGCAACATTTTATAACCATACATCCAAAGGTGGGGGTAGAGGTGTGTTTGCCCCCCTCAAAATTTAAAACCCATGAACATATTTAAAAATACATTAAAGAACCCCCCTAAAACCTTTAAAAACCCTTATTTTAGCCCCCTGAAATAAAAAGCTTGGACTTCTCTTTAATCGTAAGTACTCTGTTTTTAGACCTCACTAAGGCGTTTGATACAGAGTCAAACGCTATACTAAAATCAAACTGCTCATAAAGATTACTTCTATTTTGTAGGTCTACTAACGCTTATATAAGTTAAACTATTTTGGAACTAATCAAATTCTAAAGTTGGGGTTTAATAGGAAATTAAAGTATTTACATAAAAATTGTATTAAATATTTAATTTCTTATTGTTAATTTAGGCATGTTAGAACTGTCAATTCGATTTCAAACTTGGCATGGTGATTCCTGAAACATTTAGGTACGATTTAGAAACCGTCGCAACTCTGTAATCGTTACCAGAATGTCCGTGCGTCTATTTAAAATGGGTTGATTTTTTATCTGATTGGAATACTGATTCCTAGGACAAGAAAGTACAATGTTATAAGCGAAGCATCTTTATAATTAGGTCCCAAAAACAAAAGTATGTCTTAAAACAGTATATTCAATTTAAAAAATATGCAACAAATTTGTTTAAACTTATACATTTATATTAAGCTTATTCAGTTTTGACACCTTACAATTGTTTTTGTTCGTTTGTCCTCCCGTTTTAGAGCTTAGCTTTTATGGATGTTTTCATCCTTGTTTTTGCACATAATTATTGAACTACATGCCTAGTGAACCAAGTCTTAATTTCTAGCTACTCTATATTTCATCAATCAATTTGGAGGATTAGATAACTAATTTAAGAAACTGTTCTAATGTCCATAGTTTCATTTAAACTAGAGACTACATTCCTAACATTTTGTAAGGAGTAAGAAAGAACAGAAATTAACCTAAAACCATCCCAAGACTTAAATCTAAAACTAAAACAGCCATCTTGGGACCAATATGAAGCTTCTCTGTAGTGGAGAACTAAATCGGTTCAGTAGCTTTCAAAATTTTAAGATACATATAACCTTAACATTATAGAATATGAACTGAAAAACATCACTAATCATAAAAAAAATTAACTAAAAGGACAATAAAAAAAACAAAAAACTTGAAAACCAAAAAAATCGTCTTAATCAAAAAGTCCTTTATTCCATCACTAATTTAAGTTATGCTATTCATTAAATAGATAGATACCATACAAAATTACCATTGATTAATGCATCAAACAGCAAAACACCCATTGTTATTATAGAAAACCAGTTTTATTATGTGAAACTAGTTTTTTTTATGTAATAACTGTAGACGTTTTAGGGATCTTAAGGAATAAAATTTGATGTACATTCCCAATGATGATATGCACAATATTACCCTTCTGTAGATTAAAAGTATAAATTGAAAGTTTGGAAACAGCTGGTTAATGAACCAACCAATCGCAACGTAATAAAAGTACCCAAAGTTTTCAAGCCAACGAATAGGATAACGTGATTATAAAGCTTTGGGTACTAGTGTAATTAACAGTACAATGTCCACTCCCTTCCTTGGACATTGAAAAAGGAACCTACAGCTACTATTTGATTAGAAAGAATGTTTTTGCTCAAAAACAGCCGCTACACATTCATGTTAGTGCGACCTATTCCAACTATTTGTTTGCCAGAATGTTCATGTCTGTCCCTGCGACGAATGCAGAAAAGTTGTGTGTTGTCCTTAAACTTGTAATTTGGTAGAAATTACAAGTTTCCACTTTGCGGGATCGATATATTATCCACTTGGATGTTGCACCAGATTTTCATGTACTCTGATAAAGGCTAGCAGCTGGCTAAAATAACGATGTTATAACCACCCCCTTTACCCCATCCTCTCCCCTCCTACTGGATGAACGAACTGACCAATAAAAGAGATCTATGTAAGCAACCTTAACAACAGTTTTCTCCACGAATATCCTATATCCACTATTTGGGGGATAGGATAAGGCACTTGAAAAAAGTATTTGAGTATTTTTCTGACTAATCAGGGAGAGAGGGGATATTGGGCTGTTTATTACACTAGTCCTCAAAGTTTTATAGTAATGTTTTCTTTTTCGCTGGCTCAACAACTTTGTCATTTAATTTTGATTATTTGTTTCATTTAGTTGAGTGTCCAAAAGGTTTAACCACTAATTGTAATCTACAGAAGGGGTAATTTTTGTATTATTATTTGGGATGTACATTAATTTACCAGCCATTGTCTTATCTCTTTAGATCCCTGCTGACTTTTACTTTATTAATTTCTATTGGAAATAATATTATCAGTTCATGCATGGTATTGAGCTTAAAAAAAATTAAAGTAAGGGGTGGATGCAAACTCCACTAAAATAAAAGTCGGTTAGCGAGATATTTAGCTATACACATCCTGTTACTGTTATATAAAAATTTAGAACATGATAAAAAAACGCAGATTTTTTATCCAAATTCCAGCTCATTATTTATTAATGCAAAAATTTTACCACATCATAATCATAGTTTGTTTAAATTATGTAATTTTTTAGTATGAAAATCAACTTTTAAGTAATAAGATACTTTACTTTTTCTTTACATTTACTGAATATGCACTGAAGTTTATTATAATTATATATACGTTTTTTATCTATTAATCTTTATCTTAAAAAAACACATATTAAAATCCTTGACCCCCCCCCCCTCCTTAAAAAAATAAACTTTTACTATAATAGGTTTTTAATTGTTTTAATCATTGGGGTGAGCTGACCCTATTTCTACATAATCATGGAGAAAAGGGATAAGTAAATCTACATAAAAAATTTACTAATAACATTAAACTAAATGTCAATATAACGCTATTTAGTTTGAAAGGATATTTTTATAAAAAAAACGTAAAAGTTTGTCATTAAATATATTAAGGGATAAGACAATGGAAGATAAATTAATGTACATTGTACATCCCCAATGATGATAAACAGAATTACCCCTTCTGTAGTTCAAAATTATGGTTGTAATTGTTGACCCAACGAGTTATTAACTAACTAATTAAAAGTACCCATAGTTTTGAGCCAATGAATATGATAAAACTTTGGATACCCCAGTGTAATTTCCAGTCCAATGTCCCCTCCCTCCATCCCTGATTAATTATAAGTATATTTACTTATATGCAAGCAGGGATTATAAATACACAAGTGCATTTAACAAGAAAGGGATGGATTCACATTAGCACAACTCTTTTTTTATACTAATCAAAATTCAATAAAAGTACACAACAAACAGGATAACATGGTTATAAAACTTAGTGTAATTTATAGCCCAATTTTTCCTCCCTCCCTTCATTTATCCAAAGAACAAAAAGCAAACCCTTTACATCCCCCACCCCAATTAAAAAAAGTACCATAGTTATTCGCAACTTTTAAAGAAATACATTATGTAAAAAAGATTAATAAACTTTATTTTATCGCCCCAAAAATAAAAACTATACGTACTAGATGGGAGAGCGTCCTTTTAATCTTTAAATTCATGGATCTAAAGGGATAAGATAATAGCCGATAAATTGATGTACATCCCCATTGATAATACACAAAATTAATTCTTCTGTAGATTACAATTTGTCGCTGAAACGTTAGGACACTTAACTTAATGAGCCAACTTATCAAAATTAAATAAAAGTCCCCAAAGTTGTTAAGCTAACGAATAAGAAAACGTTATTACAAAACTTTGGGTACCCCGACATACAAAGTTTAAATGGGGGGAGTGTCCTATTAATCTGTAAAATGCACCAAGTAATGAATATTTAAGACCACAGTACTGAGAAATTTTGTGTCATCACATCCGCTTAAAGTTTAATAGAACCGTTAAAAATCAGTATATCCTATTATATAAAGTAGTAAATTTTTTGTCTGTAGCTTATGATTTGATAAAAACTTTTCAGGGAAGCTTCACATAATTCCTAGGATGTTTTACGGCTATTTATTTTTCAAATTTATTTCTTGCGATGGTTTTAAGCTATTTTCCTAACCCTTCAAGGATGTTTGGGGCAACCGTTAGTATATCAATGAAATAGAAATGATTAAAAAAGATAACCAGCAATTAACTGACAAACAAACAAACAAAAGCCTTACTAATTTATAAAATAGGATGGAAAAAGTAGATCATTATTATGAAATTTTCCGGTATGATCAATTTGTAGTGTTGATATTTATACGGAAAGGATGGTATATCTCTTTTACTTGGGTAAAATAGTTTTCCTTAGAGGGAGAGGTTACTTGAACTAAATAATAACTTTTTTATATTACATTTAATTAGTAAACCTCTAAAAGGGGTAATATTTTCTCTTGGGAGGGTGGTGGTACCCTCTTCTAAAATAGTTATAAACCTTCCCAGGACCTATGAGAAGCTATAAAGTAAAGGAAAACCATACCAGTTAGCATTAAAGTAAAACACTAGAAGGAGAAAGGGTTTAATACCTGTATCTCCCCATCGCAACCGTCTTGTACAACCTTCCTATTGGGTCATTGAAAATCAACCAATTGTATCGCTTATATTAACACAGCCAAGTAGCAGAAAATAATTTAGAAGCAGACGAAAGAGGTCTTTGAGAAATGAAGGGAGGTAGTTGTCTGTATATACATCTATATGTACTATAGATCTGTTGGTTCAGCGGTTAGCGAGATCATTTTGTACACACAGATAGACAGACTAACAGACATCTTGTTACTTTTATATGAAGATAAAGTACATGTAATGAATGAATGTTCTCTAGAAAGCTTAATTTGATTTCGCCTCACACGGACAATTAAATCTTAATGTATGTTTGTATATTTTAGGTATAGGGTGTCCAACCGAACTTGCATTGTATATTTTGGGAGGATGTCCCACAAATAAATTAACATTGTATATTTAGGTAAAATGTGTATCAAAACTAAAATTTTAATAGCGAAGCTACCCTATTGTTGGAAATGTCTGTCTGTCCGTCCCTCTGCTAATATTTGGTAATAAATTTATGCATTTTGGACTTTTTCAAGGCGTTTGATAACCTTACTTAATTTTTACTGTGTTTATAACTTATTGAAGGAATAGTTAAGCAATGACTTTATTTATTTTTCTAAAACACCCCCGGCCTGTATTAAGTTTACATTCCAGTTGAACTTTCCTGCTGTTATTATATCAACTTAACAGAAGTATTAAAATTCTGGATTATTGTCGATTGTTATCAAGTCGACATAAATATATGGAAACACAATAGTTCCAAGTTTAACACGGGGTTACCACATAGAGGCAGGGGACATTGGACTGTAAATTAAACTGTTTCCAAAAGTTTCATAACTGCGTTAACTTATTTGTTGGATTAAAAACTTTGGGTACTTTTATTGAAATGTAAGTTTCAAATTTTTCAATCAATAATTTTAAAGGGTAATCTTGTTTATCATCATTGCGGATGTACATCAATTTATAGTCCATTGTCTTATCCCTTAAGATCCCTGCCATGTTGCAATGCAGTACCTAACTAATTGACCATTACAAATTCAAATAGTTTCACTTCGATATCATCAACAGGGATAAGACAATGGACGATAAATTGATGATAAACCATAGTACCCCTTCTGTAGATTAAAATTATTGGTTGGACTTCAAGTACTCATCGAATACCGTGGTTATAAAACTTTGGGTACTAGTTTAAATGACTACTTCTTTATCCTTGAATATGAATGTAAGTTAGTTATTAAATGATAAATAACTAATAAACTCTGCAATCATTATACATGTTATTATGTGTATATTAACATAACAAATAACTTGGATGTTTGTCTATCTATTTGCAGCAAAAGATCTAAGTAACGGATATCTGTTGTAGTCAGGATTCTTAAGGGATAAGACAATGGTCGATAAATTGATTTATATCCCCAATAATGATACACAAAATTATTTGTAGATTGTGATTAGTGGTTGAAACGTTTTGACACTCAACGTAATAAACCAACCAATTAAAAATTCAATAAAAGTACCCAAAGTTGTTAAGCAAATCAATGAAAAACTTTGGGGACCAGTGTAATGTACAGTTAAACGTTTCTTCCCTCCCAGGTTATAGTAGAAAACTTTTGATATATTGATCAATTTGTGGGACTCGAACCCATATCTATATTAAGTCCACTTCTCCTGAGGGTTTCAAGTTACTCTGTACTACTGTGAATAAAGCAACTGTTAGTACAATTGCAAAATTTTCAGGGATTTTAAGGGATAAGCACTTTTTAAAAAAGTTAATGTTCTGTTTTGACTGTCTACTATTAACAGGGATCTTAAGGGATAAGATAATGGACGATAAATTGTTATACATTCCCAACAATAATGAACAAAATAAAATTATTTGTTAAAAACATTTAATTCTACTTGTTTTAAACCAATCAATTAAAATTCAATATAAGTACCCAAAGTCTTTGAGTAAAAACTTTGGGTACACATAACAAGTATCCCCCCATCTCTATGGGGTATTTGCTTAAAGAATGCATATAAACAATGTTACTTCTTATATGCACGTCTTTTAATTTTCATGGATTTTTAAATTAATAATTCTGTAGATTTTATATTATTACTTTATTCATTTAAAATGTATCTTAAGGGATAAGTCAATAAAGGGTAAATTGATGTACATTCCCAATGGTGATAAACAAAATTAATCCTTCTGAACATTAAAATTATTGACTAAAAAGTTTGAACACTGGTAGTTTGAACAAACCAAAAAAGATCTAATACAAGTACCCAAAGTTTTAAAGCCAAATAGGAGTCCGCATTTAAAATGTTGGGCACTGGTGTAAGAAACAAGGTCATAGAGGGCAAAGTGCTACACTGACATAGCATATATTAATATAAATTGATGCATACATATATACATACTTACATATACATACATACATGCATATATATGCAGTTAGTACAATACAAAATAAGATTAACTGCAGTCAAACCAGGGAGGCAGGGAGAGAACATTGGGCTGTATTTTACACTTGTACCCAAAGTTTTATAATGAAGTTTTCTTTTTCGTTGGCTTGCAACTTTGCGGACTTTCGTAGATTTATGACTTGTTGGTTCAATAATATGAGTGTCCAAACGTTTCCGGCATTAATGGTAATCTACAGAAGGGGTAACTTTGTGAATCATCATTGGGGATGTACATCAATTTATCAGCCATTGTCTTATCCCTTTAAATCCCTGTATTCTATCTCTCATTTTGTGTATAGCTTAGCTTGCTAAATGAATTCTTTTGTCCTGCAAATGCAAGAAACTGGTAAAAATTAGGTTATTTCAACATATTTCTGTGCCATAAGGTGGGTAATAGTTACATTCTATTAAAAAGAACATTACCCTTTTAAGTAATAACTTTAGTCATTTGCTAAATGTTTACACTTATATTAATTTGAAAATAAGGGAGGGGGGGATTCAATTTGTTTTTTTATTTATTTAGGTCATGCTAGGTTAGGTTAGATTGGGTACTGGGTAAAAGTTTGGGGGTAGTAACAGTCCTCAACAGACACTTTGTGTTAAAGTCCCAAAATTCTAAGCCAGATTAAACAATTCTGTTCTTAGCTTAAAAAACACTTAAATTTTTTTTTGTTAATTTTTGATAATAAAATTTTTTAAAAATATAAAATTCGTAGCATATTACATACTAGAAAATATAAAATAATAAGAAAAAAGTTAATATTGTTGAACTATTCAAATTACATTTTTTAAGGAAATTGCTCCATGTTGTAAAAATGTAAGGTAAAATTGGATTTTTCATAACATTAGAATGGTAAAATTACTATGGGGGGGGGGGGGACAATGGGCTAGTACCCAAAGTTTTATCCAGTTTTTTTTCATTCTTTGGCTTTGGGGACCTTGATTGATTAATCATTTAGTTGAGTGTTCAAACGTTTCAACCACTATTTGTAATCTACAGAAGGGGTATTTTTGTCTATTATCATTGGGGATGTACATAAATTTAAAGGCCATTGTCTTATCCCTTAAGATTCCTGATTGGACAACCAACCTATTAATTAAATGACTTTTATCTGTAGGTTCTAAAAATGCAAAGTTACATGTGTATGTGGGCAATGGCATTCCCCTTTTATTGACCATTGATTATTGATAGCAACATTAGATTGGTTAAAAATTAGGAACAAAGGATAAGACAATGATCGATTAATTGAAGTACATCCCATATGATGATAATCAAGATGAAAATTAGTGGTTGAAACGTTTGGACACTTAATTTAAGTAACCAACCAATAAAATTAAATTAAAGTCCATAAAAACGTTATCAAAATACTTTGGGGACTAGTGTAATAATCAGCCTAATGTCTGTCCCCTCTCTCCTTAATTTTAACGTCTCTAGTATAACTGAAAATCTAAGGAGGTAGAATCAGATCATCATAGATTTTGTCATTCTGGGAAACTCTGTTGCATAAAGTAATTTTGGTTAACAAGAACATTACCTCACCAAAGGGTAATTTCTCTGGGGAGCAAGGATAAGTAAAAATAATATAATTTTGGCTTCATGAGAACACTATAGCCAACCAGGAAGGGAGAGAACATTAGACTGTAAATTACACTGGTACCCAAAGTTTTATAACCTAGTTAATTTATTCGCTCGAAGTCCGTACTTTTTAACAAATTATTTTAATTTACAGAAGGGGAAATTTTGTGTATCATTATTTGGGATATATGTCAATTTATCGGCCATTGTCTTATCTCTTTAGATCCTTAGGTTTTCAAAACACTTTCAGATACTGGTATTTTTAGAAAAAATACAAAATTTTTAAATTTTTCAACCAACTTAACTATCCTAAAATTTTACTAAGGCCCACCCACTAAAACCTAAACTAGTAAAATCTGGGATAAAGGAATATGGCAATTAATGAAAAACTTTTTGGTCGATAAATTGTTTAAAGTAGTTTAATATTTCTTCCTTTATTCAAACTTTTATCCTATAATACAAGGTATTAAGGTCTATTTTGTCTGTAGCTTAAGATTTTAGTAACTACTGAACCAATTGAGTTTTCGATTTTAGGAATACTTTGCATATTTCAAGAGATGGTTTAAGGCTATTTTCTGTTGAAATTATGCACTCTTATCATATTAAAAACAGTCTGTAGTCATAATACAGACACAATAGCCAATATAAAAGTAACTCAAAGATAATTGACAGGGTTTTTTTTCTTTATCAAATGGTCTATCCCTCTCTCCTGATTTTTAACTGAAGAAAATGCTGTTACAAAATGAAGTTTGAAATTTACAAGATTGTCGCATGGAGATTGGCAAATGTTATCAGGGCTCGGTAGCCGCGCATCAGCCGCGGCTAAGCCTCAAATTTCATTCCGTTTGGATGCTTTGATTTTTTTTTAGAAAAGAGGAATTGCCAAATTTGAGTCAGGTTTAGACTTCCAGCTGGTTTTCAAAATTGTAAAGGTTGATTTCCTTGAGGCTTACAGGCAACTGATGTGCAGCTGCCGAGCCCTGAATATCATGGGTACATGACATTTATACAACTAGCTAAAGTATAGCAGCTGCGTTTTTGGCAATATAGTTTTAAATACATGCAGGGATGTTAAGGGATAAGACATTTAGGGGATAAATTGATGTGCAACTCCAACTGATTACGTTTAGACACTCAACTTAATGAATCAACCAATTAAAATTCAAAAAAGTACCTAACCAAAGTCCAGAAATAAGAAATCGTGAAATTGATAAATTATTCTTTATCTACTGCCATAAACCTAAAGATTTAAGGTATGTGACAAATATACAAACTTTTTTGTGTGTAGCGAAGGATCTTGCTAACCTCTGAACCGATATGGTTCTCCTTTACAATGAAACTTCTTCTAGGCCCTGAGAAGGTTTTTAATTATTTTGGAGATGGGTATCTCTACCCACCCAAAAAATGCCTCCCCCTCAAAAAAATTTTTAATACTGTTTCTACTTTATATTCCCATAGAGGCTTCTAGAGGCGCAGCCGCTAGTATCTACAAAAAGAAATAGGAGTGCAATAATTATCCATGTTTAATCAAATTTTGTGTTTTTTTTCCATTAGATTTTTTGTTAAACACTGCAGTGTAAACAAGATATAATTTTTTGATAAAAATTCAATTCTTTAAAATTGTTGTAATGCTAAAAATATTTGTAAAAATAGGACTACTTGTACAAGAAAATTACAAGAATATAAGTTTAATATTAGCAGAGGAGATGGAGGAGACATTGCACTTTTAATCATTCTGGTACCCAAAGTTTCATAAGCATTGACTCCCATTCTTTGGCTTAAAAACATTGGGGACTTTTTATCGTCTATTATCTTTTCACTTAACCCTTAACGGTCGGGGGGGGGGGGGCGTTGAACGCCCCCCCATCCGGTTTTTTCTATCTCATTTTCTGTGTGTGAAAGATAAAGAGCCCAAACTGCTTGACTTTTTAAGTATGGGTATGACACATACCTGAGAGTTGGAATTTTTTGAATATCTCCATCCTGGCGGGCACATGATGCCAGCAAACTTGGCAGGGTCATCCAGGTAAAGAGCAAAAATATTTTTTTGACTAAAACAAAGCATTTTATCATACCAAAATACTAAAAAATCCTCTAGTAGTTCATCCTTATATGAAATACAGGTGTTCAAGTCTTTTTCAGGTTCCAGGTATGATCCTGCAGGTCCTGATCCTCCAGGTCTCCAGAAATCTTTAAAAGGCTCCTGTGGCCGCAATTTTTGACTTAGAGACTTCAAATTTTAAACTTAAGCTTTTCTCACATGTCTACATAACGTATTAAAATTTCATGAAGATCCGCCGCCGTTTTCCCGCCGACCGCCGACTGCGGCGGCTGGCAGCTGCCAAGTACAGCTGCGGCCGCTGAAATTTATATTTTGATATTTCTAATGTAAAATTTACATAAAAATAAACATTTTCTGGAAAAAAAATTTTCTTCTAGCTTCAAAAATAAGAAAAATACAGCCGTTTGAAATTTTTAAATAAAAAAGACCTAAAAACAATGGTTGTTAAATAAAAGGGTGAAGGAAGCGAAAATTGACTTAGACTTATAAAAGGTCGGAAATTCATTATCAAACAGGGGACTTGCACAAAAAAATTTGGCCCTCTAGCTCTAATAGGAACTGAGATAATTAGGGGGGGCGTTGAACGCCCCCCCCCCCCCCGACCGATTAAGGTGCGGCAAGGGGCCCGACTGTAAAGGGTTAAAGATCTCTGAATTATATTAAAAACTTATAACGTGATAAAAAAATGAAGAATTTTTGGCTTTTTCTATGAAAAAATGTAAGAAATAAAGTAGGTATATATGCATATACACTTTTTATTTGCTTAGATTTTACATAAAGATATATGTTTCATTTTAGATTAAGAGCTTAATATAATAGATGGATTAGATTAGATTGTTAGATTTTATATAAAGATATTTGAATCATGTTAGATTAAGAGCTTAAATTAATAGATAGATTAGATTAGATTATTGGATTTTTTATAAATAGTTTTTAATAGATTACTTCATTTTTTTAAAATGGTCCTATAAATGCCATATACAGACCAACAAAAAGACATTCTGTTACTTTATGATATAGGATTAGCCATCTAGATGTTTTTATATCTAATATCCAACAAGAATATCTTAGATTATAAAAGTTTAAGAACATTAATCAGAATTAATTCTACTTTTAGAATAATTTGCATTATACCTCAAAAACTACATTCATTTGGAATTTTTTATTTTCAGGAAATTTTTTTTTTTAATTATAAAAGGGGTAATTATGTTGATAAGTCATCGGTAATGTTAAGGGATAAGACAAAGGACCATAAATTGATATAAATCCCAAATGAGGGTAAACAAAATAACCACTTTTGTAGATTTAAATTGTTGGTTGTAAAGTTTAGAACCAAAAAGAGTACCCAAAGTATTACAGCCAACAAATAAGTGGTTATAAAACTTTGGGTACCAAAAAAATTAGCGGACATACCTTGGCATCTACCAGGGGTATATAAACATTATTTTGTGAATAATGTACCCAAACTATTATATCCAACGACTTAATAAAACTTTGGGTACCAAAATATTGGCAGACATACCTTAGCATGTACCAGGGGTATATAAACATTGTCTTGTGAATAATGTACCCAAACTATTTCATCCAACGGCTTTATAAAACTTTGGGTACGAGAAAAATTAGTGGACATACCTTGGCATCTACGAGGGGCATATAAACATTTTCTTGTGAATAATGTACCCAAACTACTTCATCCAACGGATTTATAAAAACTTTGGGTACTAAAAAAATTAGAAGACAAACCTTAGCATCTACCAGGAGTATATAAATATTATCTTGTGAATATTGTACCCAAACTATTTCATCCAACGGCTTTATAAAACTTTGGGTACCAAAATATTAGCAGACATACCTTAGCATCTACTAGGGGTATATAAACATTGTCTTGTGAATAATGCAGCTGGCAGTAGATACTCTCCAAATCTTTCACCATTGGGTACTCGGAACCAAGGGAAGCCTAAAAAGTTAAAAAGATTGGGTACTCGAAACCAAAAGAAGCCTAAAATGTTAAAAAGATTGGGTACTCGGAACCAAGAGAAGCCTAAAAAGATAAAAAAAATTGGGTACTCCAAACAAAGAGAAGCCTAAAAAGTAAAAAAGATTGGGTACTTGAAACCAAGAGAAGCCTAAAAAGATAAAAAAGATTGGGTACTCGAAACCAAGAGAAGCCTAAAAAGTGAAAAAGATTGGGTACTCAAAACCAACATAAGCTCAATAAGTTAAAAAGATTGGGTACTCGGAACCACTGGAAGCTTAAAAATATATAGATTATAGGTACTCATAATCAAGCCTAAATAGCTGATGAACATACAAATTACATATCATGCCAACACGTTTTAAGCGGTATGAAAAGGCCTATAAATTGTCTGGAATAGCCAAGATCCAATGATTCACAGGAAAAGCCTGACTGAAAAAACTCGTCTTTTTTTCGCATTTTTACATTAATATAAGGAACGAAAGATGGCATAAATTTTGTTCTTATAGCTTAAAAATATCAAGGAAAAGATGATTAATTTACCTGGTTGATCGTTTTCAGCCATTCCAGGTTGCAGTCGCAGAGGAATGGGTTACCACCCAGATAGAAGTCTGGCCGCTCCTGGCTGCCATCCAGCCGTCGCGGCAGAGAGACACTAGACGTTTCCAGCTTCGTTATCTGAAAAAGAATTGTGAGAGCATTCGATTGGAGACCATGTGCTTGTTTGTCAGTTAAAAACTAACGAATCTGACAAAGCATCAAAATTAGAAAAGGAAATATTCATTGGATGCCAATTTATTTACATACTACAATTTGAATGCAATAATAATTACAATCGAAATATTTTTACGTACTCTGATAAAGTAATTCTTGCAGCTGACTAAAATAACGATACCCCCCATTCACCCACTTTATTCCATCCCTTCCCCTCCTACTATATTAACGAACTGAACAATAAATGAGGTCCATATTAGCAAACTGAATTTTCGCCTGTCAAAATATCCACGTAGATTCTACATTCATTCCTGTAGGGACTAGAATGAAGCTCACCTGATTAGCATAAAGATCAACTCTGACCAGCTGGCTCTTTTTGGCAAAGGTCATGGGATCCACTCGTGTAATCTGGTTGTCATTCAAGGACAGGATCTTAACCCTACAAAAAAATTGTTTTGAGTACAAATTAATAACAATGTAATATTTTGGTACATTTACTCTAAGCAAAACAAAATTTGACTGGTTCAAAAGATGAATAAAAAAAGAATTTATAATTAGGGGACATTGGTATGTTTATTACACTAGTCCCCAAAGTTTTCTTATTCGTTGACTTAACAACTTTGGGGACTCTTATTGGATTTTTATTGGTTGGTTCATTAAGATGAGTGTTCAAACGTTTCAACTAATATCTGTAATCTACAGAAGGGGTAGTTTGATGTTTTATAAATGGGGATGTATATCAATTGATCGGCCATTGTCTTATACCTTTAGATCCCTGAAAATTATCACTGTTAAGATAAAATATATTGTTTTCGGCTTCTATAGAACAATAACACCATATGAAATCAGCCAACATAAAATAAGTACGAACTTTCTTGTGATAATTATACCTAATAGTTATAAAAATCATCAAAATATACCACCGAAGCTATTAGATAAAAACGGACTGACCCGAACTGTAGAAAAGCTTCGCTTTCAATAAATATACATAAATTCAGGAATCTAATGGGATAAGACAATGTCCAATAAATTGATATACATCCCCAAAATACCCCTTCTGTAGATTAAAATTATTGGTTGAAACGTTTGAACACTCAACTTAATGAAACAACCAATCAAAATTCAATAATTCCACAAAGCTGTTAGTCGAACAAATACGAAAACTTGTTAAAAAACTTTGGGGACTAGTGTAATACACAGCCCATTGTCCCCTCTCTCTCTCTCTGATATAAATTGGTAAATATATAAAATTCATATGTCCAATATCTTAAGAGATGCCATTTTCTCTGCGAGACTGGAGCAAAATTGGAATGGTGATACAAAACTAACAAAAATACAAAGAAAAATCGTCTAATTGTGATCCAAACGCAACCATTAAACATGAAAAATATCGAACTCTAGTACATTATTAGAAGCTAAAAACTATTAGAAATTAAATTCAACTTGAAATCGCTCATTATTTGAATATAGAAAAAGCCTTCCCACTGCCAAACGACTATGAAACGAGTGTATATTTACTATTTAGTTTCTCAATAAACACCAGTGTCCAAATTTTTCAACCAATATTTATAATACAGAAAGGTTAATTTTAATTCTCATCAATGGGGATGTATGTCTGGTAATCGTCCATTGTCTTATTCCTTAAGATCACTGAATATTGAAACAAAATTTTGATAATATGAAGCACCCCCGCTACGACGGCTTTGTTGTAATTTAATCAATTTGATGGAAAAGTTTTAGAGACCAGTTTTTGTCCCGGAGAGACATACAGCCGGATAAAACTTTTAGGCAGATAAAATATTTTTTTTGTCTTTCGCTATGTTACAATGGACATTTTTGCTAAAAAGTTTTAATGCAAAGAATTTTGGCAATTACTTGTCTGCAAATCAAAACGAAGATGTAATTAAAGCCAAGTTTTGAAAGAATACATATTGACTCAATACTGATTACTATATAAATGAAGGCGAAATAGATTGTAGAAGTTAAAATATGTTATGATAAAATTTTGACCATTTTTTAAGCCACCGTGAGAACTTTTTGTTATAAGATTCCTTACAAGCAATACCATCATTGTATAAGACTGTGTTAAAAAGCAAGGAATAGACAATTGAGAAGAAGAAAGTAGCAAACGTTGTCATAAAAAGGTTTAATATGAATAAATAAAGAAGGGGTCAAAATTAACACAAACTAATTAGTAATAAACATATCAAAAACATCGAACAAGAGCCAAATTTGAACCATTAATACAATGTTACATAATTATTAAATGCAAAAATAATTATATACAGGGTAAGGGAAGCAAAATACCATATATTTATATATATTTTTTCTATCAATTATATAATTTACTTATCCCTAAATCTAAGATTAAAGTATGGTATAGGAAAATGTGTTCACATTCGGAAACTGATTTCAGTTCACCTAAAAGATGAACTGAAATTAGTTTCCGAATGTGAACACATTTTCCTAGGTGTTTCCCAATCCTATCTCAATATTTGCTACTAGCTAAAAAACCTTCAAACTTCAAAAAAAAATCAAAATTTGAATGTACTAACGATTTATACATTATACATTCAAAGTTTTAATTTTTCAAATTTTGATTTTTTTTTTTGGAAGTTTGAAGGTTTTTTAGCTAGTAGCAAATATTGAGATAGGATTGGGAAACACCTAGGAAAATGTGTTCACATTCGGAAACTGATTTCAGTTCACCGTATAAAAGACATGGTTATTTTACTAGTGATCTTAGGGGATAAGACAATGGACGATAAATTGTTGTAAGTACTCAATGACAATAAACAAAATTTTCCCTTCTGTTGATTAAAGTTATTGGTTGAAAAGTTAGGAAATATATGTACCCAAAGTTTTGAGCCAACGCATTAGAAAACTTGGTTATAAAACTTTGGGTACCAGTGTAATTTAAAGTCTGGTGTCTCCTCCCTTCCTTCGTGTTATTTTACTCTTATTTTTACACACACACACACACACACAAAGTCCCATTTACACCTACTAAAACACACACACATAAAAACACTAAAAAACAGCTTGAAAATATTAACTTTTATACATATAGAGAAAGAACTTATAATATTATATAAAAGTAACAAGACGTCTGTCTGTCTGTGTGTTTGTCTGAATGTATCAAAAGATCTCGCTAACCACTTGACCGTTATGATTCTCATTTATTTTGTAGCTTCTCATAGGTCCTGCATAGGATTAAAACTATTATGGTGGAGGATACCACCACCCTCTCAAGAGAAATCTCACCCCAGTCCAATCTTAAGTGCTCCTAGAGGCTTCTAGGGGGCATAGTAATACAAACCTAACATAACATGAATAGATTTAATTATTAATACCATAACAAAAGAATTAATTTAATTACCTCTCAGATAGAATCATAACCAGGTAGGGATATATCAATGAATGATAATTAATAATTGTATTGCTTTTGATGGTTGGTATATATATGTTTATTGGGGGCAGGAAAGGGATGTTGATTATGTATATGCCATTTATTCAGAGAGAGAGAGGGGACAATGGGCTATTTATTACACTAGTCCCTTAAGTTTTATATTAGAGTTTTCTCATTTGTTGGCTTAACAACTTTGGGGACTTTAGTGAATTTTGATTGGTTAACTCATTGAGTGTTCAAGCGATTCAACAACTAATTTTAATCTACGGAAGGAGTAATTTTGTGTATTATCATTGGGGATGTGCATCAATTTATCGGCTATTGTCTTATCCCTTTAGATCCCTGGATGATAAAAACTGTCTTCCTTAATTAATGAAACAATTGTATTCATATGTCAGCCGTAACAGCAACAACAGGAGAGGGGCAAATTTTAAGTCCCCAAAGTTTTATAATTACGGTTTCTTATTCGTTGGCTTAACAACTTTGGTGACTTCAATTGGATTTTGATTGTAATCATAAAGTTGGGTGTACAAACTTATAATTGTAATCTAAAGAGGGGGTATCATCATTGGGAATGTACATCAATTTATCGGCCATTGTCTTATCCTTTGGATAAGAACTATCAATTTTAATTATCCTCCGATAAAAAATTGTCATAATAGTTAAAAATGCTGTCGGAAGTAAAATAGTTGTTCTTTAAGGTGCAATATCACTGTTCTTGTTTTTTTTTTTGACGTCCTTGCATATGCTGAAGGCTCAGGAAAATTAAGGGATCAGACAATACACGATAAATTGATTTTACATCCTAAATAATGATAAACAAAATTTCACTTTCTGTAGATTAAAATTAAAGGTTTATAAGTTTGGAAACTGCTAATGTAAATCAATCAAAAATTTAATATAAGTACCCAAAGATAGTTTTTACAAAACTTTGGATACCAGTAAATTGTCCCCATCCTTCCTGTGAAGGCTGCATAACCGTACATTTCAAAATTGGTGTGTTTTTATTTTCTCAGTAGTCATAATATATCACATTGTCAAATCAAACTGAATATTATTATTAGTACATAATAGTAATAATTATAAGATTAAAACCAGTTTTTTTAGCCCCGGGGTGCCGAAGGCACGGGCTAAAAAACTGGTTTTAATCTTATGATTGTACATTTTTATATTCGTAGAAAGCTGGATATAATACGATGCTAGACATAGTTTTTTTCGTATGGATGAGAACCGGTTCTTATCCACCGGATTCGAATGAATACGAGAAATACAAATTTTCCTATTACCTCCATATTATAATTAAACACTTCTGTTATTTATTTTTATTGCGAAATATTCGCGGATTTATTGAAAACTGAGGATTTTATGGAACAGCTGCAAAATTTGCATTGTATGCTTTACATTGCAAATATTTCAAGAAAAGCTTGAGTTTTTTTTACCATGTTAACATTGTTCTATAAACCTTAGATTCCCTAGCTGGAACGGATTTCATGTTTATTCTTATATTAAAATAACAGAATGTCTAAGATCACAATAACCGATGGACAGATATGGTCCTTCTTTATAGTAAAGCTTATTATAATTTCAGTGAAAGGGGCAGCGCCGCTAGTATTTCAATAAACAATATATCAGTGACCTACCGCCTTAATTACTGAAAAGAGTTGCTTTTAAAAGTTTTGATGGATATGCAGGGAGGGAGGGGACATTGGACTGTAAATTACACAAGTACCCAAAAGTTTTAAAAACACGTTTTTTTATTCATTTGCTTAAAAACTTTGGGTACCTTTATTAAATTGTGATTAGTTGGTTCCAAACTATTCAACCAATATTAATAATACATTAAGTTTTCTACCATTGTCTTATCCCTTCAGAGCCCTGGGTATATATGTGGTACTAATAATTTAAAGTCCAAATGAGAGACACACACACACACACACCCAACACACAAATACACACACACAGACACATACACACACACACACAGACCTTGGGCATTATTTGTTTTCCTGAACTTTGATATCAAGGGTATCATTGGGTAACAGAACAGGGATCTTAAGGGATAAGACAATGGGCGATAAATTTATATCCTTAATGATAACAAACAAAATTAGCTAGTCTGTAGGTTAAAATTAAGTGTCAAAAATGTGTGGAAACTTAAATTTTTGAATTCAGTAATGATTATAAATTTTTGGGTACTTTAATTGTAATTTTTAGCCCAATGTCCCATTTTTCCTGTTGTGTAATATAGATAGTAGATACATAGCCCATGTTTTTATATAAAACAGTAAAATACAGCAATTTGTTTTAACTCTAATTTTTCTAATGACTTTTATATTTTAGTCTCAAATACTGATTAATTGTCTTTTGTGTTTTTGCAGGGGCGTATGGGGAATTGTTTATTACACTAGTCCCCAAAGTTTTATAATAACTTTTTTTTCGTTGACTTAAAAATTTTGGGTTTCTTTTATTGAATTTTGATAGGTTGGTTCATTAAGTTGATTGTCCAAAAGTTACAACCACAAATTGTAATCTAAAGAAGGGGAAATGTTGTGTATCATCATTGGGGATGCATATCAATTTATCCTTTTTTGTTGCTGTTTTGTGATGCAACCAACGAGTTCTAAACAAAGGAAGAATTGTCGCACTGTATTTAATGCCAGGGAGGAAGGGAGGGGATATTGGACTGTAAATTACACTGGTACCCAAAGTTGTATAGCCCAAAAACCTTATCAAACATACATTAGTTGATCCAATTTACAGTATCCATACTTTTCAACCAATAACCGACAAAAGAATAATTTAATTTGATAAGAATGTACACAATTTATCGTCCATTGTCTTATCCCTTCAGATCCGTGATTTAATACACAATACAAACTATATATGATAATATATACAAAGATACATCTTTGCTATTATACTCAGTAGAACTCTCAGGGAGGGAGGGAGGGGGACATTGGACTGTTAGTTACACTGGTACCCAAAGTTTTATAACCATTATTAGTTTAGCTAAATAATGTTGAGTATTTGCAGTTTGATTGGTTGGTGTCCAAACATTTAAACCAGTAATCTTAGTCAACAGGTGGGGTAACTTTGTTTTTCATCCATAAGGAGATATATGAATATATCATCCTATGTCTTATCCCTTCAAATCCCTGTTGAAGAACTTGATTATGCATGGAAGATAAAAAAGCGCTAAATGAGGACAGGAAAAAAGGTTCATTAAGCTCATAAAATATTGATATAATGTAACATTGTTTGTTGTTTTAATATAGAAGTGTTTTTGACATACTTTTCCTATTAAAATCTTGAGAGAAAGACATAATAAACTTGGTTCAACTACCTCAAAGAGCTTTCAAATATAGAACTAACAAACTGGGCCTAAGAGACAGTGAATTATAGCCTGAACTAGGCCCCTACAAACCATTAAGCCAATGTAGGCCTAAATATTCCATTAGAACTAGGCCTAACTGACTAAAGAACCAAGTCTCTGTATGTCGGCCTAAATATGCCATAAGAATCAGGCCTAGAAAACCAGGCCTTACTCAACCCAAGTAGGCCTAACTGCCTAAGGAACAAAGCCTGTGTAGGCCTAACTATACCATAATAATCAGGCCTTACTGCCTAAGGTACTCAGCCTGTGTTGGCCTACATAAAAATCAGGCCTAGAAAACCAGGCCTAATTGCCTAAGAAACTCAGCCCTCTACAAGGCCTAACTATGGCTCCTGTGAAGCATGCTTAGAAAACCAGGCCTAACTTCTTAAGAAACTCAGCCCTCTACAAGGCCTAACTGTCTAAAGAACTCAGCCCTATGTAGGCCTAACTATGGCTCCTGTGAAGCATGCTTAGAAATACAAATAGATGCAAATTAGTAAGATCAATGCAAGAAAGGAAACACACAGAATAAGAATTTGAGTGTGTTTGTTTGTGTGTGTGTGTGTGAAAGAAGGGAGGGAGGGGATATTGGGCTATTTAGTACACTAGTCCCCAAAGTTTTCGTATTTGTTGGCTTAATAACTTTGTGTACTTTTAATGAATTTTGATTGGTTGTTGCATTAAGTTGAGTGTCCAAACGTTTCAAATACAAAAAATCTTAATCTACTGAAGTGGGACTTTTGTAGATCATCATTGGGGATTTGCATCAATTTATTGACCATTGTCTTATATCCCTTTATATCCTTGGTGTGAAATATATAGAATGGGAGGCCTAACTAAACAAAACATAGTTAATTCAGCCAAAACCAACACTTTTAAGAAAACTCATACAATTTCTTTCATACAGTTTTTTTTCTTTTCTTTCCAGATATTAAAAACTTTTTTCCCTTAAAGATAAATTTTTATAATATCTAAGAAATCAGTGTTAGCATGATAATTTTTGAAATTAAGATTCATAGGACGATTGGGCACTCATCTTTTTAGGATGTTGTTATCCTTGTTAATGTTTGTGTGGCTTTTTGCAGAGAGAGATAGAGAGAGGGGACAATTGGCTATTTATTACACTAGTCCCCAAATTTTATAATAACGTTTTCTTATTCGTTGGATTAACAATTTTTGGGTTCTATTGAATTTTACTTGGTTAAGTTGAGTGTTTAAACGTTTCAACCACTAATTTCAATCTACATAAGAGGTAATTTTGTGCATCATCATTTGGGAAGTACATTAATTTATCGGCCATTGTCTTATCCCCTTAGATCCCTGGATTCACTATTATGTATGTTGTCATCCTTGTTTTAAGCATAATTTATTTCTCTTATTGTTTCAATGATGACAAGCGTGTACATGCAAATGAATCACCAGGGATCTCATAGGATAAGACAATGAACAATAAATAAATGTATATTCGCGATGATGATAAACAAAATTAACCCCTTTTGTGAATTAACAAACTTTGTATACTGATAATTTGAACCAACAAATCAAAATTTTATGAAGTAAGAAATGAAAACATTTTTCAAAACTTTTTCAGTTCAATGTCCCTTTCCCCTCGATTTTAAACATTGTATGATGATTCCTGTATCAATTAAGTATTATTCAAAAAACAGAAAACTCAATATTAGACATTTGAGAGAAGTTTAATCTATCTTCTATTGGCTTATCCCTGTCTTATATATCATTTGGTATCCATGGCACTAGCCTTTCAAAGTCAAATGTATAATTTCTTGCTGTTTAAATTAATTCTAGCAATGTTAAATATTTAATCTACTATAAGTTAACTTTAAAAGTATTAGTTTATGTCTTTACTAACGGCTTTGCTTCTTACATCTAGGGGTTAGAAAGAGCAGAAAATGGCCTAAACCATTCCAGGACTTAAAAATAAAAATTAAATAGCCTAAAACATTCCTATAACTAGAGATTGAATAAAATTGAGAGATTTATCAATTCAGCAGTAATCGAAATCTTAAGCTACAAACAAAAAACAAAAAACAAAAAAAAGGATTGAACATTATTTAGAATAAAAAATTTATGTGGCTTTGGAAATATTTTGAAATTTCATTTATATTTAGTTGATTTAGGAATTACTAAAAATATTTCTAACTATTTATGACAGGCGGAACTAATATGCCCTTTAAAAATCAACCAGATATAATCAAAGGGGGGAAAAACGTCCCAACCAGAGAGGGAGGGGACATTGGGCTGTTTTTTTACACTAGTCCCCAAAGTTTTAAAAGACCATTTTCTTATTCGTTTGCTCAACAACTTTTGGGACTTCTATTGGATTTTTATTGGTTTGTTCATTAAGTTAAGTGTCCAAATTTTTCAACCACTAATTGTATTTATAGTAGGATTAATTTTGTGTATCATCATTGGGGATGTACATAAATTATTGGCCATTGTCTTATCCCTTAAGATCTCTGCATCCAACCACACCATTTAACATTAAATATGTGATTTAATATTTTGGTGTTTGTGTGTGTGTGTGTGTGTGTGTATGTGTGTGTGACGTGTAGTCCAAAAGAGAGTAAAAACACCATCAACATAATTTATTTCCATTTTACTACAGTAACAAATTCAGAAAAAAGGGGAAAGAGAAAAACCAAAAAAAGATAGCAATATCCAAAGTAGCGAAGCAAAAAAATCACAGAGTTAAAGATCAGATGTTCAGTGTTCATAAACAAAATATATCAATAACAGAAAATCATAAAACCTTTATAATATAAATATATACTAGATGCTCAATAGTAAAAGGATTTCAGCTGTCTATCTTAAACATGGGCCGAGAAAATCACGTCTCTCCAAAACTAATTTAGACTGGCAGACATATCAAATTATAGAGTAGCTTCGCTACTAAAAAAAGGAATTGGTTTAAAAGGAGAATGGCACACTAACATTGGTTTTATGGTTCAATGACAGTATAAAAGTAACATCCTTTCCAGTATGGCTTCGAAACCGAGTCATATCCGCCGGATTAGAACCGATTCTTGTGATTGTATTATCCGCGGAAAACTGTCTTTAATCTGATGCGATAAATAACTATCCCCCCCCCCCGCCCCACCACAAAAAAAAACTTAATGATTGTCTTTTCAATTTCATTTATAAAGTTTTTTTTAACTTTACCTAATTCTTTTATTTAGAGACCACCTGTCTTGCTTGTAAAAAAAAGTATCCTTTTTTTGTAGCAAAGCTACTCTATAATTTACTTTGTCTGTCCGTTCATCAGTCAGTCCATAACGCTGTAGGGGAACAGTGATTTCCTCGGCTGCTATTTAAAATAAACCGTTGTGTTATAAATAATGATATCCCTTACAAAAAAAACAAGTAATATATAACTTACTTTGTCAGTCAGTCGTTAAAGTAATTACCAAACATTTAAACATACCATGAATGTACCACAAGAATTACTGTAGTACAGTTTACTGTTCTTTTTAAAAGCCTCGTTAATTATGGAGATTACTACCCCCAAACCTTCAAGGGGGAAGGGGAAGGGTTGTTCCTCCCCCCCCTCCCCTCAAAAATTATTAAAAAGCTTGGAGGTGCTTTCCCCCACATAAACCTATAATTGAATAATGATAATGCAATAATAAAAAAGTGAAAAATAATGATAAAAAATGCAATGTATAACAGATAATGGTTGTTTATCCCATCGTATTATAGACAACTTTCCGCGGATATTAAAAATAAAAATAATAAGATTAAAATAAGTTTGGTTAGCCCCGAGGGGCCGAGGGCCCAGGCTAACAAAACTGGTATTGATTTAATGATTTTTATTTTAAAATTCGTGGAAAATTGTCTGTAATATGATGATATACATGATTTTTCATTATGGCTGAGAACCGGTTCTAATCCAGCGGATATTAATCGGTTTCGAAGCCGTACTTGAAAAACAATAAACAGAAGTCTAATAATATTGATAGATTATTGATGAGGGGGAAAAGAAATAAACAAGGATGACAACATCCATAAGTAGCAACACACAAAATACGGTCAAACGGACAAAGTGAGTTATAGAGCAGATGTTCAGTAGTTATAACATAGAAAAGAAGCATGACCAGTAGACAGACGGAAAAAACAATGTAATTGTATATATTAAATTCGCATTTGTCATAGGAATCTTTACTGAAAGTTTAATCTGTCTATTTGCAATAGCAGCCGAGAAAACCACATTTAGCGATACAGACTGACGGACACACAAAACTTTTAGAGTAGCTTCGCTACTAAGAAAACTTTTTTTCTACATTTTTATTACGTGTTATGCAAAAGTTGAATCATAAAAAAAAGTTTTGGAAAAGAAAAAGTAGCATTAATCACCTATTCAAGAAAAAGTAACACTATATAAAAATTATGTATTAAAAAAGTTTTTTATTGTCTAATATATAGGATTTTTGTTTATTTGTTTGTGCTATAAGATCCCATATAAAATAATTGGTAAATGGAATCTTCACTAAATATTTAAGCTGTCAATCTTTAAGGACCTCTATTCTGTTTCTTATAGACGGACGATTAGAGCAAAACACTAGAGGGGGGAAGGGTTAAATAACTGTATCTCCCCCATCGAATTGGTAGCAGACGAATAAGGTCATTGAAAAAGGAAGGGAGGCAGTTATCTGTATATACATCTATACTATAGACCTGTTTATATAGGAATTATTTTTGTTCTATAAGATCTCAATAACAGTTGGAACGACTTATAATTTCAGTCAATCTTTTATAGTAGCTGAGCAATTCCAGTTTCTTACAATTGTTTCTTAAGGAAAAATGGACGAACGGACAGACATTATTTATGTAAAAAATGCTATTTTTACTTCCTTATAACAAATAATTAAACATCATAAACCAGCGTATTTACTAACAAGGATGACACAACATTAAGAGAAGCGAAGCTAAAAATATTCTTTAAAAAAGAATGTACGTCCTTCCGTAATGGATAGCTCTTATCCTTCATTTAAGCATGTTAGAATAGTCCTAACGATTTCAAACTTGATGATTTCTGTAACAGTTAGGTACGATTAAACATATTGAATTTTTAACTTGTTTGAAAACATTGGTTTAATACAATGATTCCTAGGACAACAAGGTACAAAAGTATTATTAGTTTGTCCAACCTTCTCATTTTTTTGATGTTATTTCAATTGTTATTTGACGTACGACTTCTAATTTTAGAATAGCTTTATGTTTAAATAGCAATATACAGTATATATATAGGTAATTACTAATTGCTCCTGTATTTTGCACCAGGGAGATTTTGGGATAAAGACAATGGCCAATAAATTTTTATTCTTTCCCAATGATTTTACACAATCTTACCCCTTCTGTAGATTCAAATTATTGGTTGAAACGTTTAGACACTCAACTTTATAAACTATTCAATCTAAATTCAATACAGTTCCTGAAGTTGTAAAGCCAACGGAAACTTTGGGGACTAGTGTAATAAACAGCCCAATGTCCCCTCCCTCCCTACATTGCTTCTGTATATTGTGCTTAGGACCTTTTAGCTTCCTAGTTTCAACATTTAGAAGCGTAGCAACTCTATTATTAGCTTTGTCTGAACATCTTTTAATCATTTACACAATGAATGTAAAGATTTAAATTTTTTTTTCATGCGCTTTGATCATTTTTTATCATTACTGCTTTGGTATTTTCAACATTTTCACTCAAAAACCACATTAAAATGATACAAATGTTTTTTCTCATATCCTTTTCAACAGCAAAGCTATCTGCTATTGAATAGAAGTGTCCTAGTTTTTTTAAAAAGGGGTTTGAGACTTAGTATAAGTAGTTGAAGAAACCTACAAAAGGTAAGTGTTACAGCAAAAGTTACCAGCTATTAATGGCAGAAAACCTACTGTAAAATATCTGTTTTATCTTATAAAGGAACCGTATTTTTAGGTGATTATTTGAAAGCCAAAAGGCATGTTTATATGAGATAATAAGCCTTTAAAAAGACACTCTCTACATATGGGAGCATTACCATATTGGTTTAACATTCATAATAACGTTTTCTTATTCGTTAGCTTAAAATATTTGGAGACTTTTATTAAACTTTAGTTGGTTGGTTCACTAAGGTGAATGTCCAAACATTTCTGTAATTGTTATTTACAGAAAGATTAATTTTGTGTATTATCATTTAGGATGTACATTAATTTATCGGTCATTGTCTTATCCCTTTAAATCCCTAGCATAATAACTACATAAAAATTTTAATAGGTAGTGTCCTTTTGAAGTTGTAGGTAGTTTGTTCATACTAAATATAATGGCTTTTTAGGTCAGGACTTAAAAGGATTGTCTGTTAAAAAAATCAAAATTTTAACTTTATCACCAATTAAAATTGTAGTTTATTCTTTGCTGATGGTAATTACAACATAAAAATATACTCTAATATACAGAATTTACAATGTTTTTTTTTCGTTTCAATGGTAACTATCTGTACTTGCAGAAAAACTGTAAAAAAATTTTTTTGTATGTATCTATTATATCATATTAATGACCAGTTGAATCTTATCATGTATTAGAAAAATCTTAGTTTTAAATGTAATCTTACACTACAATAAATATTGATTTAATAGTATGCAGTTCTAAAGATTTGTTAATGTGATACATGTAAGGAACCATTTTTTAAATTTCAAATCTTTTCCAAGTTCCTTATTTGTATTTTGAATACTATAGTATTAGAATTCCAATCATGAATCATGTAGTTTGTACCTACTATACGGGAGAATAGAGATAAATATCCAGTGATTTTAATCATTTGAAAACAATAAGGGGGGGGGGTGTTCTTTCTTCTCACCCCTCATTTTACCCCCATCAAATTAATAAAAAATATTATATTACTTCCCCTAAACCTTTAAAACCCATCATTTTACCCTCACCAAAAAGCGTGGACGTCCTTTATTTTACATAAAATAAATAGGTTTTAATAGCACAAAAACCTTTCTTCGCTACTAGTATGTAGAAAATGCAATATGGAAGTATCGCAAAGTGTTTTTATAATATTTATGATAATATTTTTAAAAAGCAATGTCCACTAAGTGATGACGACAACAATTGTTGTATTGGCGGGAAAACATACACCCTTTAACTTTTGGCGGGAAAACCTGTTAAATTTGACGGGAAAGATGTATTTTAGCTAGTGAAGTGAAGTTATACCATTCAATTGGCGGTAAAAGCTAAATAATTTTGGCGGGAAAACAAGATAATTTTTTTGGCGGGAAAATGTGTACACTGGGGATATATATTAAGAGATATAAGTTTTCCGGAATTGTAATGTAGGGAGTAGATTTGAAATCTGCATCAAATTTTAAGGATTTTTTATAAAATTCGTTTTTTGTATAATTCTTTATCTAAAAGCGGAAATACAAATTAAGTTAATTAATTTTGGCATCTGTGATTGGTGGATTTAAAAAATCTGCGCTCTGATTGGATGTCGTACATCATTCAACCAATTAGAGCGCAGGTAGTTTAAAATCCACCTATCCTATTGGTCAAAATTAATTAACTTAAAATGTATTTTCGCTTTTAGATAAAGAATTTTACAAAAAACGAATTTTATAAAAAATCCTTAAAATTTGATGCAGATTTCAAATCTACGCCCTACATTAAAATTCCGGAAAACTTATATCTCTTAATATATATGGTGAATGGTAAATGTTGTAACCTGTCAGGTATGGATTTAGCACTGATTGTCTTCAATTTGTTAAAGGAGATATCCAGAGTGGTAATGTTCAGCTCAGATTCCTTAATATAGGTTTTATTTTTATATTTTTAAACTTCATGTTGTTTCATAGATTCATAATGGGGGGGGGGGGGATAAATAGATGGATGAATAAACAAAAAAATAGATGAATAATAGGTTGATGAATGGGTAGAAAACCACACATAGATAGATAGATGGATAGATTGAAAAAATGATACATAGGCAAATGGATGGATAGAAAGACAAAGCCACAAATAGATAAATAGATGGATGGATAGAAACACAGAAATAGATAGATGGATGGATAGACAAAGAAATAGATAGATTGATGAATTGACAAAGAAACATATAGATGTATGTATGGATAGATAGACAAAGAGAGATAGATAGATGGATGGATAGACATAGACAAAGAGATAGATAGATAGATGGATAGAAAGCCACACAGAGATAGATAGATAGACACATGGTTATTAACAGAGATATATATGAATGGATAGATAGACAGATAGACAAAGATATAGATACATGGATGGATGATTAGTAATAGATAGATAAAAAGATAGATAGATGAGTAAAAAGATAATTACATTAATACTTAAAGAGAAATATTTTATATGCTTTTGGCCTATCCCTTACCTTATCAAAATAATTGCCAATATCCTCAATCTCATTCTTGTGGACATCCAACCAATTCAGTGAGGGTGGCAGCAGGAAGTAGTCAAACTTCTGGATCTTGTTGTCGGAGATGTTGAGGTAGCGCAGGTTCTTCAGGTCGGCAAACAGGCCGACAATGTCATTAATCTCGTTGCTGTCCAACCGCAGGGCTTGCAGCTCGGTGTTGTTGGAAAAGGCTCGCCGTTCCACACGGTTAATTCTGGATAACAGAGAGGTTTTAATAATCAGGGATCTTAATGGATAAGACAATGAATATACATCCCTAATGAAAGAAAACAAACTACCCCTTCTTAAATTAAAATGAAACCAATAGTAAGATAAAAGGATTTAAAACTTTGGTTACTAGTGGCGTTTACAGTCCAATGTCCCCTCCCTCCCTGGGTTTCAATATATGATTAAACTATTGACATTCTGTCGAGTTGCAGTTTTAAAGCTTTCGGCACCTTGGGGCTAAAAAATCAGGTTTTAATCTCATAACTTTTATTCAATATCTGCGAAAAGGTGTCTATAATGCGATATTTTTTTATGCAAAGAAAAGAGAAAATTCCTTACCTATTACCAACAAGATTAAGATGGCGCAGATTTGACAGCTTAGCAAATGTATCCACCTCGACACGGGTCAAATAATTTTCCGACAGCCGCAGCCCAGTCAGTCCCGTCAGCGTGGCAAACACATTCTTATTTATGGCAGTTATACCGTTCATGCCCACGTCCACTGACCGCAAGTTGTCCAGCCGTCCCACGGCCTCTGGAATCTCAGCCAGACTATTGTTGAACAAGATGAGATCCTCCAAGCTTGTCAGGTTTGCCATGGCGCTTGGCGCCACGCGTTCCAGCTCATTATGGCTTAAGTCAAGCGTGTGTAGCAACTGTAGGCCGCGCAGGCTAGCGGCGCCCAGGCGTTTGACAGCGTTGTTGGTCACTTTTAACGATAACAAGTTGTCGAGGCCGTTGAAGGAGTCCTCCGGGATGGTTTCCATCAGGTTGTAGGTAAGGTCCAGGATTTTCAGGTTTCTCAGATCCTGAAATAGAAAAAAATGAATTTATTGCCATAGTTTTATAAAAAATTTAGTTTTATAAAAATAGAGAAAGATATGTATAGCTAGTTGGAAAGATTGAAAGATATGTAGATAGATAGTTAGTTGATAGATAGAGAAAGAAGAGGATGGAGGAGGGAAAGAAAGGGAGACATACATGGTATTAATACAGGAGAGAGACCCGAATATAGAGCAGCATTACAGAGCTAAGGACAGGCAGACAGACACAATTAACATTTATATTTATTAGAGTGGTTTTATGCCATTTATAGTTCCTAAGGTCTAAAAACGCAGCCGCTACTATACTATATAGACGAATTAACAAATTACTTGAAAGTTACTTATTAAGATACTTAAACGCTATCAGGCATTGATAAGAAATCCATACATTTACTTTATAAAGAAAGTAATAAGTATCATTTAAAATAAATGAAATGATTAAATTCGCTACAACCCTGGTATCTATAGGGATAAGACAATGGCCGAAAAATTGATGTGTATCCCCAATGATGATACACAAAATTACACCTTCTGTAGAAATTAGTGGTTGAAATTTTTGGAAACTTAACTAAATGAACCAACTGATCAGAATTCAAAGGTTGTTAGGCCAACGAATAAGAAAACGTTATTGTAAAACTTTGGGGACTAGTGTAATAAACAGCCCAATGTCCCCTCCCTCCCTGGCTATAACCAGGGTCTCTATATACGTAGGAGAAATAGCCTAAAACCATCCCTTTACTAATTTATATTAGAGAATTGTTTATTCCCATTACGCTTGAATAAATTAATATTCAGAATATAAACCCCTGCCCCAAACTTTCAATATAACCAGGTATCCTAAGGGATAAGACAATGAACGACAATTTGATATACATCCCCAATTATAATAAACTCTACTATCTACCCCTTTTGTAGATAAATCTTATTGGTTGAAACGTTTTAAATCAAAATTCAGTATGAGTACCCAAAATTTTGTATATAAAGTGGCTATAAAATTTTGGGTACTAGTGTAATGTCCCAACGCCCCCTCCCTCCCTGAATATAATAATCTTGATATCTCCCTACTTCCTTGTGCTAATTAGAAGCACTTAGTATAAAGTTTGGGGGTGCAATCACTTCCCCATAAATAAGGGGAGGGGACAAAGAGTCTCAAAATAAAGGTGACGTCATAAAAATAAGTGACGAGGAGAGGAGAAGTGGGAAAGAAAACCCCTAATAGAGACGGATTATCCCAGATTTTTATGACGTTACACGGCTGATTTTTAGAGGCACTTTGTCCCCTCCCATAAATATGTATCACAAATGGATGTAGAATGTGGGAAATTTTGTAGTCAATTTAGGCTGCTTTTATTGGTCAGTAGAAGGAGAGGGGGTTGGGTGTATCGTTATTTTAGCAAGTTGCAAGTACTAATTTATTAGAGTATATAAAAATCTGGTGCAACATCTAAGTAATAATATATAGACTATATCACATTATCTAATTATTAGAATAGCATATTATTACAACAGTAAAAGTTTCGCCTTACCCCTTTGCTTCTTTCTCATTATTATCACCCCTTTTAATACATTTGCAATTATAAAACACTACGCAAATTTAATGATTTGCGAAAATTATTGCACACCAGTAAAGATTATTTGATAAACCTTTAACCCTTCTTATAGTGGCTTTAATTGGTTCAGGATATTTGTAAATTATATGTTACTTAAAATCTCTATAACTGCGATAACTAGAAATTTTTGATTTAAAAGAACTTATTTTCCAGTACGGTTTCGAAACCAATTAATACCCGCTGGCTTAGAACCAGTTTTCAGCTTTACTTAAAAATCATTTATAGCATTGTATTAATACTAGTTTTGTTAGCCCCAGCCTTCGGTCTCTCGAGGCTAACAAAAACTATTTTAATTTCATAATTTTTCATTTAATATCCACGGAAAGCTGTCAATAATACGATGCAATAAATAACTATTACCCTCCATAGAAAAAACTGTAAATTACTAAAATTGCGTAAATCGATGTGCCCTATAAAAAATCTACAAAATCGACGAATGCTGTTGAGACTTTGGCTCTAGTTATCTATAAGAGCATTAAGCTTTGATAACAATTTATCAACCAACAAAAATCTAGGGATTTGATTGTAGGTAAATGGAAATTAAATTGACATTCCAAATGAAATTTCTGTCTTTTGTAGCACATAGGGAGTAATATAGTAAGGGTTTTTGTTTGAAGCAAAAGTTCTCCCCAACGGATAGAAATATGTAGTTTATTTTTATAATTTAATGGTTTTAGGCTATTTTGCTGAAACAAATAACCTAAATGCTTTGTATAGTTTTAATATTATATAAATCATCAAATCTTATAAATATACATAAATTTTTGACCATAAGTAATTATATTTTTATCATTAATGTTCAGGTTTTTTGGCAAAGTTATTCATTTTTCTATCTTGATATCTTGAAAAATTATGGACTTAAAATTTTTGATACTAAAATAACCGTCAAATTACGTAAAACCATGATCAAAACATTAAAAAAATTAAATAATTCTTTATCAAAACTGAACTATTTAGCTTATTATCTTAAGATAGAAGAACGGGCTTATAAAACTTTGGGTACCAGAGTAATTTACAGTCCCCTTCTTGGAAAGGGTAAGAATTATAAATGAGAGGAATATAAATGGTTAGCGTTCACGACCGCATAGTGTTTCTTTTTCGCAAAAAGACAAAATAGTAAATAAATTTTCAGGGGATAAAATGGTGGAGGGGGGGGGGGGTGACGGGGGGCGTAAAATTAGCTGTTTTAATAATTTGCGGTTCTGATGGTTAGAAAATGTGCGGAGATGTAAGCGCACCAGATTAAATGAAGTTTCGACATGAAATGTTCAATTTGGCCTGTCAATGCCCTACGCTCAAATATTAAATTTATTATTACTTGGATGTTGCACCAGATTTTCATTAATCTGATAAAGTAAAACTTGTAGCTGGCCAGAATAATTATTCCCTCCATACACCTCCTTTCACCCATTCCCTTCCCTCCTACTAAATGAACGAAATGACGACAATTTTTTCCCTGTCATAATATCCACGTACATTCTACATCCAATGTCTTCGCTCAAATAGACGTTTAGATATTAGAAATATACATCATCAAAGATTTTATATCAAAGTAGAGGTTTCATGAATCTAGCGGCTGCACATCTAGAATATAGAGGCCATTCATGGAAGTAAGATGAAATAGCCTAAAACATTAATGGGAACTATGAGAATCAACCCACAAAAGAAAACTCAATCGGTTCAGTGGTTAGCGAAATCTTACTAGACAAACAAAAATATGACAATATATATAACATTGTAATATAGAAAAATGTTTGAAAAATTGCCTTTAAGAAACATTTAACAAATATTTTACTTTAAAAACTTATCTTATTGAAATACTTTGAACATTACGAGTATTCATTATATCTATCAGTCAGTTAAATAAGAAATAAAACTTTAAATTACTTAGATACATTTAAACCCTTTCTAAAGGTTTTAAACTTATTGAAAAGTTGAGTTTTTATGAAATTTTCCCTTCCATATGTAAATTCTAGCAACTAGAGGAGGGATAAAAGGCAGTAAAATAGCCTAAAACCATCTAAATATAAAATAGTCTTAAACAATCTGAAGTAAGGTTATGTAAAGCTTTCCTATAATTGGAGAACTCAATCGGTTCAGTGGTTCAGAGATCTGAATGGACAAACAAAAAAAAACCTTACTACATTATACAATAAAATAAAATAGGAGGCTTTAACAGAGAGAGGGGACAAAGAACTGTTTATTACACTAGTCTCCAAAGTTTTATAATAACGAATTGCTTATTCGTTGGCTTAACAATTTTGGGGACTTTTGATTGGTTGATTCATTAAGTTGAGTGTTTGAACGCTTCAACCACTAATTTTAATCTACAGGTGGGATAATTTTGTGTATCATCATTTGGGATGTACATAAATTTATCGGCCATTATCTTATCCCCTTAGATCCGTGGGGTTTTGAGTATTCTAATAACAAAATTCTAGTATGTAAGATTGGACTTACCCCATCCCCCTCCACCCCCCTACCCATAATTTGAAGTAAAATTGATAAATTTCTTGGTATTATCTCATAAAATTGTATATATCAAGTGGTGATACAAAAAAACATAAAAATGTACAAAACAAGAACATTATAAACACTGAACCAATTAGGTTCTCTTTTTTTAGGGAAGCTATATGTATGTCCCAGGATGGTTTTAGGCTGTTTTACCTTTAAAAATAAGCCATGGGATGGCTTTAGGCTAGTATGAAATCCCTTCCTTTTTATTTGAATACCGAGCCCCCTAGATGCTAGGGACGCAGCTACTAGAATCAACAAAATATAAGTACTTTTTAGGAAATTACTTCAATTTCATCTTATTTGAATATTTGTAGCCCCTTCCCCCGCAGAATGCAAGCATCAAGTGGTTCTCATGCATTTAAAATCAAATACATTGAACAACCATTCAAATTCGAAAATTTAGAAAAAAGCAAAAAATTTAAGGAGAAATTTGAAGAAAAAAAATTACATCTTCAAAACCACTTTGCCAACCATTTTTCGACCTGTCAAATTGAACTATTTTCTTACTTATCAGTAACAATTATGGATATTGTAATTTATAAAATAGTTTATGCCTTTAGCAGCTTCAAGTTGTTTATCTAAATCTACCAAAGTAGAAATTTTGTTTTAAAATACTGATTTTAAATAATAGGTATAATGTATGAACGATAATCACTTTGAAAGGCGACAAGAGCCTATTCACATACCTATTACTAAATGTGCAATTACATCCGTATATTATTACATCAGAAAAAAAGCTGTTTATTACACTAGGCCCCAAAGTTTTAAAATAACATTTTCTTATTTGTTGGCTTAACAACCTTGAGGACTTTAATGAATTTTAATTGGTTGGTTTATTAAGTTAAGTGTTCAAACGTTTCAATCATCAATTTTAATTTTATGAAGGGGTTATTTTGTGTATAATCATTGGGGATGTACATAAAATTATCTGCCATTGTCTTATCCTTTTTAATCCCTGAACAAAGTAACAGGATGTATGTCTATAAGGCGACGTCCGTGTATTATTACTTCCATTAACATTAATATTGTCCATTTATTACATTCATTATTACATCAGAATAAAATAGCAAAATAGACATAATCCTTATATAAAAGTAACAGGATGTCTGTCTGTCTGTTTGTCTGTAATTTAAAATCTCGCTAATCTCAGAACTGATATGATTCTCCTTGCAGCGAAGCTTCTTATAGGTATAGGGAAGGATTATACCTATTTTGGGAAGAGAGTACCTCCACCAATAGCGCTCCTTGAAAACTACCCCCTCCAAATAAATCAAAGGGGTATTATTAGTATGGTTCTCCATTGGTGGAAATTGATGAACACCGTCCTATTATACATGGATAACTGTTTAAATATTGATTTTATACTTTCAAGTATCTTACAAATGTTTTCTTATGGCTTTCATTGGTTGAGACGCAGCATTTTTATAACTATGGTTATACGTCAGTCTGTCAGTAAACGTTATTCCTATTGCTACGCTACTTCTAGGCATATTTTAAACTAGTAAACTTAATAGTTATTTAGTATAGTATTAAAGACAATTTGCCACAGATAGTAAAGTGAAAAATTAAAATAATTTCAGTTTTGTTAGCCTATAATTAATCCTATCAATCTTATTTAATTTTTGGGGAAAATTTTCTGTAATACGATTCATGCTTTTTCAGTATAGCTCAGAACCGGTTTTGATTTAGCAGAAATAAATCGAATTCAGGGCCATATTGGAATACTGCTTTAAAATTTAGAAAATTTTCTTTAAAGTGAATAAGTCAATCATCAATCCTTATATGTAGTAAGTAATGTGTGAGGAAGGGGACATTGGGCTGTTTATTACATTAGTCCCCAAAGTTTTGTGATAACGTTTTCATAAATTTTGATTTGATAATTCAAGTTTAGTGTCAAAACATTTAAGCTACTAACTAAATAAGGGAAAGTTTTGTGTATTATCATTGTGGATGTACATCAATTTATCGGCCATTGTCTTATCCCTTTAGTTCCCTGAGGTATGTTACATAAAAGGTTATTTCTAAGTTGGTAATTTAAAAGGGCCTTCTCAATAAATGTTTAAAGTATATTAAACAAGGTTGATAACATCAATAAAAGCGAAGCTTGACAGTAGAAATAATTAAACAGTGTAATAAAAGATAACAACGTTATTTAGAAAAAAAATGATTTAAATCTTTAAACAAATTGCTAAAATACAGGATATATTTGATTGAAATGTGCTTTGTTAAAAATATTGGGCCTTACTGTTAGAGGAATCACCACTTTATAAATAAGCTATCTGTTTGGGATAGACACACCGTATTATATACAAAAATCTGACATTCCAAAACTTTTAAAAATTAAGTTAATAAGATCAAAGTTCGGAGTTTGTCTTTAAGTAATTTAAGCAATCGAATATATGTAGGCATATTAGGCAATAGGCATGATATTGATGTATGTGTGTGCTTGAGTGTGTGTGAGTGTGTGTGTGTGTGTGTGTGTGTGTGAGTGTGTGCGTATGCGTGTGCATGTGTATGTATGTGTGTGTGTGTGTGTGTATGTGTAGTGTAATGACAATTTGCCCTAAGAGAAATCTTTTGAATATCAATGGTTTCGGCCGCCACGTTGGTCCTTTATGTTCTGGGGAGGGAGGGGACATTTGGGCTGTTCATTACACTAGTCCCCAAAGTTTTTTAATAACGTTTTCTTATTTATTGGCTTAACAACTTTGAATTTTGATTGGATGCTTAATTAAGTTAAGTGTCCAAACATTACAACCACTAATTGTAATCTACAGAAGGGATAATTTTGTGTAAGATCTTTGGGGATGTTAATCAATTTATTGGCCATTGTCTTATCTCTTTAGATCCCTGCGAAATACCTCTGTTAAAACTAAAAACTTTCTGTAGAAATATAAGTTTATGTCGCTATATAATATTAAATAAAAGTGGTCATAGCTGACATATTATCGACATAGTAATATTCTAATGTCATTATGACTCCTCAATGATGATAAACAAAATTATACCTTATGTAGATTAAAATTAAACACTAATAGTTTGGAACCAATTAACCAAAATTTTAAAAAAAGTACCCAAATTTTTATCCAACGAATACGACTTTGGGTACCAATGTAAAGTCTTCAAATTGCTCCTTTGATAAGATACAAAGCAGGCCTATCGTATATAAGTCGGCGCGTATTGAATCAAGAATTTTGGGGGCGAAAGTTATATCTTCGATTATAAGGCTAAGAGTGTGCGTTCAATTTCACATACAATTACAATAACAAGTGTACCGCAAAACCAAGAGATCTAAAAGGATAAGATGATGGCAAATAAATTTATATACATCCAAATGATGACACACAAAATTACCCCTTCTGTTGATTAAAATTAGTGGTTGAAACGTTTGAACACTCAACTTAATGAATCAAAATTCACAAAGGCCTTAAAGTTATTAAGCTAACAAATAAGAAAACGTTATCAAAAAACTTTGGGAACTAGTGTAATAAGCAGACCATTGTCCCATCTCTTTTTGCTAATTTAAATTACAAAAAATGCGACATTGAATGCACACTATATAGAATAAGTGTGTGAATGTATGTATATAATTTTTGATGTATTATAGGTGATAATTGGCCGCTATTGTCAATATTATTATGTATGCCTTTGTTATTATAATTTCATTGATATTTCTATTTAGCTAATTATATAGTGGAGGCGCCTCTAGCATCTAAGGGTTCTGTTTTTAATAGGTAGAAAAACAGCCTTAAACCATGTATCATAGGTGATAATTGGCTAGTATTGTCAATAGTATTATGTATGCCTTTGTTTTTATAATTTCATTTAACTGATTATTTAGTGGCGGCGCCTCTAGCGTCTAGAGGCTCTGTATTTTTTGGGGCACAAAAATAGCCTAAAACAATCCCAAAAAAAGTTAATTCGTTATAGTGTTATCCTCCTATTACATTAAGTGGTAAGTTTTTCGACAGCTACAAAATAGATTCTCTTTTTTAGGTAAGCTTCACATATGTCCTGTGATGGTTTTAGGATATCTTATTTTCAAATTTAAATCTTTAGATAGTTTTAGGCTATTTTTAAGCTTTTAAAAATTTTAAAATATGTAATTTTCTCAAAAAATAAAACCAATCAATTTCCTTTAAAACTTGTCGATCATGACAATTCATAAAAACCAAAAATATTTTAGCCCAAGGCCTTTTATTACTTCAATCGAAGCATTACTACATGTAGAGTCTGTCTTATCTTTAGTATAGACATGTTAGAATAGTCCTATTCACATTAAAACTTGTAAGAGGATTCCTTGAGACAATTAGGAATTATTAGGGCATTCTATAATTTTTGATTTTTTTAGCTTCACTTCTATGTTTGTTGTCATCCCTGTTAAAAAGTAGATACAAAAATGCTTCCTTTAAAACTTTTTTCCCATCAAATAATTTGGTATTTTTTTATTTAAAAAAGCTTTTAGGAAGCGATATTAAATCCGAAAAAAAATATTGAGTTTTCGACTTAACAGCCACTTGAATTAAAAAAAACTTCTTTAAATGTTAAAAATATACATCTTAGAAAAGACAATTTAGGTTTTCTCACGATAAAATAACGCCAAACCTCATTTAATATAAAAATAAACCATTTTTTCTCTCAACCCTATGATTTAAGACTTAGTTTTTTTTATAGATTAATTTTATCATCCCCCCCCCCCTAAATGTTCTCATCCCTTTCCCCCCATATCATTATCACTTACCCCTTTTGGCTATATAGATAAGAGAGCTAATCTACATAGATTGAATATAGACGGGTAATTATTTCTTTATATTAGGGATCTAAAGGGATAAGACAATGACCGATAAATTGATATTCATCCCCAATATTGATAAACAAAATTACACTTCTGTAGATTAAAATTAGTGGATGATGCCTTTGAATCAACCAATCAAAAGTCCAGAAAGTTGTTGAGCTAACAAATAAATAAACAAATAATTAAAACTTTGGGGACTAGTGTGATAAACAGCACAATGTCCCATCTCTCTCTCTCTACTGTTTTATAGTATAAAACCTTAATTTTGAAAAAGGACAAAAGGAAAAAAATTGCTGGTTTTAAGCCATTCTAACAGTTATGAAACTCTATTATGTGTATGGCCAAAAGTTTAATAATAATCATGATATAGTATAGCTCCAATTTTTTGGGATATCCAAAAAACTCGCAGATTTTTTATCTTATTATAAAAAGTAGTAAGGTTTTTTGTCTGAAGCATAGGTACGATTTCCATGACTCCATTATAAGGAAGAGTCTCATTAGGTTATTTAATTTTAGAGGGTTTTAGGCTTTTTTTTTCTGCTATTTCTAAACCCTTTAAATACAGAGTCCCTAGATGTGTTAGAAATGTCTTTTTTGACTTGAATTTTGTGTTAATTACTATGACAACATGCTATTTCACAACATGGCTTTTTGGGGTTATATTGTTTGGACACCTATATCAAGAAAAATGAGACCAATTAACATATTATAATAGAAAAATATTTTTGCTCTGGCCCGGATATTTATAGGGGAATGGATAAACAATACGTGGATAAATTGACAGGTTGCTTTTATGGACCTCATTTATTGGTCAGTTTTTTCATCCAGTAGAAGGGGAGGTGATGTAGTAGCGTTATTTTAGCCAGCTGCAAGTGTCACTTTATTAGAGTACATGAAAATCTGGTGCAACATCCAAGTAATAATATATCGATTTTTATAGGCTACGGACGGGCCACCCCCCTGGCAAATTGTTATCTGAGGCTTTTCTATAATTAGGGTCGGTCCGTCCTTACGTCCGTCCGAGGTAGATAGCTTTTTTTTGTTAATTTAGGCATGTTAGAATTGTCCTATCGATTTCAAACTTTGCACGGTGATTCCTGTAGTAGTTAGGTACGATTTAGAAATCGTAGCAACTCTATAATCATTACCAGAATGTCCGTACGTCCATTTTTTACGGTTTGTCAGTATTTCAAAGAACCAAGTTATCTTCAGGAATAAGACTATACACAATAAATTGATGCACGTACTAACAAGATTAACAAAATCGGAAGATGAAAATCATTGGTTTTCAAAATTTATTTATAGAACCAATGTTTTTAAGCCCACGAATAAGATAACATTGTTTTAATACTTTGATCACTAGTATATTAACAGTCCAATGACCCTTCCATCCTTCAAATAACAAAATCGTTCTTGTTTAACTATTAAGTTCGTTAAATTGAAAAACCAATGTAAACATTCTTTTTATTGGGAGTCATAGACAGATGGACAAACAATAGATTAAAATGTAATATCATTAACAACAAAAAAAACAAGGATGGCAACATTCATATGTGGAGAAGCTCTTGAATGAAAAAATTAGAACAGCAAAGTAAATGAAAGGGAATGGGGTATATAACAGACAGACAGACAGACATAGTAAGTAATGATACTAATATTAACACAAAATACCATCCTAAATAAATTTATACTATACGATCTTAAATGGCAGCTGAGAAATTAACGTTTCCCACATACTATTTCTAACAGACAGACGGAAAGACAAACGAACATTGCAAAATATAAAGAAGTTTCGCTTCTAAAAACTATCAACGTTCGCCAAATGCTCAAAATTCCGAAAACTAAATTAAAGTATCAACAATCCAAAAAACTATAGATAAATTACATGATGTGAAAAAAATGCCCAAAAAAGGCATCTGGGATTTAGGTCCTAAAAAAGTCTGCAAATTCTAGGTAATCATTAATGTAGTTTCTTATGTTCTTTAAAGAATCCCCCTCCCTTCTCAAAAATCATACAAGGATGACAACATCCATAAGTAGCTTTAAAACTTGGCGGTCGGACAAAGCTAGCTAGATAATAGATGATTATTGCTTAAATTACTGGATTCTATCTTTCAAAGCACCCTAGAAAATCAAGTATCCACCAAAATGCCACTATCAAACATACCTACGGACAAACATAATAAAGTATAGAGTAGCTTCGCTACTATATATTATCATCCTATAATGTTTTATGGTCCCTTTCTAACAAAAATTTTCCCTTAAAAGCATAAATTAGACATACTTATAAATTTTAAAACTGCTTCAATACAGGATCTTAAAGGATAAGACAATGGATGGTAATTTGATGTATATTCCCAATGATGATATACAAAATTACCCCTTCTGTGGATTAAAACACTCAACTTGTTGAACCAACCAATCAATATTTAACATAAGTACCCAATGTTTTATAGCCAACATGTAAGAAAACTTTGGGTACTAGTGTAACCAACAACCTTAATGTCCCCTCCCTCCCTGGGGCCAATCTAAGTATAAATATAAATCAAGAAATTAGAAAGGGGGGGGGGTTGTAAATAACAGGGTGGTCCATTGTAAAATAAAATGAATACTTCCACTTTGGATTTTTTCAGGGAGGGAGAGGACATTGGAATGTAAATTACAGAGGTACCCAAAGTTTTATAAACACGATATTTTTGTTAATCACATCACTTTAAAGTTCAATGTCTTATCCCTTAAGATCCCTGAAAATGTTCAAAGATTGAGAGATTTCATGGTAATAACTGCCAATATATACTTTGAAATTTAACAACTATTTTTTAAAGCTAGGGGCTAGGCCAATGAAAAGCTACTTTGTAAAGGAGAACCATATCGGTTCAGTGGTTAATGAGATTTCTGTTACTCATTATTTTCTTTTAAAAATGACCTCTTTTAAAAACTAATCTATTTTGTTATCAAACAAAAATGTTTTATGAGTCAAAATAGTTTAACAATCCGGCTTTTTCTAGGAATTGGCGCATTTTTTGATAGTGAAAAATTCTAGATCTTTTCATGGGCGAATAAATAAATTTTTTTATGATTCTGAAGGTATAAGACAATGGACGATAAATTGATAATCAAACCCTATTATGATAAACAAAATAACATTTTCTCTAGATTCAAATAATTTAAATGGAGAAAGCAGAAATTTGGGAGAAAAATAGTTTTTTTCTTCAAGTTGTATATCCTTGTATTTTCAAATTAAATGGATTTATTTTGAATACATTTTTATTCGATTGTAAAGACTTTTTTGGCACATCACTGCTGTGTGGAGGTTTTTTAAAGACATTAAAGGGTGCCGATATCTTTTCATAAATGCCAAAAGACGCTTTTTTAGAACGGATAGGGATAGATAATACAAGAAAAAATAAAAGTTCAATGAAAGATTTACTCTATTGAAAATCCAAAAGGGAGGGGGGGAGGGGGAAATTGGACTGTAAATTACACTGGTACCCAACGCTGTTTAACCAAGTTATTTTGGGTTATTTTATCAAATATTGATTGGTTGGTTCAAAAACATTATCAGGAAATTATTTTTAGAACACTTAGCAACATAAAATATTTCTTCAATCGCCGAGAAAAAGGTAACTTTATACCGTGAAGACAAAATTTTAGATGGTGTCCCTTTAAAAACTACAGATAAGATAAAATAGCAAACTGTCCCTTCCAACTTTATGTTCTTTTAACTCTAAAGAGCGAATTAAGCTTTAGCAGGGTGGGAGTGCACATTGGATTGTAAAGTATACTTGTAATCTTAAAAACTTTGGGTACATTTATTCAATTTAAATTTAAAATAAATCATCATTCTAAATCTTTCTAAACTTCTGTTGAATCTAAGTGTTTATAGCTTAAACAAAAAATTATTTTTTTTGTTACATTTTGAAAACTTCAAAATTTATTTGGAGGTCTTTTTTTACAATAAACCCCTCTGACTAAAGTAATCAGGCTGTATTCAACTAAAAATATCCTTAAAAATGGGATTATTTCGACATCTGTACATTTTTGAAGAATCATGGAATTTGTTTTTTTCTAGTTCTTTTATGACATTTAAACTTCATTGGAAGTCAAATATGATTACTAATACTTTTCAAGGGCCTTTCCTAAAATAAGAATCTTTAAAAGTTTGATATTTTTTTCAAATGCTGACTAAAAAAAGATTTAAAGCATGTTAAAATTAATTTTAGTAGAGTATTTTTACGGCCCTTGTTATTAAAATCCTTTATATTGATGTTGAATCACTTATTACAGTAAAAATTATTAGTTGGACTGTTTAGACACTGCTGAAATGAACCAACCAATCTAAATTAGCACTTTTTAAGCCAACACGAATGAAAAGGCATGTTTATAAAACTTTGGGTACTAGTGATATTTAAAATCAAATGTCCCCTCCCTCCCTGTATAATAACTATACACAAGGGTATTGATAATCCACTTTCAAAATAGAGGATTTTACGGCCCTAGTTAAAGCATGTGAAATGTTAGATTAAAATACACCAAATACCAAATTCCAAAAGCTACAGCCTTTTTTAACACAGGAAATGGCTTTATAGATTTTTACAAATTTTAGAGTCTTACAAAAAATATAAATTCAATCAAAATTAGGAGGGGTGGTTCTTTGAGGGTTGAAATAACCTCTTCCAAAATGTTGAAGAAGTGGCTTAACCATTAAGAGAACTCAATCATAGCTGGAACTTTCAGAACAGACAAACAGACATACATCCTACTTATATTAGGTTTTTGCTATAAATAAAAAAATATTTTTTTTGTATCACATCACAAAAAAATGTGTTTTAAAGGTTTCTCATTGTAATCTAAAATTAGATGTCTTTTTGATTCTTTTGGATCATTTGATTTTCAAAAAAAATCAAAAAACTGCTGGATTAGGAACAGTCCTCAGCTTTACTAAAAAATTTTATTATAACTTTTCATCTTTCTATCCGCGGAAAGCTGTCTATAAAACGATGTGATAAATAACAATTCTCGTCCCTAATATTTACTTTTTACTGTTCTTTTATCTGCAATTGATCTTTCCTTGTATTCATAAGCTTAATGAATGATACATATTTCCATGGAGGGAGTTTACATTATTACACTAGTCCCCAAAGTTTTATAATATCCTTTTCTTATTCGTCGGCTCATCAATTTTGGGGACTTTAGTTGAATTTTGAATGGTTGTTTCATTAAGTTAGATGTCCAAATGTTTCAACCACTAATTGTAATTTTGTGTATCATCATTGGGGATGTACATCAAATTATCGGCCATTGTCTTATCCTTTTAGATCCCTGCATATTTTCATCTTGAGAATGCCTATCCCTGTAGAAATAAAACACGTAGGCACTAACAAGGGGCGTACTGAATTTTATCCCCATACGCGGAACAGAGTCAGGTATCTTAAGGGATAAGACAATCGAATATAAATTAATATATATTCGCAAAGTGATATATTTTCCCCTTTTTGTAGATTCAAATTATTGGTTGAAAAGTTTAAACATTACAACCAACTCATTAAAATTCAAAGTTTCTGAGCCAAAAAATAAGATCACGTGGCTATACTACTTTGGGTGCGAGTGTAAATTACAGTCCAATGTACCCTCCCTCACACCCTGAAACAGAATCATTCTTTTTAAACCAACTTATTTGGTAACAATTCAATGTTACATAATTTTAGTGGATAGGGGCAGACATTCAACGATTCAAATTGATATTAATATTTTTTTTGTGTGTGTGTGTTTTACACCCCCTCCCCCCTTATATATAAATAGGGTCAGTCTGGTCGTCCGCCGGAATAATAACAGATTTTCTGGGAGGGAGTCGACATTGGGCTGTTTATTACACTAGTCCCCAAAGTTTTAAAATTACGTTTTCTAATTTCTTGGCTTAATTACTTAGGGGAATTTTAATGACTTTTTATTGGTTGGTTCATTAAGTTGAGTGTTAAAACATTTCAACCACTAATTGTTATCTACAGATGAAGTAATATTGTGTATAATCATTGGGAATTTACATTAATTTATTGGTCCATTGTCTTATCCCTTTAGTTTCCTGACAAAAATGTCATATACAGTGATTTATTGACAATACCTTCCAATGTTAATACATGTTCCTGTCCCCAAATAATGCTCAGAACATACAGACAAACGTTATGCATATGAAAAGGTGTTTATTTGAATATTATACAATACTACAATGTTGCTTCTTGTATTTCTTATTTTTGAATGGCAACATTTCTGTGCGATTTGAATACAAAAAACAAGTTCGATGTTATTGTTTCCTGGCTTATAACGATTACAGCATGAATTCTAAAGCAAGAAAATTTTAGCTGTACAAAGATCCTTTTTGGTTGGTGGAAAACTTGGAGGAAACTAGTTTTTTTCTTTAGGAGCAACATTACAGAGCAAAATATGTCACTGGTAGCTAGAAATTAATATTATATTAACTTTCATTGTCCTCTCCCTCCTGGACCATATACTCAAAAAATACTCAATAACCCTATAAACAAATCTCCAATTATAAGTGCTAGGCAGCCGCCGTTTATACTTTTAGGTAGTTTGCGATTTATCCTCGGCTCAAAGCTGGTTGATGCGCAGCTGCCAAACCCAGCTATGGAATGCTTAATGGTTCCAAAAAGGTGGAGGTTTTTTTTATAGCTAAGCCAGTTTATATAGGTTACACATTTTCAATGCTTTGATTAATGTCAGACATTTAAACCAAATTTACTGCAAGCGTTTTTGGTCACATAGTTGAAGGGGCATAATAGTTATATGTCGAATTGTATGATTACAGCTTTCCGCGGTTATTAAATTGAAAAACAATAAGAATAATATCAGTTTTGTTAGACCCATTGGGCCGAAAGCATAAGCTAACGAAACTGGTATAAATAAAATGATTTTTATTTTATCATTTGTAAAAATTGTCTGTAATACTATACGATACATGATATTTCAGTATCTTATGTTGCATATATTAGGAAATTTCATTTTTTAAATTATCTAGTCTTCAAAAGTACATGGCAAAAAATGATGAAAACTTTGAAATTGGTCTAAATTCAAAACTCCCCAAAGTTGTAGCCTTAAAAAGACCCCTTTTACTTAACCAAAAGAGGTTGTAGGTAAAAAAGGCTTATAATACAAATTTAGAATCATCTTCCAAACTATTGAACTAAAATACCTTCTACTAAAGGTTTGTAAATAAACAGGTTTACTGATAATACATGTCAATTATTTGTTAAGAATTTACAAAAAGCATCTGTATGTATATATGAATGTCTAGAAGTCCACTAAGATCTTATAAACGGCTAAGTTTTCAGCTATTTAGAAACGTAGCAAGAATTCAATTATGAAATGTTCGTACGTCCTTCCGTACTATATAAAGATGGAATATACACTAGTAAACATACCTAAAATGTTAAATATAAACATTAAATAAGTTATTTTACAAAAAAAAAGGTAAAAAATTTCATTTATAAATAAAAAGAACTATTAATTTCCAACTTTTTACTATAAAAACCTTTCTTAACCCAACCTATTATGGACAAAGACAAGGGTAAAAACATGCATAAAGATCGCTTTACAATATGAATGAGGGTAATGGGGTCAAAAAGAGTTTGAGGGGGGTGGATATCCACATTTTTCATGCCTCATCAGGTAAGTTAGCTATATGCCCTGTTTATTCAAAAGCTTTGTGTTAACATTAAATATCTTGTTTCATTATATCTTTATTTTGTATCGACTTAATGGTTTTCCAGTATGGCTTCGAAACCGATTAATATCCGCTGGATTAGAACCGGTTCTCAGCCATACTTAAAAAATCATGTAAAACATCGAAAAACAATTTTCCACGCATAATAAAATAAAAATCCTAAAATTGATGCCAGTTTTGTAAGCCCGGACCTTCGGCCCCTCATGGCTAATAATTCTGGTTTTAATCTTATAGTTTTTTTATCTTAATATCCGCGGAAATCTATCTAATATACGATGCGATAAATAACAAATATGGTATTGTTATAAAAACTTACTTGACCTAAGATGATTTGTTGATATAATTAAAACAATTGAGTTAAACAGGGTAGGCTCTTTAAAAATGATTTATTAGCTTCTATAAAGACTTAATAATATTAGAAGCATTTATTCTAAAACTAATATTTTACTTTTTTGCTGGTTAAAATCTATTAAAAATTTCTATAAGATTAGGAGGTGGCAAGTGAGAAAAGTCAGGGATCTTAAGGGATAAGACAGTGGACGATAAATTGATATTCAATTCCCAATGGTGAGCAACAATATTACCCCTTTTTGCAGATTCTACTTGCTTGGAAAACTTGTATCTTAGAACTAATAAATCAAAATTCATTTAAAGTACCCAAAGTTTTTGAGCCAAAGCATAAGATAACATAATAATAAAGCTTTGGGTACCAGTATAATTTACAGTCCAATGTCCCCTCTCTTCCTCCCTGTAGAAAAGCAAACATGAAAATAATAATTAATGGAAAAGATTAATGTTTCCAAAACTGGCCACCCCCCCCGCCCTATTTTTTTACACACCCCACCCCTCCTCACACCCTCCCCCCCTTTTGTTCCTTTGTTGTCACCTATACCTTAGCTAAGCTTAGCTTCAACACCCTGATTTTGCCCCAAGGGTGGTTCTCAGAGTTGACAACTTTTTATTTGGAAGATTTTCCTAAAATTTGTTCGAAGATTTTTTTGACAAAAAATTACAATATTTATCAAATTTTTTCAGATAAATAATTTTGGTTTTTAATTATGTAAAAAATAATATAAAAATATAAAGTTGTAAACCCTGGAAATGGTTGTATGAAAACCATTGAAGGCAGGGTACACAAATATTTTTGAGAAAAATGATTAATTACCCCGCAAGTCAACTAGGCAAAAAAGAGACATAACAAGATGTGTGTGTGTGTGTGTGTGTTGGTGGGTCAGTAATGTTGTCAGGATTCAAATGATAAGTTAATTGCAGAAAAAAATGGTCTTTTTGCCCAAAGTCTTTACATCAACTTTACTCTCCTATTTATCATATTTTAGGAATACTGATTCCTGGGACAATCAAGTACAATATTATAAGCGAAGCATCCCCTAGAAATGTAGGTGTGTCGTTTTCCTGTGTTCTGTAATAAAAACAAATTTCCTTACAATTTTGTTTAGACGTATACATTTATACTCTGCTTATTCAGTTTTGTGTTAATGTTAGTTTGCCCTCCAATTTTAACAAGGATGACAACATCCATAAAAGCGAAGCTCTAAAACGGTAGGACAAACGGACATTAACGCTTGTTTAATGTCAGAACTGAATAATCAGAATGCGAATGTATAAGAGTCAAAGCAAAATTGTAAGTAAATTTGTTGAAAAACTGCTTGATACAGGATAATGATTATAGACATACTTACATTTTTAGGACTTGATTATAGAGTTGCTTCGCTTATAATATTGTACTTTGTTGTCCCAGGAATCAGTATACCAAAAATCAGACCAATCGGATAATTAGGTCACATACAAATTTGTTGATAAAAATGTAAAAAAAAATGTTTAAAATGGACGTACAGACATTCTGGTAATGATTATAGAGTTGCTACGCTTTCTAACTCGTACCTAACTATTATAGGAATCACCATGCAACATTTGAAATCGATAGGACAATTCTAACATGCCTAAATTAACGAAAAAAGCTATTTAAAAAAGTAAAAAAATCAACATGTTTAAAATGGACGTACGGACATTTTGGTAGTGATTATAGAGTTGCTACGCTTTCTAACTCGTACCTAACTATTACAGGAATCACCATGCAAAATTTGAAATCGATAGGACAATTCTAACATGCCTAAATTAACGAAAAAAACTATTTAAAAAAGTAAAAAAATCAACATGTTTAAAATGGACGTACGGACATTTTGGTAATGATTATAGAGTTGCTACGCTTTCTAAATCGTACCTAACTACTAAAGGAATCACCATGCAAAATTTGAAATCGATAGGACAATTCTAACATGTCTAAATTAACGAAAAAAGCTATCCGTGACGGACGGACGGACGTACGGACGGACGTACGGACGGACGGACCGACCCTAATTATAGAAAAGCTTCGCTTTTAAAAATTCGCTATTGTGAATGTTGTCATCCTTGCTTATATAGAAAATAAGTTTCAGATAAAAATATTTTGGGGCAGGGATATAAAGGGATAGGACAATGGCCGATAAATTGATGAACATCCACAATGATGATACACAAAATTATTGTTTATTTTAAAAACTTTGGGGACTAGTGTAAAAAACAGCCCTTCTGGGGCTGTTTACCTAACCCTACACCCGCTCTCTCGCTGACTATTACAGATGATTGGTTAAATCCATTAATAACATGTATTATTAATATTATTAATTATGGTGGCTTATACAGAATCAAACCTATAGGTCCTTTTGTGTTCATAATTATCATATTTGTTTGAGTTTCAATAGGTGTTAATGTACAGATTTTATCTGATAGAATTATCAAAAACAGAAAAACACTCAACCTTTTTTGGGGGTAAAAATTATTGGTTGAAATCCTTTTCCACTCACAATTTATCAAACCAATCAAAATTCAATTAAGGTATCCAAATAATTAAGCCAAAAAAACTATAAAACTTTGGGTACTAGTAAAATTTATAGTCTCATGTCAATCCCTACCTGGTCTAATTACTTTAATGCAATTAGATTAATTCTACAATATGAATGGCGGAGAATTTGCAAGCATAAAATATCTTCACACACATGACTTATCCTTGAATGCATGGTAAGCAGGAAGGGAGGGGATATTGGGCTGTTTATTATACTAGTCCCCAAAGTTTTTATTAACAATTTCGGGGACTTATATTGAATTTTGATTGGTTGGTTATTTTAGTTAAGTGTCCAAATATTTCATCCACTAATTTTAATCTACAGAAAATTAATTCTAAGTATCATCATTGGGAATGCCCATCATTTTATCAAACATTGACTTATCCCTTTAGTTCCCTGCCTGGGAAGACTTGACATTGCAGTAAAAGCCACCATGCCCCATGTGTGTACTCAATAAAGATGACAATAAGTTTATTACAGATGTCAATTGACTTGATGTATTCATACATCCATATGTCTCTAGTAGACATAAGATACTAGAAAACTGTCCAATTGATATACAACTACAATTGGTAGAATGTTACAACTCTAAAACTTACTGGTTATAATCATATGGTCTGTAATATACTTTTGACTATGAGTTTATTATAGATGTGAATTGACTTGATGTATTCATACATCCATATGTCTCTACTAGACATAAGATACTAGAAAACTGTCCAATTAATATAGAACACCAAAAAATCTTAGCATTACAACTGAATAAGTTAGTAGCTATCAAGAGGAGGGTCATATGGTCTGTAATGCGCTTGTGGCTATAAGTTTATTACAGATGTCAATTGACTTGATATATTCATTCACCATATGTATCTAGTAGACATAAGATACTAGAAAACATCAATTCATATTTCTGCTTTCATTTACCTAAATTCATGATTCATGAATTTTGGATTAAATTATTCTAGTTTAATGAACAATGAACAAAAAGTGTTACATACTATTGTTATTACAGAAGATCCAATTAAACTCCGATATTGACCATCTAATTATATAACATATCCAATATCAAACAATGCAAAGAGAAAAAAAAAGAAAAACAGTTCAGAAAAAAAGACACAAAAAGAGAATTGTCTGAGTTTTTTTCAGGGATCTTAAGGGATATGATAAAGGATGATAAATTGATGTACAGCCCCAGCCCCAATGATAATTAACAAAATCACCCCTTCTGTAGATTAAAATTTTGGACCATCGAATCAAGATACCCAAAGATTTAAGCCACTGAAGGAGAGAGTATTTATAAAAGTTTGGTTACCATACAAATTGACAATCCTATACCCCCCCCCCCCTGGAGATTGTCTAAGTTTTTTTTATAAAGTAGCGTAACTACCATTTAATTTAAATTAATAAGTCCTGCTATAGATGCCAGGAAAATCTAATTTTCATTATTTTGTAGTCATTATGCTCTGGTAAGCCGAGCGTACTCGGCCCACGGGGTAACGAGTTCGGATTCAACGGGCCCTAGCCTTTAAGTATTCTACCAAACAAACAAGCAGGATTCAATCATACAGAATTATATATTTAAACTGAATAATATTTACAAGTTATGTTTACTATATATATACAACAAAAATATGACAATAGTTAGGTTTGAAGGGGGTGTGGGGCGCTAGGGCTTAGCGCCCGACGGTAGACAGGCTGTGGGGGCAGCGGTGGTAAAAGGGGAGGCAGTGCCTCCCGATTATATAAGTGCATGATGGACTCGTGATAGTTGCATGTTCAAGTCCCCTCCCCACATTTAGGCAGGCTAGTTTTGACCGCCGGGTGCGGGGTTAACAGCGGTCATGAGATGGATAGTGATATAATAGGATTAGTGCGGGGGGTTTGTTATCATAAGTCACAGCGAAGCAACTCTGTATTCGGCCTGTCCGTATGGGTGTCGTATTACCACAACCTCCCCTTCAAGGGTTGCGTGGCTCCTGAGCCACCAGGCCTTGAACCTGGGGATACGACAGCCGGCTCATGCGCCGGACAGGCAGTTCCTGGGGCACAGCTCGATGGAGGACAGCTCGGGCTACACAGGCTCCTCGGGACACTCGTTGCTCGGTCTGACTGTGGTTGGTGATCAGCATTGTCAGCTCCTGGTTGGCTTCTAGGCGTGGGTTGGCCACGGCCAGGCCTCGCCGCTGGAAATTTTGCCTCGTCTGCAGGATCAGTTCTGTTGCGGCTGGTAACTGGACACGGAGGCCTAGGCAGATTCTGGTGGTTCCTAAGGGTGGAATGGTGATGGCAAAGGGCGCATAGAATTCCATGGGGGCGCCTGCTTGATTCAGGTTGCTTGGCCTCCTAGCTCCTACCCGGATGGGGATGGCTGTCATCAGCAGGGGGCACATGGCTTCTTCTTCTTCTTCTGGGGCGGCCTCTTCCATCGCAGTGGCTGGCTCTTCTCCTACAGGTCCGCTGCTGGCTGGCAGGTTCTCCATGTCTGCGTCAGGGTTCCAGATGGCATCTCTGAGTGGCTCTGGAGCAGGCGGCGGCGGCGGTGGTTCGTTGGGTTGCTCCTGCAGGTTTTCCTCCACTGGGTCACGATCTTGGCCGCTAGGCTGTGGGGCGGCTGCGGCTGGCTGGTGCACTGGGAACCCTCCTGGGTTGCTAGCTGCGGGCGCCGCCGCTCCAACTGGCAGCTCGGTGGCATCCTCGTCGCCGTCCACGTCAACTTGGATGTCTTCTGGGATCTGGTGGGCAGTCACATCTCCAGTGTATTTGCGCAGTCGGCCTACATGCGCGGTAACTTCTGAGATCCTGGCTACTGGAGAGGCAGGTTTGATGACATAATGGACTTCTGTAGCTTTCCTCACTACTTTCCAGGGGCCAGTCCATCTCTTGGTAATCTTGGCTGCCTTTCCTGGCACCAGGCGAGGGGCCAGGTACCAGACCAAGTCTCCAACCTCATACTTGACCGTGCCTTCGTAAGCTGCCGCGCTCCTCCTGATGGCTCCCTCCTCCTTCTGCTGGATGGCATCATAAACTGCATAGTAGCGCTGCAACAGAGCTTGGACGTTGGCTGGAACTGAAGCATATTCGGTCTCTGGCAGCCGTAGCACCATGTCCACCGGAAGTTTGGCCTCTCTCCCAAAGAAGGCCAGGAACGGGGTCACACCAGTGGATCTACAGGCCTTGGTGTTGTAGGCAAAGGCGATGGCAGGCAGGTGTGGCTCCCAGTTGTTATCGTCTCTGTCTAGGAACAGGCGCATGCCTGTGTTGAGCGTCCTATGAAACCTCTCCACTCGGTTGGACTGCGGGTTGTAGGGTGGTGGATGTGTCAGGCCAATCTCGAGCCGGGAGGCCAGTTCCTGGAATACCTGGCCGGTAAATTCCATTCCATTGTCGGAATGGATCTTCAGGGGGCATCCGAACGTGGCCAGGTGGCGGTGCAACAGGGCTTCAGCCACCGTGAGGGTGCGCTTGTTGGGGATGGCGTAGAGGCTGACAAACCGGCTAAATCCATCTTGGCAGGTGAGGATGTAGCGGTTCCCAGCTGGGGTCTCTGGCAGCGGCCCCACCAGGTCGATGAATAGGACTTGCTGTGGATACCCCTGGCGGGAGGGCACGTGGATCCCCTGCTTCAGCCTCTCCTTGGTAACTTTCTGGACACACTCAGGGCAGGTTTGTACCATCAGGCGGACGTCACGGGCCAGGTTGGGCCACCAGAAGTGCATGGCAACGCGGGCGATAGTTGCGTCCATCCCAAAGTGCCCAGCCATGGGGGTCCCATGGGCTAGAAAGAACGCGTCCTGCTGGAGGGCCGAAGGCAGCAGGTATCTTGTCCTCTCTCCTGTCAGAGTCTGGTCAGTGGTGGTGAGGCAGCCATGCTCGTCAAGCCCCAGGGCTGAGAAGCGGCTGGCGTACTGCTGCTCGTCTCGTTCCTTGCCACGCAGCTCAGCCTTGGTTGGGGCCTTGCCATCAGCCACCCATTGGCGGACACGGAGCAGGAGGGGGTCCTGTGTCTGGGCTTCCAATACTCTAGCTGAATCCAGTCGGGCGGCAGGAGGCCGGCTAGCTGCGGGCTCCCCTAGCTGGCCCAGGTTGTGGATATACTCAGCCTGCTCTGCTAATTCTTCGGCGCTAGCCGTTGGCATGTTGGCATCTTCCCGGCGGCTGAGGGCGTCGGCGTTGGTATTCTGGGTGCCAGGCCTGTGGCAGACGGTAAAGTCTAAGGCCGCTAGCTCCTCCTGCCAGCGGGCCACCATCCCTGTGGATGTGTTCAGTGATTTCATCTGTAGCAGGGCAGAGGAATCAGTGTTGATCTGGAAGCTGCGGTAGGACAAGATGCCGTGGAATTTTCGGATCCCATAGATAATGGCGGCCATCTCTCCCTTCCAGGACGGGTAGCGCGTCTCAGGGTCGGTTGTCTTGCGCCCCACGGCGGCAATCAGCCTCTCCTTGCCCTCCTGGCATTGACTCAGTATGGCAGAGATGGCGCGGCTGCTGAAATCTGTGGTGAGCTGGAACACTGCTGGTAAATCAAACCTGGGCGGCGCTCGGATGGGGGCCTGTCGGAACTTGTCCTTGAGTTGCAGCAGCTGGGCTTCCATCTCAGGCGTCCAGGTTAGGGCCTTGGCCGTCTTCTGCCGATTCATCTCGTAGGTGAGGTCTGCATACTCTGGGATGAACAGGCGGTAGTATCCAAAGAAGCCCAGCAACGCCAGCAAATCCTTGGGGGTGCTAGGGGCTGGCCAGTCCAAGATGCGGTCAATATAGTCCTCTTGCATGGCTATCCCCTCTCGGCTGAGGGTGTGACCCAGATAATCCACCTTGGACCGGAACAACTTGGTCTTGGCTGGCTTGAGGCGGATCCCTCCCCTGCGGTGGGCTTCCAAGACCTCTCGGAGCCTGGCCAGGTGGGCCCAGGTATCCTGGTGGAAGGTCAGGACGTCGTCAAGGTATGACTGGAGGTTGGCTGTGCCTAGTGGGTTTAGGACCCCTGCAATAAACCTGGAATAGACAGACGGTGCCGTAGCCAGGCCAAAGGGCATCCTTTTCCATTGATACAAGCCCCTGGGGGTGGTGAAGGCGGTGCAGGGCCGGCTATCCTCAGACACACGGATGGTGTAGTATGCGGCCACCGCGTCTAGAGCACTGTAGACACGGTGCCCGCCAGCTCGTTCCACCAATTGCTGGATCCTAGGCAGGGGGTAGCTGTCCAGCTCCAGACACTTGTTGAGGGCCCTGTAGTCGACGGCCCAGCGGGTGCTCCCGTCCTTCTTCTTGATGGGCACCAGGGGGCTGCTCCAGGCGGAGTCCGACGGCTCTATGACTCCTTCCTGCAGCCAAGTGTCCAGTTGTTTCTCCAGTTCAGCCTCTTGCCGCGGGTTCAGATCCCTAAATCTCTGGCGGATCGGCTGGGTCCCTGGCTTGAGGCGCAGCTGCAATTCAACCACATCTGTGCAGCCGGGGGTAGAATTGGAGAAGACGTCCCTGTACTCTGACAACGTAGTCCAGACCTCCTTCTTGAGCAAGGGGTCCTTGCGTAGGAACTCATTGTCTTCCATCTCCAAGGCCTCCCACAACTCTTGCATGTCTATAGGCTCAGCAGGTTCTTGGACCGAGTGGAGACGCGGGGGAGGCGTATCAGAGACCTCCAAAATGTCAGGTTTGACCAGCTCCCCTGCCACTGGGAGGCCAGCATCCAGCAAGAGGGGCACCTCCCCCTCATTGACCACCAGTACTCTAAACACAGTGGCAGAGCCAGGCCTGTGGGCATACAGGCCCTCTGGAATAACAAGGTCCTCCCCAAACCTCTGTTCTGGGGCAGCTAGTTGAATGGCATCCTTGGTGCGATGGCCTACTAGCTCAACAGGGACTGCCATAACCCCGCGGCCAGGCAGGACCACCCGCTTGGCTGTGCGGAGCTGGGGTGGTTGACCGTCAGTTGGAGTGACAGCGCTCAGCCTATACGTGGCTGGTGAGGGGTCAGCCTTGGCTCCGGGACCCACCGGCCGCGACTTGACGGGCTCGGCTTCTGGAGAGGCTGACGTGTCGGAGCCAGGCTTGGCTCCGGGGGCGTCCGGCCACGATTTGACGGGCTCGGCGCTGGGAGAGGCCAAAGTGCTGGGTCCAGCTTTGGCTCCGTGGGCGTCCGGCCGCGACTTGACGGGCACGGCGCCGGGAGAGGCTGGGGCCTGAGAGTTGAGTGTGGCTCCGGGTACATCAGACCGCGACTTGACGGGTCTGGACTCGGGCTTGGCTGGTGGACTGGCTGGAGGTCCCAGGTAGAGGGGGCCAGGTGGACACGGCTGGCCGTTGATAAAAATGTCGGAGGAGAAGATTGGTTCTGGAGGGCTGGCAACCTCAGGAAACGTTGTTGGCAGGCTCTCCCTTGGCACCTTGGGCACTGGGGGCAACCCCATGGCTAGCAGGTTAGCTCCCTTGTGTGCGTTGAGCTCGGCGTCCACCCAGTGTGTGCCTTTCTCAACCACACGCGGCTGCTCAGGCAGGGGGCCTGGCAGAGGCCCCTCATAGCTTAGCTCTCTCTCGGCTGTCTCCCGGTCAATGGGGACGCCACGGAGTGGGATAAACTCCCCACGCGCCCACAAGCAAGGTGGTTGCATGTCGAAACAGAGCCTAGTTCCGAACTCCTTGAGAAAATACCCTCCTAAGTTCAGAGGGTGGGAGAGATTTCGGACCACAGTCACGTGGTATAGATGGAGTATAAGAGTGTGTGAAACTGCCATATATAACTCTTTTAATTTTCCAATTACCTGGAGGGGCTGGCCTTCCTCATTAGCAGTCAGGATCTGGGTGTTGTCCGGAATCAACATGCGTTGCACGCCCATCGCGTGCATGAGGTGCTCAGAAATTACAGCAGACCCTGGTACACAGTTGCCAGAGTCAACCATGGCATCAACCTGTACATGCTGGGCAGGGTCAGGAGTAGGAAACCTCACCCTGATATGGCAGGGGAAGTGGAGGTCCTGCCCTTGAGACAAGGGGGCCTCTCGTTCGGCTGGGGTTGGCAGAAACTTTGGTGGTGGCCGCACCGCAGCTATGGTGGTATCGCTTACCATGGTGGCTTAGACTGTAGCTTCGAATCACTAGAGCTTATTAATTATCACTTGGTCAACAATTTTATATTTATTTTTATCACTTGGTTGACTTTTTATACACAATGATGTGTTGTTATCACTAGGAGCTCTAGGTGTGATTCTGGAAGCACTGGCAGCAGGGAATGTCCGTCCTGCAAGGTTCAGAGGGGTGACGGCGGTAGGGAATGACCCGTCCTACAGCGCCGCTGGTTCGAATCCCGACAAATGGCGGCAGGGAATGGCCCGTCCTGCAGCGCCTCGGGTTCGAATCCTGGGAGGCAGCGGCAGGGAATGTCCCGTCCTGCCGTGCCTGTGGCTCAAAATCTGCTATCCGTCGCAGTGGTAGGGCTTACTTGTGTGCTGAAGCTTCGCAGCCACACATTGCCTTCTTAGGGAGACCAGCACACAGCTGTCTGTCTCGTAGGTTTGGCCTGGGTGTCCTGGGGCTTGTCCCAGCTACACTTGCCAATTTAGACTCAGTTTTGTAGCCGTCTGAGCTAAATTATCCGGTTGCCGTGGCTGCGCACCTAGCGCTACTCCTACACGACACGGAAAAAGCGTCTTAACTGGCGCTTTTAGCAGGCTAAATCTGCTTGCCGTAGGCCAGAGGCCCACATATTGCGTTCAAAATGATGGAAATTCGACCTAAAAAGGCCGTCTCACGGGTCAGTTGGCGGCTGATTGTCCCCTTACTTGCCAAAGGGTCCAATCAGAGGTAGAATAGGCTAGTTTCTGTAAGGCTCGATTGAAACACGCTGACACCAAGTTCTGGTAAGCCGAGCGTACTCGGCCCACGGGGTAACGAGTTCGGATTCAACGGGCCCTAGCCTTTAAGTATTCTACCAAACAAACAAGCAGGATTCAATCATACAGAATTATATATTTAAACTGAATAATATTTACAAGTTATGTTTACTATATATATACAACAAAAATATGACAATAGTTAGGTTTGAAGGGGGTGTGGGGCGCTAGGGCTTAGCGCCCGACGGTAGACAGGCTGTGGGGGCAGCGGTGGTAAAAGGGGAGGCAGTGCCTCCCGATTATATAAGTGCATGATGGACTCGTGATAGTTGCATGTTCAAGTCCCCTCCCCACATTTAGGCAGGCTAGTTTTGACCGCCGGGTGCGGGGTTAACAGCGGTCATGAGATGGATAGTGATATAATAGGATTAGTGCGGGGGGTTTGTTATCATAAGTCACAGCGAAGCAACTCTGTATTCGGCCTGTCCGTATGGGTGTCGTATTACCACAATGCTACTTACATGGATCTAAAGTGATTGATAAATTAATGTACATCCCCAATGATGATAAAATTACCCTTTCTGTAGATTTTAATTATTAGTTGAAACGTTTGGACTTTGAACTTAATGAACCACCAAATCAAAATACAATTAAAGTAAGTTGATAAGCCAACGTTGTATTAAAACTTTGGGGACTAGTGTAATATTTTCTCCTTGTTCTGTGTAGAATATAACAAAATATATCATTATGAACAAGAATATGTAGTTTTTTTATACTCATTTACATATGAATACACTAGTTTTTCTCATAAATGTTAGTTTATTAGTAGTTTGTGACTACTCTAAAAATAACACTGAATTAGCAGCTACAAGTTTTTTTTTATAGCGAAGCTTTTCTATGATTAATTTAGGTATTTAAGCAGTTTTGCAACTTTATATTTATATACATTTATATTCTGCTTATTCAGTTCTAACACTCTACTACAAGTGTTAGTGTTTGTTTGTACTACCATTTATGGATGTTGTCATCCTTGTTTATTCAAGATTTTAGTCTAAATAAATTTACATTTATTTAATAAAATACTGGCTTAAAGTTTAATTATGTAAGAAAAGCTAAGACAAAAATACTGTTTTTACTGCTTAAAATCAATGAAAAGTTCTCATTTTAAACTGAATTAAAAATAAAGGGAAAAACTTAAAATTTTACCATAAAATCAGCATTTTTAGGTTTGAGACCCATTTTAAAATGGTGCAAAAAAAAGGGAAAATATTATGATAATTATACCAGGGAGGGAAGGGACAATGGCTGTTTATTACACTAGTCCCCAAAGTTTTATAATAATGTTGGCTTAACAACTTTGGAGACTCTTACTCAATTTTGATGATTGGTTCATTAAGTTAGGTGTCCAAACGTTTCAACCAATAATTGTAATCTGCAGAGGGGTAATTTTATGAATCACCATTGGGGATGTAAATGAATTTATCAGCTATTGTCTTATCCCTTAAGATCCCTGTAATTATATTCTATGTTCATGATTTATAGTTTGAAATTAGGGCGACCATTAAACTCAGATTATGTGTGTGTGTGTGTGTGTGCGTATGTGTGTGTGTGTGTGTGTGTGTGTGAGATTTTGGTGTAAATATCCACAAGATTTCACCTCAATTAACTATCTTTCTTTTTTTCTGCCCTGACCACCTTAAAACGCCAGGAATAAAAGAGGAGACATAAAGTATCCAAAACTTTGGGTACTTTAATCTAATTTTGATTGGTTGGTTCCAAACTAGTAATTTTGTTTATCATCATTGAGGATGAATATCAATTCATCAACTATTGTTTTACCCCTTAAGATCTCTTACTTATTCATTTATTCCTACAATTAATGAAGGCTTTTTTTAACCCAAGACTTTTTCTTTTTAGTCATAATACAAATATAATCTTTTTTTTGCTTTTTCATCAAAGATAAAATAGGGTTAAAAACTAATAAATAATTTAGTATAATTTCTATAATAGTTATGACCCTGTATTTATGTTTTAAATACTACAATTATCAGAGATCTTAAAGGATAAGACAATGGACGATAAGTTGATATTTATCCCCGATATTAACAAACAAAATTAACCCTTCTGTAGATTAATAGTATTGTTTGATTAGTTTTGACACTACCAATAAAAATTAATATAAGATAACAAGGCTATAAAACTTTGGGTACCGGTGAAATTTACAGTCCAATGTCCCCTCCCTCCCTTGCAAATTTTTAAGATTAATACAAGCGGCGGATCTACTCTATAATTTTATAAACATAAAAAATAAAAAAGCATTGTTAAAAGTCCTATAAATAAAACTATTCTAGTTTAATAAAGTATCTACAGAATCTCAATTTGTGTGAAAAAACAAAATATTTAAAATATAGGGTTATTTTGTTTATCAAAAACATTGGGAACATTAATTTATCATCCATTGTCTTATCCCTTAGAATCCCTGAGAATGATTAAGTAGTAGTTGTAGGAAGGCCTCGAGAGCTATAAACACTTTTGTTTTAATGAGATAAAAATGACATTGCCACTAGTTAACTAGGTCTTAGGGAGGGAGGGAGGGGACATTGGACTGTTAATAACACTGGTACCTAAAGTTTTATAACCACATTATCTTATTTGTTGGATAAAAAACTTTCACTGAAAATTTAGTTGTTAGGTCAAGACTGGTAGTGTCTAATAATCTACATTACAAGGGGTAATCTTGATTATCATAATTGGGGATGTATATCATTTCATCGTCCATTGTCTTATCCCTTTAGATCCCTGTGCTTAATAGAGGTCAACTACAGGCTTCCTGGTTCATTTGTAACAAACATAAAACAATAAGAACCTATTTTTCTTACCAGTAGAGTCATTCAGGGATCTACAGGGATAAGACAATGGCTGAATAATTGATGTATGTCCCCAATGATAATACACAAAATTCAACCTTTTGTAGCTTACAATTGGTAGATTTAACGTTTGGACACTCAACAAAATGTACCCAACGATAAAAAATCATAAAAAGTCCCCAAATTTGATGAGACAACGAATAAGAAAACAGTCTTATAAAACTTTGGGAACTGGTGTAATAAACAGCCCAATGTCCCCTTCCTCCCTGCCAATAGAGAGTCATTTGTATTTTAAATACAATAGAAGTAGTAGAATAAAAAAGATAAATACTAAAAGTATTTTTTTTGTAAGTGTTAATGTCCTTTAAAATCTTGTAAACGGCTAAATCAAAAACTATATAAATTTTAGAAAAGTTCTATTCTGTGTATTTACACAGAAAAAAACCTACACATAATTAGTGTGTGTTGTGTATGAGAATAGTTAGGTCTAATAAAAAGTATTTTTCTGTGTAACTTTGTAAATTTACACAGAAAATCTACACATAATCAGTGTGTGTGTGTGTATGATAATTAGGGATCTAAAGGGATAAGACAATGGTTTTTAAATTGATGTACATACCCAATTATTTAAATTACCCCTTCTGTAGTAATTTGGACTATCAAGTTTATGTAAAACCAATAAAATTTAATAGTCTCCAATTTATAAGAAATTTATTATAAAACTTTGGGTACTAGTGTAACAGTCCCCAATGTCCCCTCCCTCTCTGATGTGAATAGTTGGGTCTAATAAAAAGTTATTATAAAACTTTGGGTACTAGTGTAACAGTCCCCAATGTCCCCTCCCTCCCTGTGAGAATAGTTAACTAGGTCTAATAAAAAGTTATTATAAAACTATGGGTACTAGTGTAACAGTCCCCAATGTCCCCTCCCTTCCTGATGAGAATAGTTGGGTCTAATAAAAAGTTATTATAAAACTTTGGGTACTAGTGTAAACGTCCCCAATGTCCCCTCCATCCCTGTGAGAATAGTTAGCTAGGTCTAATAAAAAGTATGGCCTTCAGATGGGGAGGTAATTATATTTGCTCTGGGCTATAAATTGGGCTATGCTATGCCCTCTCATAGAATAACAGGGTGTCCATAAAATGTAACCCAATGATGATAAACTAAATTACCCCCTTCTGTAGATCAAAATCAATTGTTGAAAAGTTTAACATTTGGAAGCAACCAATCAAAATTCAAATTACCCAAAGTTTTCTTTGCCAACGGATAAGATAAGATGGTTATAAAACTTTGGGTACCAGTGTAATCCACTTTCTCAATTCTCCTATTTTTTCATGTACATTTTAATTTAACTTATATGGCATACATTTGAAAAAAAAACAATATCTTGTGAAATATGCAAGTTTGAGGCATTTTTTATCTTTTTTCTATGGACACCAAAGTCGGCAATTTTGTAAGAATCATGCAATTATTATTAATTGGGAAATACAGAGAGAGAAAGAGAGAGTAGGAGAGTTTTATGTAAAAAAAAAAAAAAAATTGGGGGGGGGGGATGGACAAAAATGTATTTTTCTTAAGGCAGTTTATTTTCTAGAGGGTAGTGGTACCTTCCCTAAAATAGTTATAATCCTTCCCAGGACCTATTGTAAAAGAGAACTATATCGGTTCAGCGGTCAGCGAGATCCATCGGTATACATAGAGAGACTCTCAAACATCCTGTTACTTTTATATAAGGATACATTAACAGCGGATGAACTAAGACAAATGCTCCCTGAAAATCACAGATGAACCTTACCTGAAAATAAAAATACATAAATCAATATTTTTTTTATAAAAAAAAGTTTAATCAAATTAACTTTTGCAAATCTGATTAATTCGGAAACAAGAATGACAACATTCATAAGTAGCGAAGCTCTTAGATAGTTATCGAGGCTTTATATGAATTGATGAAATTTAGACATCTATCTTTCATAGCTGCTGAAAATACATAAATAATTTCCCAATCAAAAGTACCGACAGACAAAGGGAGTTAAAAGCCAGAAATTCTCATTATAATTGTTAGTTGAAAAGTTTGAACACTGCTATTTGAACCAACTTGTCAAAATTCAGTAGAAGTAATTAAAGATTTTAAGTTGGGTACCAATATTATTTATATTTCAAAATACAGACATATATCTCTAATTATAGAGAAGCTTCGCTCCTTAACAAAAAATCCACAAATTCTTGGTAAAAATTAAACATGGCAAAGTCTGGACATTATTACTATTGTAACTTTTCCAGGAAATAGTTAATTTGTCAGGGATCAGAAGGGATAAGACAATGGCCGATAATTTGATGTACATCCCCAATGATGAGAAACAAAAATAGCCATTCTGTATATTACAATTAGTTATTGAAACGTTTCAAAACTCAACTTTATGAACCAACCAATAAAAGTCTCCAAAGTTGTTAAGCCAACGAATAAGAAAACGTTAATATAAATCTTCAGGGACTAGAATAATAATCAGCCCAATGTCCCTCCTCTCTCATAGTTAATTTGTGTGGTGTTCGATCATTCTGCAATTGTAGCACAATATCAGAACAGCAAATTATTACAAAAGCACAAACTACTAGAGAGGAAGGGGACATTAAGCTGTTTATTATTTGTTGGCTTAACAACTTTGGGGACTTCTGATTCGTCGGTTCATTAAGTAGAGTGACCAAAAGTTTCAACCATTAATTGTAATCTACAGAAGGGGTTATTTTGTGTATCCTAATTGGGGAAATGATTGCACACTACCAGACACAGAAGTCAGTCATTTTTCAATTAATAAAAACTTTGCATTAATAGAAGGAAAGTATTACGTCTATTTACAATTTTTTTTTCTAAAGCAGCTTAAAAAAATATCTCTCTTTTAACTATCCCCAAAATATTCATCGTATATTAAAGTAGTAAGGTTATTAATGTCTGACCGTTAAGATCTCGTAAACAACTTTCCAATTTTATTGAATCTATTAAAATGATTGCTAATAAAATCAAAAATAAAATGTGTTGATTTAATTAGGGGAAATCAAAATACACTTCATTATTACATCAAGAAATTCAAAATAATTCCTACCTATGAATTTAAATTGTTTAACACCGATTTTTTTCCATACAAAAAAAAAGAAATTACATTTGCAAATAAAAAATGGTCAATTTACATAATAAACTTCATGTTTAGGGGGAAAATATACTCAGATGAAATCATGAGAAAATATTATGAGGATTTTACTTAAGGTCTGTTGATTTTTTTTTGCAAGGAGACAAAAAATGTTTTTATACCTATAAAGTAGTAAAGTTTTTTTGTCTGAAGCCTTTAGGGGTTAGAAACATGTACTTCAATCTAATTAATCAGCTTTTGATACGGCTATCCAGTGCACAAATTAGCAACCGAGCCATTTATTCATAGATAGAACCTTTAACCTCGATGCCAACCTAAACAGCTACTATATTTTCAAATTTAAGTCTGATTAAAACCGGCATGTCTGCGAAATCCTTCCCCTATAATTTGCAGACAATTTTTGCATGATTTTTGCGAATTGGCAACGGTATATAAAAACAAAAAGGATGAGAGAAAGGGTGGGAGGGGGGGGGGGATAATCTTTTGGTGAATTTTATCAAAGAAAATTGACGGATTTTTTGCCCATTAATTTGATTTTTTGGAAGCTACGGAAAATTTGGGCCCTGAAGCGAAGCATCTCTACAATATGCATCCGTCTGTCTGTACGGCTTAATAGGTTTAAATTCTCATGGAAACACTAACGCTAATATAAGTTTCATATTTTCATGAAAGTCTAAGCTTTTTATTTCCAAAGGTTTGATAGAGGTGATTTAAATTTTTAAAGGCGTAAAGTGAGGGGTTTCAAAGTTTGAGAATGATAAACACCCCTTTGCCCCCAAAGTAGACGTCTATGGCCTATTTATATAAAAGGCACAACAAAAACACACAAAAATTGAATAAATTCATCAAGAAAACAAACTCAAGCTAATTGCATTTATTCAAAGTAGAAAATAAGTTGTACAAAAACATTGAATGAAGAAAAAGGAATATTTTTTCCATAAATAAATTGATGTTTAACACAATGATAATAAAGAAAACTACGTATACCCCCCTACTGTATTTTTAGATTTTTGGATCTAGTGTGAATCCACACATGAAAAACAGTACCCAATTTTTAAGCTCATGAATGAGATAATTATAAAATTTTGAGTACCAGTATAATTAACATTCAAATATCCCCTCCCTCTCGGCAAAAAATAAATTTCAATTTAATATTATTTTCTTTTTCGATTACATGTTTATTGGAAGCAGAATAGTTTCTTTTTCCATGTCTCTTTCTCTGCAGCTATATATAATTAAAGAAATCAATCATAGAAATGTCTACCAATCTATTAAAAGGAACAAGGAATAGTTTTCATAAAATTATTATGAGAGAGAGAGAGAGAGAGAGAGAGAGAGAGAGAGAGAGAGAGAGAGAGAGAGAGAGAGAGAGAGAGAGAGAGAGAGAGAGAGAGAGAGAGAGAGAGAGAGAGAGAGAAAGAAAGAGAGAGGGAGAGAGAGAGAGAGATTGGTAGATAGTTGGATAAATAGATGGATGGATAGATAGATGGATAAAGAAATAAATAGAAAATTATCTGCTATATATATAATATATAATCTATCTCTTTTTAAAATCTTCTATCCTATTCCAGAATTGAGGACACCCGTCCCTATCTCATGGTATCCCCCCCCCTCTCTCAACCAGAAAAATGAAAACCTAACTACTATTTATTTTTTCTCTCTCTCTCATTCTGATTCTTATAATGGTATTTCTTTAATGCTACGAAATTTGTAAAAAGTTTTAAAATAAAAATATGTATATACGTACTATAAGGAGCATAAGATATTGATTGATAAATAAACCGATTGAGTTCTCCATTTTAAGAAAGCTTGCCGCAGGTATTTCATTTTTAGGCTATTTCATTTTAAGATATCATTTCTTAGGGTGGTTTTAGGCTATTTTGCTATCCATTCTACCCCTCCGAATATGGACCCCTAAATGCTACACAAAATCTTATAGAGTAGCTATAATATATCAAAAATTTCTATAATATTTTATAAACATTATATGAGCACCCCCTACTCAGTTATACTTGAGAAAAAGCCAATATGCAATTATCGACTACAGAATAAGAGATACCCAAACACATCAGGGGTATACGAGTAGGGCAATGGTCTTACAGATTATACCTCATTGTTATGGGAATCATCATGAAAGCCTTAATGTGCAATTATCGACTACAGAATAAGAGATACCTAAACACCAGGGCTATACGGATAGGGTAATGGACGTACAGACTTTCTGGTAATGATTATAAGTGTGGTACGCTTACTAGATTATACCTTATTGTTTAGGGAATCCGTACGCAGGTTTAAAAATATCCTATTACTCAGGGAGGGAGGGGAAATTGGTCTGTTTATTGCAGTTGTCCCTAAAGTTTTTAAAAAAAGGTTTTCTCATTCCAATTTTGGTACTTTTACAGAATTTTGATTGGTTGGTTAATTTTCTTGAGAGTCCATATTATATTATTTGTAATTTATAGAAGAGGTAATTTTGTGTATTATCATAAAGTATGAACATCAATTTGTCGGCCATTGTCATATCCCTTTAGATACCTGCCTATTTCTACATCCCTGAAAAAGGGAATAATTTGGGGGCAGGGTTTGGGGGGGAGGGGTCGAACAGAGATATCATTTCTTTTAGCTACCTAAATATGCAGAAACGATTCCCTTATGATTTATCCTATCTAAAAAAAAAGGGAAAAACGGTTTTATATCGAGAATAACGTCATAGAGTAGAAGAAATGTTTATTTTTAGTACTTCTACCTAACAGTATATCGATAATAAGTCAGCTATTCCCACTTTGATCTATTGCCATATATAGTCGACACAAACTATCATAAACTTCAGATCTCAGATATAGTTTTTGAGGAAGTTTTACAAATATCTTAAGATGGTTTAAGGTGATTTTATTTCTAGATTAAAGTGGTTTTAGGCTATTTCCCTGTTGTATAGAAAAAAGGAGGAATATTGAAAAATGTGCAAAAATTGGTTGTTTCCCCCAACTAACTAATTACCATGCCACGACTTAAGGGTGTGGATATGTTTCAACAAAAAAAAACTTTACAGTTCTTATGGTTAAGGATACAGAGAAAGAGGGGACAATGGGCTGCTTATTACACTAGTACCCAAAGTTTTATATAGCAGTTTCTATTCGTTGGTTTAACAACTTTGGGGACTTTTAATGTTTTTAGATTGGTTGCTGCATTAAGTTGATTGTCCAAGCGATTCAACCACTAATTGTAATCTACAGAAGAAGTAATTTTGTTTATTATCATTAGGGTTGTATATCAATTTATCGATCTTTGTCTTATCCCTTAAGATCTTTAACTTTGAAAACTATATTGTATACAATTTGAATGCTTTATGACAGATATTATTAACATTATATTTTTAATTGCTGTTTATTATATTGCTGTATAAAACCCATAGTATTATAGTAGACTTTGGTCCTTGCCAACTAGCCCTTATCTTATATTCTTCCTATTCCCCTCTTCCACTCTCCCAGGAGTAAAGGGTTAATTAACTTGGCAATAAAGGGTTAACAGTCATACTAGAGATGCTAAAATTGTGATATAGGCTCGTTAAGAGTAAGGGGAATGCATTTTCCTAAAAACAGCTAAAATTCATTACCATTCTCAGTTAGGAGTTCCAGACAACGGTCGTGCAATCAAAGAGTTTAAAGTCTGTTAATTGTTAGGTTTAAAAATTGCAAGATAAAGTTTATTGCCTATCCCTAGATCCCTGGCGAAAAAGCTGAGATTTTTGCATGAAAAATGGTCTTATCATTATTGGTATATCTGTTTCTTATGAGTACATATACATATACCATCCTATAGCATATATATATTTATTTTAGAGGTGTGTATTCAAATCCGCATGCTGTTTAAAATTCATAAATGGACACAATTAAAAATAAATAAGGGAGAAGACAATGGACATTAAATTGATGTATACTGTATTCTGTAGATTAAAATTATTGGTTAAAAAGTTTGGATCCAACCAATCCCAATTCAATCAGAGTTCCCTAAGTACCCAAAAATTATGAAAACTTGTTATATTACTTTGGGTACCAGTGTAATTTTCATTTCAATGACCCTTCCCTCCTTGAGCTAACGAAAAGGAACAGTTTGTTCTGTTGTAATAATATACAGTTCTGATGATTTAATAATGTGATAGAATTGCGAAAATGAATGCACATACCAATATTATCAATAATATCTGTTGCCTACTAAAGTAGTAAGTTGTCTAATTCTATGTGAATTTGCGTGTCATAAAAGATCTTTAAAGGACAATCAAATTAATACACCCTTTAATAAATTTGCAACTGTGTTTTTTTGCAAATATAATTCACTAGGCAGTTATAAAAATAGCCAAGAACCTGTTAGGATTATGACACAAATAAAAATGTAAGATGGGTTGAAAATAAAAAAATAACAACATATTTTACTGTGTCTTTTGTATGTTTTGATGTAATTTTGTGAATATTTAGTATAACTGTTTCCTTTAAAATAATGTTTTTAAAAAAATACACTACAAAAACCACAAAACGCCCTTGTAACATATAATACAGGTATCTAAAGGGATAAGACAATGGCCGATGAATTGATGTACATCCCCGATGATGATACACAAAATTACCCCATCTTTAGATTACAATTAGTGGTTTAAACGTTTAGACACTCAACGTAATGAACTAACCAAACAAAATTCCATAAAAGTCCCCAAAGTTGATCAGCCAACGAATTAGAAAAAGTTAATATAAAACTTTGGGGACTAGTGTAATAAACAGCCTAATGTCCCCTCCCTCCCTGAATTTTAAAGACAGATGAATAAAAGTAGCTTCACAATTTTGACAACATTTGATTTAAAGATTTAATCTGCTTTAAGGCATAAGATGACAATTTTAAAATTATATTTTGAAGATTCCTTTAATAAACTGGCAATTTTAAAAATGAAATTAAATATTTAGCCGGCAGTTATTTTGGCCCAATATATGAGGAAGATTTTTATGTTTCCTTGTAATAATGTTATGGGTGCCAGGTTTTTTTAAGGCCGAAAACCGTAAAATATTTTAGAATTAAAACCATATGGTAAAATATTATAATGACAAAAAGTTATGTAGCCCGTAACCCTGCATAATTACGGAAATATATCAAAAAAAATTACACCCACGTTCTGACAAAAAGTACGGAAATACCCATACAAAATGTTGACACCAATGTTCTGATTGTATAATATAACCTACAATGACCAAAAGAAAATGATATGGCCAAAAGCAGATTGGGGTAATAATAATAATCACTATGATATTTTACCAGAGGTTTAAAAAAGTAAAACAAAGCAGGCAATGATGGTCTCGGGATAGTTTTAGGCTATTTTTCTCCCCCTGATTTTATGATTTTTATTTCATCATTAGAGGAAAATTGTGTTTAATACGATGCTATATATGATTTTTTACAGTATGGCTGAGAACCGGTTCTAATCCAGTGGATATTAATCGGTTTCGAGGAAACAATTTTTCACAGCATTTATATATTTCTTGATATTATGTGAGTGTGAAGTAAAAAAAGCTGTGGCTGCCAAAAAACTTTGGGTACTTTAAACAGCTCTTTGGGTACTTTTCCACAGCATATATATTCATCTATTTCTTGATATTATGTGAGTGTGAAGGAAAAAAAGCTCTAGCTGCCAAAAAACTGCTCGCACACCATAATTTAAACATCAAAACAAATTATATGCGAGACTCCAAGGAATCTAGATGGATGGGACAATGGCCGATAAATTGATGTATTTCCCCCAATTATTATACACAAAAAAGTTGTATCAACTTTTTTTTTTATAGCTAGCCGGTCCTTTTAGTAAGTAGTAGATGTAAAATTTTTCATAGAATTCAGATATGCAATCGTTTTTTTTGTAGACCTCTTATTTTTTAAGTAATTTAAGTTTAAAAAAAAAAAATTAAGTCGATTTTAAGGTACTAAAATGCAACAAAAAAAAAGAAAGAAAATGGCCATTATGAACAAAAATAGTAAGATCTTTAATTTGACACCTTACTTTTTCAATTCTGTCAGGTAATTATTGAAAAAATCGATTTTTTTAAACCCACGAGAATAAAAACTTTGAACTCAATTTTATCATTTCACAAGTAAAAAAATATGGGTTCATATATACCTTTAGAATCAGAAAAATATTACGAATCCATTGTAAGCAAAATTGAAAAAAAAAGTTTATAATATAGTATATAAACTACAATAAAAGGAATTATATGAAAATATCATATTATATTGTACAGGCAACGTCTTAACTTTTGAATTGGGTATAAAAATGGGAAGGGGGTATAGAGGGGGTAAAGAGGGGGTAAAAAAGGGAAGACGATAGTGTTGCCAGAACAAAAAATACAATTGGCCATTTTTATATTTTTTTATTTTTTTACTTTTTTTCAATTTTGCTTACAATGGATTCGTAATATTTTTCTGATTCTAAAGGTATATATGAACCCATGTTTTTTATGTCTGTTTGAGAAAATATTTAGGTCTAAAGTTTTTATTAAACCGAGGTTAAAAAAATAGATTTTTTCAATAATTACTCAACAGAATTTTAAAAGTAAGGTGTCAAATTAAAGATCTTACTATTTATGTTCTTACTGGCCATTTTCTTCTTTTATTTTGTTGCGTTTTAGTACCTTAACCCATTAGTGCCGAGCGCCACTTTTATGGGCCGATCGAGCTGTAAGTTTCAGGGAAGCTTTATAATGGTCAAAACGGAATTCGTATTTTTTTGTTTTGCTCTAGTGGCGTGCACAGGAAAGTTGCAAAAAAACCCGGTTCGGCTTGGCCATAAATACCAACCAGGCATTAACACCCGTTTTTGGTGCTTTCCCCCAGTTTTAAAACCCGGTTGACCTGTATAAACCCGGTTATTTTGACCAAAAATCAAAAAATGTAATTTTTGAACGCCAAAAGTGAGATGAACACTTTTTAGAACTTTGATACGATCCGTAATTGAAAACTACACAACCTCATGTAATCTAAAGAGCTACAAGTATAATACGAAGCGATTTATTTCAAATTTCGTGTTTAGCCGGCGATTTCGGGTAAAAAAACCCTGTTTTGTTGTTGTTGTCAAAAAAGATCTATTAGTGAAACCGGGTAATAAAAATTTCAGACTCAAAATGGAAATGCCGAACCGGGCCTATATAGGGCGTAAAAAAACGATAAAAAAATCATATAAAAAATAATAATTTAAATAAAACGAATTCACAAATAGATGTACTTGTCAATAAACATTAGATTTCACGAAAAAAATCAGCGACTTTACTATAAAAACAAAAAAGTTAGATGGGGTATTTTGAATTGTCATGATTTTCAAACTTTGTTGATCTATACCAGCAAACGGAAGTAAGCTAAACTGCCAGCTCCAGGGGGAAATGAAAGCCAGGGTAGTAGAGGGGGGATTCATACTGAGAATGATGCAATTATGAAGCCGGAAACCGGTTTTTTTTCCATTTTCTGGCACCGGGTTTTAAAACCCGGTTCGGCACTAATGGGTTAAAACCGACTTAATTATTTTTTTTTAAAACTTAAATTACTTAAAAAATAAGAGGTCTACAAAAAAACCGATTGCATATCTGAATTCTATGAAAAATTTTACATCTACTACTTACTAAAAGAACCGGCTAGCTATAAAAAAAAAAAGTTGATACACCTTCTTTATCTATAAAATAGTAGGGTTTTGTTGTCTGATACTTAAGATTTCAATAACTAATGAACTGATTGAGTTCTTCTTTTTTAGAAGGCTTCACATAGGTCCCAGGATGGTTTTATGCTACTTCATTCTTAAATTTAAGCATTTAGATAGTTTTAAGCTATTTTCTGTCCCCGTCTTACCATTTGAATGCAGAGCCCTGTGGCAAGAAAATGAAGGCAAAAGAAGGAAAAACACAAGATTTTTAAGGGAAGCTTATTTTTTTTACCATTGTCTTATCCCTGTAGATCCCTGAATTTACGGGGAAAGTGAGAATTAGGGTAAAGAGAGAGAAAAGTGGAAGCGTTTCATTTTTGGCTCAAAAAATATGTTAAATATTCATTTGTAAAGTGGGGCAACCAATTTTTAAGGTAAAAAAAGTTTCTTTATATTCAAAATTAGTTTAAATGGCAGAAAAAGAGCTTTTGAAATGTAAGGTTAAGTTCTCAAATTAAACTAGTACCCAAAGTTTTATATATCCTTAAACGACTTGAAATTTTGGGTACTTCTTATCATATTTTAATTGATTGGATCACACTTAGAGTATCCAAGCTTTTCAACCAATAATTTATTGCTGAGGGTGTAATGTAATTAAACTTCCTTTGTCTTATCTCTACTTATAAAACCTCCCATTTCGAAATTTTTGGGTCAAAAAATTGGTAGGCCCACTTTACATATTATGAAAAGGCTAATTTTAAATTCAGAAGTAGCTAAAAAAAAGAAATAGATATATTATTACTAGGATGTTACACCAGATTTTCATGTGAAACTCGAAACGGGCTAAAAACGATATCCCCCATCCATCCCCTCCCCTCTTACTAGATGAACGTACCGAACAATAAATGATGTTCATGTTTGCAACCTACATTTTTCCCCTGTCATAAAATCCACGTATATTCTATATCCATTTATGAAGAAGCTGGATGGACATAAGAGAGTTTTCTTTCAAATTATGCCAAAAAAAATTAGAAGGGGGATGGGGGTTAACAAGGATAATGTTTTTAAGTAGCACAGCTTAGAACAATTTTGATAAAATAAGAACAGTAGGTTAGAAAAGTAAGATTATAAAGAAAAACATACAATTATTTTTTGAATTTTTAGAAAGAAAAATTAATAAGTATGAAACACTAATGTTATTGAATTTTCTCGTATTTATCCGAAACCGATTAATATCCAGTGGATTAGAACCGGTTCTCATTCATACGAAAAAACTATGTGTAGAATCGTATTGTATCCAGCTTTCTACGAATATATAAGTATACAACCATAAGATTAAAATCTTATAATAGTACATTTTATATACTCGGAAAGCTGTTTATAATACGATGCGAGAAATAACTATTATGTTTCTTTACTTTTAAATTCACCAGTAACCAACCCTATAAGTCTCTCTACCGTAGGACAAACGTACATACACACTCTAATTATAGAGTAGCTGCGCTACTTTTAAAAACATGAATGGTCTCTCATAAAAATTAGACCATAAAAAGGACCATTAAAAAGAAATGTATATTAAATAGGTTTTAAGATAATTTTAAATTTTAAGTAGGTATCATTTAATGTATTTGAGTAGCTAAATTTGTCTCCTTGCTACTTAAAATCTTTAAACGGCTAAACAACAAGTTTTTATGCCTTTCATGCTATTCTAATGACTAAATGATAAAATAAGTACAAACCCTCCCTAAACCAATATTGCACGCCCTTGAAATCAATAATAATACCCCGGGACTCGAGGGAGGGGACATTGGGCTGTTTGTTACACTAGTCCCCAAATTTTATGATAAAGTTTTTTTATTCGTTGGCTGGACAACTTTGGGGACTTTTATCGAATCTTAATTGGTTGGTTCATTAAGTTGTGTGTTTAACCGTTTTAAACCACTAATAGCCATCTACAGAAGGGATAATTTTGTGTATCATCATTGAGAATTAACATCAATTTATCGGCCATTGTCTTATCCCTTTATATCCCTGAAAAATACCAAAATATCCACAAATATCATTTTTACAATGACAGTTTTGAAATGGGAAAAAAATGAAAAACCACTTTAAATTTTGAACATTTCTATTCTTGCAATATTAAGAACAGTTCCTTTTAAGGAAATATCCTTACATTTTTTTCATTTTTAAGAAAAGCGAAGCTTTTCTATATTAGCTTTTGTCATGTTTGATTTCAAATTCACATAAGGATTCCAATAACAAACAAGTACAATTTAGAAAAAGAAAAGTAACACTATAATCAGCCTTTATTTGTCGATGTTCGTTTGTCAAACTATCTTATTTATTAAGCTTCACTTTATTTGGGTATTGTCATCCTTGTTTCATTTTATAAATCAGTTTTTAAATATTATTTTTATTGTTAATTTTTTAAAATCATATCAAAATCATCCAATCCTATTTTATAAAGTATTAGGGTTTGTTTTTGTATGAAGCTTAGGATCTAAATAACTACTGAACTGATTGGGTTATTTATTTTAGGTAGGCTTTACACTGGTCCTGGGTTGGTTTTAGGCTACTTTTAAGCCTCATTTTTTGAAGACAATATCCTTAAATGTATAGAACACAGCCCCTAGAAAATGCAAGAAGACACAAATTTTGGGAACATTTATTTAGCATCCAATGTCCTATCTCTTGATTGATTGATTGATTAGCCATAGTCTCTTAATGTTTGGACCTAAGTAGTCATGGAGTAGACTGAGACACTTTTGTATAGCCACTAGGGCTATCAAGCTCCACGTTCAAGCACATTATGACTTGACCCGCTATCTCATGAGAGCTACTCATTATTACCTCACCCTCGCCGAGTATGGCAGGTGTCCCAAATTAAGTCACCGTAATGAATGACGCTCTCCGCAGAGGAGCTTGGGATAAGGGTAGTACTGATATTATGTACTTGACTATTAAGTATCCAAACTTACTCAATAATCCCCTTCTTACACAACCAGGGGAAGTTGCGTGAATGTATTCAACTGAGAAATTCGAGTTTCAACATGGAGACTAGAACTCGAACTCTCATCACCGTAACTCAGTGCGTTACCACTGAGTTACGACGCCCCTTTATGTCCTATCTCTGAATTGTAGCGATGCATTTGTGTTTAAATGTCTAAAAGTTGATGTGGTAAAAATTTTGATTTCAGGATATTCCAGGGTTATAGGGTTGGGATAATGGCCTTTAAATTTATGTACATTCACAATAATGCTAAACAAAATTAACCCTTCCGTTGATTACAATGAGTGGTTAAAAAAGTTTGGATACTCAAATAAATAAACCAAAAATCAAAATTTATAAAAAGTCCCCTAAGTTGTTGAGCCAACTAATAAGAAAACTTTGGGGACTAGTGTAATAAACAGCCTAATGTTTCATTAATATGATTTTGGGTACCTCCTATAAATCTAACCCTTTTCTCTTTAAAAAAAAAATATTTTATTTAAAGAAACATTATTATTTTTTGTGGTTATTTTTAGGCTATTTATTTAGACTAAAATATTTTAAACAAGGATGACAAAATCCATAAGTAGTGATTAATAATCATAAAATAAGAGGATAAGATAAATAATAGCAAGACCGACAGACTGACGGACTAAGTAAGTTGTATATTGAATACTCTTTGGTAAGGGGTATCTTTATAAAATGAATATCTAAAATAACAGCCATGAAAATAACATTTCCAACTGTGCGGACGGACGTACAAATTGAATTATAGAGTAGCTTCGCTACTAAAAATATATAAATAAGCAGAAGAAAAGTTTTCTTTTTGTTTCCAGAGTAATTAGAGTTGTTAATGTTTGTATAAAGAACAATAAAATTTACTAGGAGATGCAATTGCAATAATGGATTTAATATACGTGGATATATTGACAGGGGAAAATTTGGCGTCAATTTAGGTGGCTAATATAGACCATATTTATTACTTAGTTCGTTCATACAGTAGGGGGAAGGGAAGGGGATTGGGTAAAGCGGGTGGATGGGAGTATAACTTTAATAGAGTACATGATAATCTAGTGCAATATATCCAAGTAATAAAGTATCGATTACTGCAATTAAAAGATGTAAAGAAAATAAAAAACTAGGCCATTTTAGAGGACAATTATATCCATAATTAAGTTAACGAGAAACTAACCGCTGAACCGATATGGTGCACTTTTACAGAAAAATTTCGCATAGGTCCTTGGAAGGTTTATGACTATTTTTTGAGAGAGGTAACACTACCCTCCGAGGGAAATCGCCCCTAGAAAAATAAGCAACCACCCAAAAATTGTTGTAATATCTGTCTTTAAATTACTTGTTCTATTTTAGTGAATGGGCCTAAAAACTTTGAAAACTAAGTTTAAAAAGTTTTTCTGTGTCTCTTTCTTTTCTTTTCTGTGTAAATTCTCGTACTTCTTTGGAAAAACAGGTATTTTTTAGTAGCGAAGCTGCTCTATAATTATGGTAGGTCCGTCCGTACGGAAGGAATGTCACTTATCGTAAATTTAGGCTTGTTGCAATTGTACTATCGATTTAAAAATGTACATGACGATTCCTGTAACAGTTAGGTACGATTTAGAAAGCGTTGCTACTCTATATTCGTTACCAGAAAGTCCATACGTCCATTTAAAACATGCTGAAAACTACCTTTTTTAACCAAATTGTATAATATTATTATCCTATTCATCTGATTTAAATGTAATGATGATTACAATAACAATATGGTACAATATTAAAAACAAAGCATCAAAATATATTAGTGTGATTTTAAAGTCTGATCTTAGAGGTTTGCAATTATGGATGTTGTTATCCTTATTTTAGGGTTTCATACAAAAAATCTAAATTATAGATGACATAAAGTCCAGTGGCTTTTTATTGGGGGGTATCAAAAATATCCCCCCCCCCCCCACAAAACATCAGGAGGAAAATTATTGTCATTGTTCAGTGCGATTCTTAAAATTTTAAACGTTTCCAATTTTTGTCAACTTTCAGAAATTATATTGAATCAGAGAGAGAGATAGAGGGGACAATGGCTGTTTATTACACTAGTCCCCAAAGTTTTTTGGTATCTTTTCTTATTTATTGGCTTAACAACTTTATGGACTTTAGTGAATTTTAACTGGTTGTTTCATTAATTTGAGTGTTCAAACGTTTAATCAACAGAAGGGGTAATTTAATCATCATTGGAGATGTACATCAATTTATCGGCCATTGTCTTATCCCTTTAGATCCCTGAAATTGAATCTGAATTTTGAAGCATACAACTTAAAGGCTGAAAATCTATGTAAACAATTTTTGAGGGAAATATTTTAAGGATTGAGCTGAATGTTTTTGTTGAAAGTTGTTCTAGGTAATCAAGAAACACAAAATACAAAAGAAAAGGAACAAACTTTTTATTATGTAAAGAGTAAGAAGTCTAATCCTTAAAAATTACATTTTTGACAACCCTAAAATATATTTTCAACTTTAAAAAAATTGTAAATATATTTATGTAAAAATACTATTATCTCATCAAAATGTGTTTAACGTGTTCCTCAAAATTGCTTTTATATTTTTTTGCAACCCACATACCATCAAACAACTCACACAAACACACAAACACACACACATACACACGCACAGCAGCGCAAACATGTTATTTCATAATTTTTAGATTGTAAGATATTCTCTTTTTTTAAAGCAAGCGCTACTCTATAATTGACATTGTCTGTCCGTAACGATAAGGGGGAAATGTTATTTTCAGGATAAACAGCTAAAATATTTGGTCCGTCGATCTTTTGATTGTGCGTCAAAAGACATAAAACATGTTAACCCGGGCCTTCGGCCCCTTTGGTCTAACAAAACTGGTAAATCTTATTTTATATTTTAATATCCGCGAAAAGATGTCTATAATACGCTGCGATAAATAACTATTCTAGGACCTTACCTGGAAAATATTGGCATGTAGATACTTGATCCTGTTGTGTGCCAGGTTCAGCAGGACCAAGCTGGTCAGGCCGGTGAATGACCGCTGGGACAAGCAGGTAGTGCAGGGGGCCTCCGGGCAGGACAAGCACGGAGTGGCCAGCTGGTTGTACGAGAGGTCCAGCACAAATAGACGGCCAAGTGGCGCAAATACACGGTGAGATAGCACTGATAGTCTGAAATAAAAATAATGATTGATAGATAGATAGATAGATAGATAGATAGATAGATAAACGCTCTTTCTATGTACCATCTAGTAATACCCCAAAAATAAAGTTTTAAAACTTTGGGAGAAGATTCATTTTAAGTCCATTGCTACATTCACCCCTCTCTATCTGATAAAAGCGCACGCCAAATGATAATCCTATATCATGTTTGGCTAATCCAAAAACAAACAAAAAATTTTAGACAAATTTAAGTATTATTATTATTATTATTTCTATTATGGACATAAGAAAATAAACACAGAATTAGAGTGTTACAATATAATTACTAAAATTATTAGTCAATTTTTAGCCAATTTAAAAAATCACGTAAAAATGGATGTAGAATATACGTGGATATTATGACAGGGAATAAATTGTCGTCAATTGCTAACATGGACATAATTTATTGGTCAGTCGTCCATCCATTATAAATGAGAGGGGGTAGGGATAATTATTTTTGCCAGCTACAAGCTTTACTTAATTAAAGTACATTATAATCTGGTGTAAGATCCAATTAAAAATAAATCCGTTGGCGTAAAGTAAAAATATAGAATGTATACTAAAAACAATGTACAAATTTTTGGCCTAATATTAGGGCATAATTGTTTAGCTTCATTATAAAAACACCTATGATTTTCCACTTAATAAACAATAAATTGGATTAACAAATATGAATTCAACTAAAATTTGTGGAGTGTGTTTTCACTTCCGCAGTAGTATAAGAAGTAATAGGATGTCTAGTTGTGTGTGTGTGTCTGTACCGAAGAATCTCGCTAACAGCCGAACCGATATGGTTATACTTTGCAATGTAGCTTCTTATAGGTCCTAGGGGGGTTTGTAACTATTTTGGGAGAGGGTATCCCCAACCTCCCAAGATATACCAAGTACCAACCTTACAAAAAAGCTACCCCACCCCAAAAAAAAAAAAAAAATATTTATTTATTTAATTGTGTATTTTTGCAATTATGAAAAACTATGCGAGTGTGATAATATTCATTTCTACTGATTTGTTAATGTGATAGCTAACCTATCAAAAAAAAGAACACAGCCTTTTTTCTCTAAATAATATTATATTATATTTTAATTTATATCATTATAAGATTAGCAAAAAAAGCAATTTAAAAGCATCTGTTCATTTTTTATAAATTTGCTCTTTTTAAAGAAGCTTAAAAATGTTCAAAATTTTATTATTTTAGATATTCAACTATTACAATTTTAATCTTCTAAATCCTATTCTATTACATAAAGTAGAAAGGGTTTTTTAAGTAAAGCTTGATGTCTACCGATTGAGCTACCAATTTTATGGAAGCTTTTTTACTGGGTCCCTGGATGGTTTTAGACTATTGTTAAACTTTCCTTACTGCTTCGAATATGCTAGAATATATATATATATATAAATATATAAATTACCTACACAATTTTTCTATTAAAAGGCCGCAAAAAGGCAAAGAAAAACAAACAGAGTATGTAGACTCGTAGAGACTTTATTGAGCTATAAAAGTTGCCCATAATTAACGTCTGTATCATTAGATATGACCATAAAATCTTTACTTTATATCTTCAGCCCCTCAATAAAATGTCTCTATCAGTTCAGGGAGGGAGGAGACATTGGGCTGTTTTTGTTACACTAGTCCCAAAAGTTTTATAATAACATTTTCTTATTTGTTTGCTTGATAACTTTCAAGGGTTTTAATTGAATTTGATTGGTTGGTTCATTCAGTTGAGTGTCCAAACGCTGTAATCTATCCTACTGAAGTAAAGTTCTGACCAATTAATGAGGACTAAGTAACAACCTAAATTGACGACTAAATTTCCCCTGTTATAATATCCACGTATTAATTTAATTCAATAAAATCTAACGATACATCTCTCTTCTTCTTGAAATAATTTATATTTTCTTTCTCCCTCTCTTCTAAAATTAGTTGTATATAAGATCTGTTGCTGATTTTAATTAAGGATCTAAAGGGATAAGACAATGGCAGATAAATTGATGTACATTACCAATGATGATACACAAATTTACCCCTACTGTAGATTACAATTAACAACGTTTAGACAATGAACTTGGTGGACCAACCAGCCAAAAAGTTGTTACGGTAAGGAATACGAAAACTTTATCATAAAACTTTGGGGACTAGTGTAATAAACAGCCCAATGTCTCCTCCCTCCCTGCAGTTTAATCATCTAACAAAGAGCTATTTAAGTCGGTATTTGAATCATGCTAAAGCTTTAACAACCCGTTTGAAACAGACAACTGGCTAAATAAGTATCGTTATCAGTCTGACAAAAGATGAAGGGCACATTGGACTGTAAATTACACTGGTACCCAAAGTTTTATAACCACGTCATCAGAGTAATTTTATCGAATCATGATTGATTCCAAACTAGAAATAATTTTAATCTACAGAAGGGGTAATTTTGTTTATTATCATTAGGGATATACATTAAATTTAAGTCTTTTGTCTTATCCATTTAGATCCCAGGAAAACTCTGAGAAAAAAATTAGAGTATAAGAGAAGTAAAAATAAAGAAAACACTTAAAATAAATACTAGAAGTCAAACTTAAGTGGTTATCAACTGTCTATAGAAATATTTATTTTACAGAAATTGCTATGGTTATAAATAAATGGAATAAAAATTCCCATAGGTTTAATTTCTAAATCCAATCTAGGATCTTAAGGGACAAGACAATGGATGATGAATTGATGTGCATCCCCAATTACGATTGACAAACTTACCCTTTCTGTAAATTATTATTAAAAAAGAGTTCTGTATATACCAATCAAGATTTATTAAAAGTACCCAAAGTTTTGAAGATTATAATTTATAAAACTTTGGGTACCAGTGTAATTTACTGGCTAAATATTTTGCTGTCTTGGACACCTTAATGTAAATTTGAAGTACATAACAAATTGTATAGAAGCTGAGCTACTATCTAATAAACTACATTTTTTAATATTAATATGATTAGTAAATAAAAGAATGATTGAATGAATGGGATAAAAAAGGATTATCAGGGGGGGAAGAAAGGGATGTAGATGACTAAAAAATAAATAAAGGCCCCTAGAGACCTATAGGTTCGATTTTTCGGGAGGGTTGCGGTTATGTTATACTCCCCCAAACAGTTATAAACCTTCCCTGGATCTATGAGAAGCTACATTGTAAAGGAGAACCTTATCGGTTCTGCGGTTAGTAAGATCTTTCGGTACAGACAGACAGACAGACAGACATCCTGTTACTTTTATATGAGAATATTATAAAAAATGATTCTTTTTCTTATTTTTTGTATAAACCATCCTTAAACCATGAGGGATTATATTTTGGATAAAAAGATTATGTTTTACATGCCTAGATTATACTACCATACATATTACAACATACAGGGTGAACCTAAAAAGATTATGTTTTACATGCCTAGATTATACTACCATACATATTACAACATACAGGGTGAACCTAAAAAGATTATGTTTTACATGCCTAGATTATACTACCATACATATTACAACAACATACAGGGTGAACCTAAAAAGATTATGTTTTACATGCCTAGATTATACTACCATACATATTACAACATGCATGATGACCCACAAAAAAATAGTCCTTTAGAAATGATATTAAAGACCATTTTAAGTTATTATACAAAATTTCGGGTATTTTTATGAATTTCTTTTTTTAATGATGGCATTATTTGAAAGAAAAAATACAAGACATTTGACGATTTTAAGAAACATCTTCTTAAAATTTTAAAAACCATGTTTTCAAAAACTACAATAAAAAATCTACCTAGTTTTTTTAAAATAATTGACAAAATTACCTATAGTTTATATTATATCAAAAATAGTTTATTAATGTGTAAGGTATTTTATCATTTACTCTTGTTCGTAAGAAATTTTTTTTTAATTACCCTGTATAATATATATTACATTAGAAATAGACAATAGTAAAAATTATCTACAAAAGACTATACATATACAGGGATCTAAAGGGATAAGACATTGGCCGATTATTGATGTACATCCCCAATGATGATACACAAAATTACCCCTTCTGTAGATTTCAATTAGTGGTTGAAACGTTTGGACACTCAACTTAATGAACCAACCAATAAAAATCTAATAAAATATCCCAAACTTGTTGAGCCGACGAATAAGAAATCGTTATTATAAAACTTTGGAGACTAGTGTAATTAAACAGCTCAATGTCTCCTTTCTTCCTGATACACATATAAACGCATTCATATATATTTTTCTTATTTTTTATGTCTACACATTATGATAAGAATTAATGTATTTTCGTCTATCATTTTTGCTATAAAATATCCCATTAAGTTTTAAAAAATTGTATTTTCTTAGTTGTTAAAAAAAACACAAAATAATATTTTTTCAGTATGGCATCTTATTACAGACAGTTTTCCACGAATATTAAAACAAAAACTTTAAATTAATGTAAATTTTGTTAGCATGGCCTTCGGCCCCTAGGAGCTAACAAAACTGGTTTTAATTTAAATATCCGCGGAAAGCTGTCCCATGCGATAAATCACTTCCTCATAATTACTACTTTTTAATAAAATATATCCTTTATTTAGATTTCAAATTTCCCTTTCAAACCCCCTCCCCCCCATAGAATAAGGAGGAATAGAAGTGAAAACCCTAAATATTTCTGGGAAATTAGAAGAAATCTTTGACTTGCGCAGTAAAGACAATATTGCTGAAGTACAAATCACAATGACTAGTTGGACAAAATTGAAAAAAAAAATTATTTGTATCAAAGTCTAATAGATACTGTTAAATATTTGATTAAACCTTTGAAATTTAATTTCATATTGTGTTTGTAAGATTTATCTTTGAATATATTGCTGTCGTTTACAGTGGGTACTCTTTAAGATATTAGTGTTATAGAATGAAAACCACCGCTGTAATACACCGCTTGAGGTTGTTCCAGCATATGATGCTTGGTCATTTTAGACAAAATGAAAAGTTACTTTTAATGTACACCTTTTTTTGATAAGTATGATTGACCACGTTTATAATTTTTAAGGGTCAGCTAAATTGGTACTACCCCTCCCCCCCCCCCCTCCCCTACCTCAAGTTCATGTATGGATGTAGTTGCTAGTATGTATAATCAGCTGTTTGAAAACAGCATAGGAGCGAAACCTATCATATAAATGCTGAGACCAATAATTTTGGTACATTTTTGAAAAGAAAGTTGCTTACTTTTATTAAAATTTTTAAGGCTTTGCACATAAAATTCGATTTTAATCCATTGTGAATAGGGAAAGGAAAGGTCGAGGCTTGGCTACAAGGCTTTTAGTAAATTATTGCAAAAGGAATTTATTTTGAATATTTTTTCAGAATAATTACTTAAATCATGTGATTTACTAACAGCCTTGTAGCCGTTTTAGTCTTTCAAATGTTTCAATTTAGATTCAGGCTAGCCAGGCAGAATCTTCTACCTGGATTCTATTCTATACTTTAACTTCTTTGCTCCCCCCACCCATCTTTTAAGAATTATTAGGGATCTAAAGGGATAAGAAAATGGCCGATAAATTGATGTACATCTCCAATGATGGTACACAAAATTTCCACTTTTGTATACCTTTTACAACTTAATAAACCAACTAATCAAAATTTAATTTAAGTCCCCAAAGTTGTTGAGCCAACGAATAAGATAACATTATCATTAAACTTTGTAGTCTAGTATAATAAACAACCCATTGTTTCCTCCCTACCTGATTTCAACCCCTCTTCTGCTATTTTGGTTTTGAATTGATAACATAGACACGAATAAGGCAACGCAAGAAAACTTTTTTGCCTTTACAAATTTTATATAGGATATATTTTTTAGAATGTTTATTGCTATCACAAATCTTAAGGGATAAGACAATGGACGATAAATTGATTATTTATTGTATTACCCATTATGTGGGGTATAATCATTGGTGTACATCAAGATTTAATGAAAGTTGCCAACGAATGAGAATTCGTGTTTGGTGACTAATTCAATTTATACTCCCATGTCCCCTCCCTCCCAGGGTGCTATATAGTTAGTCTGCCTTTTGTATGCTTTTGTATTGTATACTTCCCCCCCCCCCCTTACTCATATATAATATTTAACCCTTATACAGGTTTTATTCTACTATGGGTGTGTTTTCAATTACGCATGTTTATTACATAAACAAAACAGCTAAAGCTATATTTTCTTACAGGAAGGGGGATATTTATTTTACTATACCCCCAAAGTTTTAAATTAACGTATTCTTATTCGTTTGCCTATCAACTTTGGGGACTTTTTGTTGAATTTGGATTGGTTGGTTCATTAAGTTGAGTGTCCAAAAGTTTCTAGTTGTACTCTAAATTTGGAGATGTAGAACAATTTATCGGCTATTGTCTTATCCCTTTAGATTCCTGTATTTTTTTAAATTCGAGGATTTTTTGAAAATATATTAGACGATTTTATAACGTTGCTGTAAAAAATTTCATAATTTTGTATGTTCACCTAACGGTGTATGATGAAAATTATAATAAGGGTATCTGGTTTGAATTATAAAGAGAGTCCAAAATATAATATTCTCAAAAGCAGAAGTTATTAGAGTGCCCAAAAGTCTTAAATTGGTTTAGGCATCTAAAGGGATAAGACAATGGCCGATAAATTGATGTACATCCCCAATGATTATACAGAAAATGGCCCCCTATGTAAATTAAAATAAGTACGTTTAAACACTCAACTCAAATCTATAGTCCACAAAGTTGTTATGCAAACGAATAAGAAAACATTATGATAAACTTTGGGGACTAGTGTAATAAACAGTCCATTGTCCTCTCTTTCTGCCTAAAACCATCATGAGAAGTGGTTAATTGCTTATCAATGTCAATAAAAATCCGTACTACTTTACATATGATGATAGTATTGAATAATTCTAGAAATATCAATCTTTAGTACGTAGACACTTCAACTTAATTTTAATATTTTAGACATTCTAGAAATTGGACTCTATTACATTTGCTGCCCAACGACTTCTGTAAGTCATCAAAAAAACCTTTTCATAAATACACAATAACACGGGAGGGAGGGAACATTGGGCTGTTTATTACACTAGTCCCCTAAGTTTTAAAATAACGTTTTCTTATTTCTTGGCTAAACAACTATGTACTTTAGTAAATTTTGATTGGTTGATTCACTAAGTTGAGTGTCCAAACGCTTCAACAACAAATTGTAATCTATTAAAGGGGTAATTTTGTGTATGATCATTGGAAATGTCCATCAATTTATCGGCAATTGTCTTATCCCTTTAGATCCATTCAAAATAAAACGAAGCAAAGCCATTCAAAAATAAGCTCAACTAAACATTCTTCAAATTTTATCTTATAAGACAAAGTTTTTTGAGGGCAAAATGGTTTTTATTCCAGTTGAATTATCTACCTATCCTCTATTTTTTATTTTTATAGTAAAGTCCATGTATTTACATTTTATTAAGCATAAATTATTCTTAAAATGGTCAAAGAATTTTAAATTGTTCAAATTTTAGCAAGCTATTAAACCTATGTAATTTTAAATCATTAAATACTATTTTTACAAAAAAAAAATTCTTTACAAAAAAATCAATGATTTTTTATCAATAAACCTTTTCTTAATGTTGCGCTTTTGATGTTTTTTTTTGGGGGGGAGGGGGGTTAATATACCCCCCTGTTCATGTCTAGTTTATGTGCCCAGGTGAAAATTTGAAAACTCAACGGGGGGTTACCAGCTCGCAACCATGGTTACAGGGATTGATCATATCACAAAATCTGATTTTGGTACCCAAAATGATCTTATTTATTCATTAGCATAACAACTTTGGGGACTTTTATTTAATTTTGATTGGTTGGTTCATTAAGTCGAGTGTCTAATTTGTTTCAAATTTGTAATCTACAGAAGGGGTAATTTAAAGGATGTATCGGTTAATGTCTTATACCTTTAGATCCCTGGAAGAGTATAGGTGCTCATACAGAATATATTAACATAATAACAACCTCACGGCAAATATCATTCCCCACCCAAGGTTTCTCGGACCCAGGAGCCGTGTTTATACTTTAGATCCGGAAAAGAAGTTGTATCAACTTTTTTTTTTATAGCTAGCCGGTTCTTTTAGTAAGTAGTAGATGTAAAATTTTTCATAGAATTCAGATATGCAATCGGTTTTTTTGTAGACCTCTTATTTTTTAAGTAATTTAAGTTTTTTAAAAAAATAATTAAGTCGGTTTTAAGGTACTAAAACGCAACAAAATAAAAGAAGAAAATGGCCAGTAAGAACAAAAATAGTAAGATCTTTAATTTGACACCTTACTTTTAAAATTCTGTTGAGTAATTATTGAATAAATCTATTTTTTTAACCTCGGTATAATAAAAACTTTAGACCTAAATATTTTCTCAAACAGACATAAAAAACATGGGTTCATATATACCTTCAGAATCAGAAAAATATTACGAATCCATTGTAAGCAAAATTGAAAAAAAATAAAAAATTAAAAAATTAAAGAAATGGCCAATTATTTTTTTTGTTCAGACAACACTGTTGTCTTCCCTTTTTTACCCCCTCTTTACCCCCTCTTTACCCCCTTCCCATTTTTATACTCAATTGAAGAATTAAGACGTTGCCTGTACAATATAATATGATATTTTCATATAATTCATTTTATTGTAGTTTATATACTATATTGTAAACTTTTTTTTCAATTTTGCTTACAATGGATTCGTAATATTTTTCTGATTCTAAAGGTGTATATAAACCCATATTTTTTTATTTGTGAAATAATAAAATTAAGTTCAAAGTTTTTATTCTCGTGGGTTAAAAAAAATCGATTTTTTCAATAATTACCTGACAGAATTGAAAAAGTAAGGTGTCAAATTAAAGATCTTACTATTTTTGTTCATAATGACCATTTTCTTTCTTTTTTTTGTTGCATTTTAGTACCTTAAAATCGACTTAATTTTTTTTTTTTTAAACTTAAATTACTTAAAAAATAAGAGGTCTACAAAAAAACCGATTGCATATCTGAATTCTATGAAAAATTTTACATCTACTACTTACTAAAAGAACCGGCTAGCTATAAAAAAAATAGTTGATACACCTTCTTTAGGCATGTTAGCATCGTCCTAACAATTTAAACCTTGCACAAGAAACATCATATTGTTACAACAGCACAAACTGTCCCTAAGCTAATTGATAAGACAATAGACATAAATTGATAACTATTTCCAAATGAGGATAAACAAAATTACCCTTTCTGTAGATTAACCTTATTTGATGAAAAGTTTGGGCACTACAAGTTATGAACCAACCAATCAAAATACAACAAAAGATTTTGACCCAAAGTGGTTATAAGACTTTGGGAACCAGTGTAATTTAGATTCCAATGTCTCAACCCCCCCCCCCCTATTGGGTAAATATCCCAAAAGGGCTCCTGTTTAAAAAAACCGACCCCCTTACTATGATAACAAGCTATTTAAACCCTTCCGTCCACAATTTATATTTCTCTAGCTAAAATGGGGGGGGGGGGGTGGAGAGGAGGCGAAGAAAAAATATTTGTTTTTACTTTTTCCGCCAATCAAAAACTAAGAGATCCAATTAGGTAGAAAAATGAGTTTTGAACCCCATAAGTTTAATGGCTTATTTTTCAAATATTTCATTGCTATCTTTGATTTGATCTTTTTTATGTTATTCTTAATACAATGTACGGATTAACATATTTTAAAGATAGACATTCAAATAAAAAACATGTTTTTAAAGACTTAAATTAACAAGATATTTACAATTTTAAAATTAATTTTTCGTAGTTATTATATCATATAAACAAAAGTATGTGGTCCTGAAAATAACGCCATGTTGATAATATGTCATCCATATGATAAGTCACAATGGTATCCAAACTTTTATATGAAAAAAAACTTTGGGTATATTTATTGAATTTTGATTTGTTGAGTAATTTTGTTAAATGTATATCAATTTATCATCCATCGTCTTGTCCCTTAAGATCCATTATATCAACTAATTTCAAGTCATAGACGGACAGATGGACGTACTGACGTTTCAATTTTTAAAGTAGCTGCGCCTCTAAAAAGGATTCCAGACATATGAATAAAAGAAATTGATAATATAACACAAAAATAGGATCTATAATAAGTGGATATTATGACAGGAGAATTTTTGTCTTCAATTTAGGTTGCTACTATAGTCCTCTGATATTGGTCAATACGTGACTCCATAGTTAGGGGATGGGATGGAGGGTATCTTTACATTAGCCAGCTTGAAGAAACATTCTTTCAGGATATGCAAGAATCTCTCACAATATCCACGTATTATACATCCATTGGTTACAAAAACAGGATATTCGCTTCTTTAATTCACCCCCCCCCCACACTTCATCCTTTGACAGAAATATTTTTAATACCCGCCCCCTTAAAAACGTCCCCCGCCCACCGTTATTGTATTATTATTATTATTGAAATGAAAGCAATCCCCTCCCCCTAGAATTTTCAATGGGTGTATATTCACTTCCACGCATTAACAAATCATCAGAACCGCAAATTCCAGTATGGCTTCGAAACCGATTAATATACGCTGGATTTGAACCGGTTTTAAGCCACACTGAAAAATCGTGAATCATATTACAACATTTTTCCACGAATATCAAAATGAAAATCATAAATCAATATCAGATTTGTTAGCCCGAGCCTTCGGTCTCTCGGAGGTAACAAAACTGGTTTTAATCTTATTTTTTTTAATATCCACGGAAACCTGTCTATAATAAGATGCGATAAATAACTATTACAATGAACAATTCAGGGATCTTAAGGGATAAAAGCATTGGACACATTAATGTACACATTCATTATGATGATAAACAAAATTACCCCTTCTGTATATCAAAGTATTGGCTGAAAATTTTAGACACTACCTACTAGTTTGAATTCAAGGAAAGTACCCAAAGTTACAGTGCAAAAACTTTGGGTACCACTGCAACATTCGGAAGTGAATACACACACACAGAAATATTTGTATGATAGATGTGATGTCGGCTCTTGTAAGAGATTATATATTCACTGTTTTTTTTGTCTGTTTTATTTCAAAATAAAATTTATGTATAATTGTTATTTCTATAGCAAAAATGACACTTAAAATTTAAAAAAATGGGACTCTTATTGATTTATTCAGACATCTTTTCGCTGGAGCGAATGGGATCTTATTATCATATAGTCTTCTCTTTTGTTCTTGGAAGGTTTTAATCTATTTACCTCCCAATTGAGTAACCTCCCCCCCTTTTATCTTTTTTAATTAAATGTTTATCTGTCTGTCTGTTTGTTTGCATAAAAAAAATTATCATTTTCAAAGCACAAAGAGCTTTCTCGTATCGTTTGTCTGTCTATCTGTCTGTTTGTTTGTCTGTCTGTATGTATGTATTGATATTAATAGGATTAAAGTATTATAACTCATGCCTAAACTGGTAGTTACTCCCCCCGCATGGATAGATACTCAACAGATCTATAGGATAGATGTACATATATACATACAACTACCTTCCTTTCATTTTCAAAGACCTCTCGTCTGCTTCTAAATTATTTTCTGCTACTTGGCTGTGTTAATATAAACGACACCATTAGTTGATTTTCAATGACCCAATAGAAAAGTAGCACAAGGTGGTTGCGATGGGGAGATACAGTTATTTAATCCTTTCTCCCTCTAGTGTTTTACTCTATTTTACTGACGGACGGACAGACAAAGTGTATCAAAGAGTTGCTTCAAATAAAAATAAAATCAAAAATATGATTAGATCTTATTTGATCAAATAGCAGAAAACCATTCCCTAGTTGTGTTATATATAAGAAGAAGCTTTAACTCTTGAATTGAACAATTGGATTACTCAATTCTTCAGGGTTATAGGGACATGACAAGGGGCTATATATTGATGTACATCTCCATTGATGATTCACAAAATACCCCTTCTGCAGATTAAAATTAGTGGTTGAAACGTTTGAACACTCACTTAATGAAACAATCAATCAAAATTCAGTGAAGACCCCAAAGTTGTTTAGCCAACGAATAAGAAATCGTTATTATAAGACTTTGGGGACTAGTGTAATAAACAGCCCATTGTACTCTCTCTCTCTCTCTGAATTGGATTACTCAATTCTCCAGAGCTGTAGGGACATGACAATGGAATATAAATTTCTCAGGAATCCAGTGATAGGACTATAAAAGATAAATAAATCCTCTCAAATATATCCTTATATAAAAGTAACAGGATATCTATGTGTTTGTGTCTATTTATCTGTATCGAATGAGCTCGCTAACAACTGAACCGATATGGCTCTCCTTTACAATGTAGCTTCTCATATGTCCTTGGAAGTCTAATAATTATTTTAGGGGAGGGTACCGCCACCCTCCCAAGAGAAATTGCCCTTAGTAGAATAATTGCACCCTTGATCATTTCGTACTTTTTCTTTTTAAACTATATTGAAAACGCCCCTAGAGACCTCTAGGGGCGCAACCGCTAGTCTTTAATATTTGATTTTAAATCCCCTTTTTGAATATATATCTTATATTTGTCGATTATCTGTAAAACCTATGATTATATTCATATTAAAACTTTTCCAAGGATTTTCAAAATATTAAAAACTTTGTAACGTAGAAGGGTTTTTTTGTTTGTTTGAAAAACTGTTTTGTTTCTAAATCTTTTATAGTATTGTGCAGAACAGGGTTGAATCTAGCGAACTAGTTATTTATTACATCGTATTATAGACAGCTTTCCGCAGAAAGCAAGACTGACAAATCTTATATTAATTTTATAATGTCAATAGAAAATTGTCTGTAATACGATTCTATACATGATTTTAAAGTTTCCTGCGGAAATAAATCGGATTTAGAGCCATACTGGAAATACTAATTACAGTATTTAATGTTAAATGAATAAAATACTTGTTTCCTTTAATTGTTAAATACCTTCCTCCCAATTTTTAGTAGCGAAGCTACTCTATGATTTGGATCTTTTTTATACTTTGGACACTATCATTTTAATCTATATAATATAAATTTTGTTTATCGAACACTTTTTGTAATTTATTGTCCATTGTCTTATCCCGTAAGATCCCTACAATAGAAATAATTATAAATCTTTATCCTATTATACAAAGTAGTAAGCTTTTTCTTTGTCTGAAGCTTAAGATCTTATTAACCATTGAACCGATTTGGTTCTCCTTTTCAGTAAAGCTTCTTATAGGTGTTGTGGTGGTTTTAGGCTATTTTTCTGCCCTTCCATAACCCTTTAAATATAGAGCCCCGGGATTCTAGGAGCTAGTATTAATAAAAAAAATATGAAGTTTGGAGGCAAAAAAATTCTTGGGGTGCAATATCCCCATCCTTGTCAAACTAATGAGGGTTAATTATCCATTCGTTGACTTGATAATTAAATAATTAGTCATTTGATCCTTAGTAGTATTTTTTATAATTATTAGTTACAAATTATCATTAAACAAAAAGAAATAATAAACAAGGATGACAACATCAATAGAATCGACGCTAAAATCAAACAGTATGATTTAAATGGATGTACGGAGTACCTGGTAATTACTATAGAGTTGCTACTCTTTCTAAATCGTACCAAACTATTAAAGGAATCATCATGCAAAGTTTCAAATCGATAGGACAATTGTAACATATCAAAATTTACGATATCAGATATCTGTTAAGGACAACCGAACCTGTTTATAGAAAATCTTCGCTTTTAACAAGGAAATTTATTTGTCCATAAGTAGTGCAACATAGACAAGCTATAGGACAAACGGACAGACATGCCATATTTATAAAAAAAGGTTCGCTACTAATAAGCAAATGTCTTGAAAACTGCTTATTATTTTGTATGGTAGTTGTTTTTACGTTTTTATACTAAATTTTAGTCAAGAATGGAGGGATGGGACAATGGGCGATAACTAATTCCCCCTCCAAATTTGTGTGTGTTAAGTTTGCAATGTGTAGCTTATAATTACACTGGGAGGGGGGGGGGTGGTGGTATTAATTTAAGTACATCTGACTATTCCCTTCTTCCCTGGTTTTAACTGAGGAAGTTTATGAAAATTGCTTCTTTTGAAGTAGTTTAGTTTAAACACTAAGCTGTAATATAGCTAGCATAAAAATGCCTAAAAGGCGGTGCTACCATTTCTAAAAATCTGTTTTCGTAAGAAAATAGATTTTTATTATCATTTTTGGCTATCATAGTAAAATAATATTATTATTCCTGTTAAAATAAATAATAATTTCAAAACATAATGATTTTGAGCCTTTTTCACATAAAATTTGTATGGGAAAAATTGTCTTTTTAACTTAATTTTTGAATTGGCGATTCCTAAGAAAATCAAAACACCATAATAAACATTGCATAGAATAATTTTAAAAGTTTTACGACTGAACTTTGTATGGTAATAAAATCTATATGTGCAATTAAAAAAGTTAATTATTTATAAAATTGAAGCACCTCTCTAAGTTATAAGAAGTCACATTAACTAGCGGAAATCGTTTGTGTTCAAATGGGATAAACTTGCTCAAAATGTTCCTTCAACTAACTTATTTTGGGGGTTACGCCCCTAGAGGCCTTTAGTTGCACTTTATGTGGGGGTGGGAGGCTGAAGTTAACCCCCCACCCGTTTAATTTTAATTTTTTAATTTAAAAAAAAATTTGGGAAGGGTATAATTTTTTATAGCCCATTTTTCTTGGGAGATTGTTGTACCCAACAGTTGTAAACCTTCCCAGGACCTATGAGAAGCTACATTGTAAAGGAGATAAACATCGGTTCAACAGTTGACAAGATCTTTTAGTACACACAGACAGACATCTTGTTACTTTTATATCAGGATGAAGGCTTTAACCAGTGGGATGTCTGTCTATTTGTTTGCGGAACTTTTAATGGAAGCTTTAAATTTGAGGGTTCTTCTAAACCACCTATCCGTAAAAACAGTATTTCAAGTTCATTAATATAGAGAAAAATAGAGAAAAAAGTGACAAGAAAAAGAGAAGAAAAAAAAGATATCTCCAATTCTTGTCTTCTAAGAAGTTTGGTTGTGAAAAAAAAGTTTCTTCGTAAAAATTGACATTACAGTAAAATAGGAAAAAGTTCGGCCTTCTCACTTTTTCTATCTCTCTCCTTTCCTTTTCTCTCTCTCTTTTTCTTTCTCTCTTTCTTTCTTTCTCTTTCTATATTTCTTGATGACAAGGTGGTAAAAATAAGGGCTCGGCACCCGCAGATCAAAAGTTTACTCTAAACTTGTTTCTAAAATGCTAATCTACAAATACAATTAGCATTTTTGAGTTTGATTTTATTGTCGAACAAGCAGCGGCTGCCGAGCCATCATAAAAATTGCTGAGGGGAAATATTTAATCATAATGGTTCAAGCAAATGCCTTTAAAGTTAGAGAGAGAAAGAGAGAGGGAGAAAAGAGAGAGAGGGAGAGAGAGAGAGAGAGAGAGAGAGAGAGAGAGAGAGAAAGAGAGAGAGAGAGAGAAAGAAAGAGAAAGAAGTAGATAGATAGAAAGAGAGAGAGATAGAGAGAGAGAGAGAATGAAGGAAAGAGTAATTTCAAGAAAAAATACAATATCCCTTTTTTTATATTTTGCACCCTCCCCCCACCCTTCTTCTAAAACACCCAATATACTTCCACAAGTAAAGTACCCATTGTTTTTGGGTCAACAAATAAGATAAAACTTTGGGTACCAGTGTAATCTTCAGTCAAAGTACCTCCATGATCCTTTTCTCGTGCTATGCCTACATCTATGTAAGAGAAGATATGGAGGGGGGGGGGGTGTAGTGAAGCTTCCCATGAAAAGGAAAATGCGCCAGTGAGTGCCGAGAGAGAAAGAGTCGGAAGTGAGGTTAACATTTTATTTTACTACCAGCAGCAATTACAGAGATATTTATTCTCAAAATAAAACTGTTCATAAGATTAAAATTAAGACATACTTATTCAAATTTTATAGTTTTGGGACTTTTGTTGAATTTTATTGGTTAGTTCAAAATGTTAGTGTTCCAACTTTTAAACCAGTGAGTTTTTTCTATAGAAGGGGTAATTTTAAGTATCATCATTGGGGATGTATCAATTAATCGTCAATGGTCTTATCCCTTAATTATCAAGATTCCATATCCCTATCCTAAGTTCTGATGTTCTACAGCGGAAATCTTAGGTTAACTTTTACCTAGTATATACAACACACATTGGATATAATATACGTGGATATATTACCTAGTATATACAACACACATTGGATATAATATACGTGGATATATTACCTAGTATATACAACATACATTGGATATAATATACGTGGATATATTACCTAGTATATACAACATACATTAAATATAATATACGTGGATATATTACCTAGTATATACAACATACATTGGATATAATATACGTGGATATATTACCTAGTATATACAACATACATTGGATATAATATACGTGGATATATTAACAGGGGAAAATTTATCGTCAATTTAGCTTGATAATATGACAACAGATCTATAGTATAGATGTATATACAGACAACTACCTCCCTTCCTTTTTGAAAGACCTCTTTCGTCTGCTTCTAAACTATTTTCTGCTACTTGGCTGTGTTAATATAAGCGACACCATTGGTTGATTTTCAATGACCCAATAAAAAGGTTGCACAAGGCGGTTGCGATGGGGAGATACAGTTATTTGGCCCTTTCTCCCTCTAGTGTTTTACATATGGACCTGATTTATTGGTCAGTTCGTTCATCTAATAGAAGGGGAGTGGGTGGAATGAGGGTATCGTTATTTTGGCAAGCTGCGAGTATCACTTTATTACATCCAAGTAATAATATATCCATTATATACACACAGAGATATTACTGCCATAGTATTCCTTTTAAACAGCTAATTTTATTGGCTTATTTTAAGTTTTCCTTTTTACATCACCAATGATGATAAACTAAAAAACACCTTTTGCATATTTGGTAAAGTATTGGATAAAAAGAATTTTTAACCAAACAATCAAAGTACCCAAAGTTTTTAAGATAACGTGGTTATAAACTTTGGGCACCAGTGTTATTTACAGGCCAATGCTCCCACCCCTCCCTGCTTATTGTCGACATAATGCATTGCTATTTTATTGTCGACAAGTTTATTTGCGAATTTGATGGGACACTTTTTTACTGCAATGTTATATGAGTGTAAAGACAAGTGTGCATTCGTTTCCGCATAAGAATTACATTAAAGGGATCTAAAGGGATAAGACAATGGCCGATAAATTAATGTAGATCCCTAATGATGATACACAAAATTACCCCTACTGTCGATTACAATAAGTGGTTAAAACGTTTTAACACTTAACATAATGAATCAACCAATCAAAATTCAAAAGTCCCCAAAATTGTAAAGCCAACAAATATCAAAACGTTATTATAAAACATTAGAGACTAGTATAATAAACAGCCCGTTGTCCCCAATCTGGTCTTATTACGAATAAAACACTATGCAGATTTTAAAATATACGGAATTCTATGCACACTATAAAGTATATGTATCTTGATTCTTGTAAAGTTTTTACTTAAATCATTTTTTACTTTATTCTATGAGTTGAGAAAATCTGCACTTTTTAGATATTTTAAAGGACTAATTTTATAGCCTAAAACCTTCCAATGATCAAAACTGATTGTCTAATAAATTTAGAATACCAACTTTTGGGTATTTTTGTTGAATTTTAATTAGTTGGTTCATTAAGTTGAGTGTTCAAATGTTTCCATTATAATCTACAGAATTAATAATTTTGTGTATCATCATCGGTAAGGAACATCAATTTATCAGCCATTGTCTTATCCTCTCAGATCCCGGAAAAAAATAAAGAATGATTTTTATCGTGAAAAAGTGGAAATGGGGTACTTTGTACTACAACCAGAAAAGATAGACTGATAAAAATCAAACATTTTTCTCTTTTCATATCAGTAAGAAATGAAATATTTTTCAAGTAGGGCTTTAAAACTTATTTATATCAACTGGATTAGAACCGTTTCCGAGTCATACTAAACAATCATGTATAACAATTTTCAACAAATAGTAATACTAGCTTTGATGGCTTGGGCCTTCGGACCGTCGCGTCAACAAAACAGGAATTTTTCATTTTATTATCCCCATATAGCTTTCTATAATTTGAATACTTTCTGCTCTTATAAGTGAAAATTTATATGAACTGAGATGGGCTCCTACTCCAAGACTTTACTTTGTTGTCCATCCGTCTGTCTGTTCTTATATTTAAAAGTTACACAATCATCTTGTTTTTAAATTTCTTCCCCCATTTTGCAAAATTACGCATTTCTGGACAGATCTGACCTTGGTAAATATATTTGCGGGGTGTGTAATCACTTCCGCATATTATAAAATTATCATAGTTTTTCATACTCGCAATAAGGCATATGCTGTCTGTGTTTGTGTGTGATTGTGTCTGTCTATCTGTACCGTATGATCTAGCAAACCGATCAGCCGATATGGTTCACCTTTACAATTTAGCTTCTCATAAGTTCTGAAAGAGTTTTTTAAACCTCATAAATTTGTTTACTTAAAAAATTTAGAGGCAGCGGTCGACTTCATCCCCCCTTCCCCACCTCAAGTGCCCTTAGCAGGGTTTCGGATCCGGATCCGGATCCGCAAGGATCCGCATATTTTGAGTCCAAGGATCCGGATCCGGATCCGCAAAAAAAATGCGGATCCGGATCCTTAGACTCCAAAAAATGCGGAAAAATGGAAAAATCTACCTAAATTTATAAAAAATCTCAGACATTCTCTTGATGAGAGCCAATCTTTAAGGTTTAGGTTCAGACTTGAAAATTAAAAGTATTTTTGACTTCGAACTAAAGAATAAATTTTTTTTGAAAAATTTGGTGATTTTATTTTTATTGTCAAAGATCCGGATCCGGATCCGGATCCGCACTGACCAAATTTTGAGGATCCGGATCCGGATCCGCATAAAATCAATGCGGATCCGAAACCCTGGCCCTTAGAGGAAGGATCAGTTTGTGCTGTTGTAATAATATGCGGATGTGATAGAACACCTATGTTTGTGTGGTCCTTCATGTTTCTCATGTTTCAGGGATATTAAGGGATAAGACAATGGATGATATAAATCTATATACATCCACAATGATAATATACAAGATTACCCCTACTGTAGATTAAGGTTAGAACTACCAAGAACATTAAGTAAAAGTACCCAAAGTTTATGCGCTAATTAATAAGATAAAACTTTGGGTACCAGTGTAATTAAAAGCACATGGTTCCCTCCCTCCCTGACATTTTTAGATTTTCTTTTAATGTTTTATTTAACTTTTTGCAAATGTGAAGAGATATCAGGAGAAGAGATATTTAAGTTTGTATCAAACATCTAGCTAAAGATGGAGAGAGAGAGAGAGAGAGAGATAATGAGAGAATGAGAAAAGGGTGGATGAAAAATAAGAGAGAGAGAGATAGAAAGAGAGAAAGAAAGAGGGAGAGAAATAGACAGAAAGAGAGATAAAATAGAGAAAGAAAAAGAAATCGAAAGAGAGAAATTATAAGAAAGAAAGAAAGAGGGAGAGAGAGAGAGAGAGAGAAAGAGAGAGAGAGAGAGAGAGAGAGAGAGAGAGAGAGAGAGAGAGAGAGAGAGAGAGAGAGAGAGATAAAATAGAGAAATATAGAAAGAGAGCAAGAGAAAAAGAGAAATCAAGAGAAAGATTTTTTGGATAGGCCTCCAGGTTCCGGAGCTCCAGGCCTCCAGGTCCTCTCTGTACAGGTAAAAATGAAAAAAAAAAATTTTTTTTTGAAGAGTTAGAAGTTAACTTATGAAACAAAATATGCGTTTTTTTCTTCAAATATGTGAATAACATTCAAAATTATGCATATTTTGTTTCATAGGTTGACTTCTAACTCTTCAAAAAAAAATTATCTTTTTAATTTTTACCTGTACAGAGAGGACCTGGAGGCCTGGAGCTCCGGAACCTGGAGGCCTATCCAAAAAAATCTTAAAACTTGGGAAAATTCATCATATAAGAATGATTTTATCCCTAATAACCTATCCTCTCAGTCCAAAGATAAAGCCTATACTCCCTGTTTACGCAAATGTGTCAAAACTTCCCCCCCCCTTATTGTTTCGTCTACAATTTTTTGTCCGTCTGTCTGTCCGTACGGCAACATGGATCTTAAGGGATAAGACAATCGCCAATTTATTGATGTACATCCCCGATGATTATACACAAATCTACCCCCTTCTGTATGTAAGTTAAAATTATTTGTCTAATCGTTTAGACAACTTAATGAACCAACCAACAAAATTAGATAATAGTTCCAAAAGTTATTGAGACAAAAAATTAGAAAACGTTATTATAAAACTTTGGGGACTTGTGTAATAAACAGCCCTTTGTCCTCTAACTCCCTGTACGGCATCAAAATTACTTCATGCATATGAATGGTTTTCTTAGATGCTATTTAATATAGTTGTCTAAAATATCCTATTTCTATTACTAATAAACAGTTTGTAACTCACTTTGTCCATGTGTCTTCATTTAAAGATATAAAACGCATTTTTAATGTTTTTTTAGGTTTGGTTAAGTGATTCGTAAGTCTCTTTTTACGTACGAGTAAAAATATCGAATAGCCATACATAAATCATCATAACGGTATTTAAAGAATTTAAAAAGCCTACATTTAAAATTTAAATGGCTTATTTTCAAGGGGACGCCAATAAAAAATTTTATTGACGGGGGGGGGGGGGGGCAGGGTTCATCTTTTATGTCTTGCCTCTGACTGTGTACGTGTCTGTATGAAGCTAAAATATGATCAAACTTGCTTTAATAGGTGTGCTTACATTTTATATTATAACATTAAAATTTGTACATTAGGTTTGATTCGGTAATAAGTCTTTAGTATAGAAGCTTCTCTATAATTCACTTTGTATGTACGTCCGTCAGTCTCTCAGTCCGTAACGCTAAATGGGGGAAATAAGATTTATTAAAGCATATATTAAAGCTAGACCTCTGTTTTTTTTTATATATTTGGGTTCAAGCCAAAACTCCACTACTTTATTTTATGGGAAAAAATTTGCAAAATCTTTTCTTTATGAAAAACTGAAAATTTTCTACAGACAGACAAAACAAGATGTAGAAGCCCCCTCGCATTTTGATATTTATTAATATTATAGCATGTATTTAAAGTCTTTTTGAGTGGTTTTAAGCTATATTTTAGACAAAACAAATGTATCAGCACCCTCCCATTTTGATAAGCATGTATTTGAAGTCTTTTTGAATGGTTTTAAGCTATTTTTTAGACAAAACAAATGTATCAGCACCTCCCCATTTTGATATTTATTGACATTCTAGCATGTATTTGAAGTCTTTTTGAAATCTCATCCCCAACGATACTTCAAAGGCTTAGAAATCCAGGAACTTAAAGGATATATAAATGGAAAATTATTTTCCATTTTTAAACTGTTTTAAGTGCTATATAAGTCTTTGATTCTCAACTATGTATGTAAGTCTTTAATTTCTGTATGTAACTTTATAATTGCGTAGTTTTATAATTTCCATTTATAGCTTAAACAAGCCACCAAAGAAATCCTTTTTAAAAAGTAGTAAGGTCTTAAGAATTCAATAACTACTGAAAAGTTTGATAAATCCATTTTAGGGAAGCTTCACACAGGTCCTTGGATTGTTTTAGGCTATTTTATTTAAAGATCCTCTAGATGATAGATGATCTGTCACTAATTATCATACTATAATCAAAATCAAAAGGCTTGATTTTTGTCAAGTCTAGCCAGGGTAGAATCAGACTCATTTAAAATGTCTCTTAATCCGTGAATAGATCAGAGAAAAATATACATATAGATATCTGTCTCTCATCTCAACACAACTTGTTGGATTTTATAATATTATATTCGCGGATTTATATTCTCTTACCTACTTTTAAGCCCTTTTTTCTCAAAAAAAAGTCTTAGTTTTTAGATATCTTAATATTTAAAGCAACAAGGTTCTTATTTGTTTTTCTGTTCAGACCTTATTAACCACTGAACCGATTGAATAATCAATTTTTAGTGAAACTTCTGTCGTGGTTTAAACAAAATTTTTTTTCTTCATATTTTGATTTGATTAAATTGCTTATAATTTGTCTGTGTTTGATATATTTCATATTTGCAGTTATTTTCCAGCAATTTTCCTCTTTGAAAATTCAAACATTTTTAAAATCAGGTAACTTATACCTATTTATTTTTATAGATGGTCTTAGGCAATTTTCCTGCCTCCTATCTTACCCCCTAAAATGAAGATCCACTAGATGATATGGGCGCATTCGCTGGTTTAAATGTAAGAATAGTTATAGATGAATAATCGTTACATACATACAGACAGACAGACATATTAAGTTAGGAAAGCTACTCTTAAAATAATTAGCCAATCTAAATCTAAATATTCTATGCCTTTTGTCCTAAATATATTGTTTCAGTAATTTTATATCAAAATGGTTTAGGCTAGGCAAAATGCTGGGATCTAAAGGGATAAGACAATGGTTGATTATCCCAATGATGATACACAAAGCTACCCCCTCTATAGATTATAATTATTGGTTGATACGTTTGAGCATTCAACTTAATGAACCATCCAATCAAAATTTAATAATAGTCCCCAAAGTTGGTAAGCCAACGAATAAGAAAACGTTGTTATAAAACTTTGGGGACTAGTGTAATAAACAGCCCAATGTCCCCGTTCTCCCTGGAAAAATGCCTAATATAAGCTAGCAATACTTAAAAATTTGTGTCAATATTTTAGACCTATTTTCTTTGATCAAAATATGCAATAAATTTATGAAAATTCATATTTATAAAGCAATAGAATAAAGCTTCGAAACCGATTAATATCCGGTGGATTAAAACCGGTTCTTAGCCATACTGAAAAAGCATGTTTAGCATCGTATTACAGACAATTTTCCACGAATATTAAATAAAAAAATAATAAAAATAATACCAGATTTGTTTTTATTTAAATATCCGCGGAAAGCTGTCTATAATATGATACGTTATACAATTGTAATAAATTGCTATTGCATAAATGCATTAAAAAATCTACTAAAAACTTTTATAAAAAATATTTTAATTATTTTGCATGATAAAAATTGGATGTTTGTATTTGAGGGGGGCAATTAATTTCTTCTAGTAATTAATGGCAATTAACAGCAAAAGTATGAATTTTTAATTAGGTTCCACGATAGGCCGTTTTATAAAGGATCTTTTTTGATAAATAAATGGTTTTATACATAGTTTTAAGCATGTTTTAGGATATTTTTGATGAAAAAATACAGGGAAAATAAAAAATCTACCCTTAACGGACCCTGTCTGTAATTTTCAGGGATCTTAAGATATAAGACAATGAATGAACTAACCAAACAAAGTTCAATAAGGTACCCAAAGTTTGTAAGCCAAAGAATAAGTTAACTGGGTTATAAAACTTTGGTTACCAGTGTAATTTACAGTCCAATATCCCCTCCCTCCCTAATAATATAGATGACAAATGAAGATATGTTTTGCAGTCATTAATAAATATATTTAGTAGGGTAATTAAAATATACACTAGCAATTCATTAATATTTCAAACATTTTCAACAATAATATAAGTTATAGTGAATTGAGCTATCCTCTCTCAAAATAGTTATAAACCTTTCCTGGACATATAGGAAGCTTCACTTTAAAAGAGAACCATATTGGTTCAGCGGTTAGCGAAATTTTTCGGTAAAACACATATAGTAGATTTAGTCTTTTTGTGGTTTTAAGCTACATTTCTTCCCCTCCCGAAAACAGAATCGCTAGATGTCCACGAATAGTAAATTGAAGCATTATATAATTGACTATTTATAATCCAGCGGATAAAAATCAGTTTCGAATCCATACCAGTGGAAAATGGTTGCCTTACCTGTTATTGTGTAACATCAGTTGCTTCAAATTCGGGGTGTCCTGAAAAAAAAGATTATTAAAAATTTTAGATATTTTTGAATAATAATTTTGAAGAAAAGGGGTGTCAACACCCCTCTTAAATCGAAATAAGGAAGGACTTCCCCTTTTCTTCATTCTTACAAGGTTTACCCCCCCCCCCCCCCCACCACCTCCTGGTGAATCTCTGTGCACTGCACACCAAGGGATCTAAAGGGATAAGACAATGCCAAATTGGTGTACAACTCGAATGATGCAGAATCACCCCTTCTGTACATTAAAATTAATGGTTCAAACCTTTGAACACTCAACTTAATGAATCAATCAAACAAAATTCAAAGTTGTTGAGCCAACGAATAAGAAAACATTATCATAAAACTTTGGGGACTAGTCTAACAGCCCTGGTGCACATGGTGCACACCTCAAGTTTGAATATTTTGTAACTAATAAAATAAAGTGTAATGGATGGAAATAAAGTAAATTTGTTTCTTTATTTTTGCCAACAAGTTACATTTACTCTTGTATTTTGTGAATATACAGTGTGTTCAAAAAATAAAAGCTTTACCAATTTTCTTGGATAATATTTTGAATTTTTAATAGATGGATAATTGTAAAGAATATATATTAATTTTTGTGAGGTATTTTCAGAAAATCAGTGATTTAATTTTTATTTTTAAAATCAGTTGATAAAAAAGAAATGGAATATCAATACTCTTTTTGAGTAAAGTAACCGAAGTACCAAAGAACATTCTAAAAATTTTTTATGGTTCATACGGTATGGGAATATATGTAATGTAATTGAATTAAAGTGTCTCTCTCTGTGTTTGTGTGTGTGTGTATTCGTGTTTGTATGTGTGTATGGGTGTGTGTGTATGTGTGTTTGTATGTGTGTATGGGTGTGTGTGTGTAATTTTAGGAACAGGAAGAAGGAGGACAATCTTAAAATTAGTACCCAAGTTTTTTTTATTCGTTAGCTTGAAAACTTTGTGTATTTTCATCAAATTTTGAATAGTTGGTTCATTAATTTGAGTGATTAAAGGTTTCAGCTAATAGTTTCAAAGGGTAATTTTGTATATCATCATAGGGGATATAAATTAAATAAAGGACTAAATATTCTACTGATTTTATGAAGTTCACTTTATTTGCCATTGTCTTGTCCCTTTTTCCCTGTGTTTATGTACACCTCAGAATATATATTTCAAGTCAGGGATCTAAAGGGATAAGACAATGGATGATAAATTGGTATCATCCTTGCATTACCCCTCCAGTAGATTACAATTAATGGTCAAAACGTTTGACCACTCAACTTAATGAACCAACCAATCAAAATACAACATAAGGCCTTAGTGTTTTTAAGCCAACGAATAAGAAAACGTTATCATAAAACTTTGGGGACTAGTGTAATAAACAGCCCAATGTCCCCTCCCTCTATGATTTCATGTTGTGGTTGGTATTCTTTATTTAATTTTATAAAAATTTAATTTAGGCGTAGGAGTTTTTCTTCTCTATTTTTTCTTTTTTTAAGAGCGAGGCTACTATATAACTTAGGGTATGTCTGTACGTCGTATTTTGGCTCTTAATTAAATCCTTTAAATAGTTATAGACAAAGGGCATCAATTGATTTGCTGTAATAGACATATTTTAACAGATAGAGAGGGGACAATGGGCTGTTTATTATACAAATCCCAAAAGTTTTATAATAACGTTTTCTTTTTCGTTGGCTTAACAACTTTGGGAACTTTTAATGTATTTTGCTTGGTTTGTTTATTAAATTGAGTGTCAATATGTTTCAACCACTAATTGTAATCTACAGAAGGGATAATTTTGTATACATTTATTAACATTGGGGATGTACATTAATTAGTTTGCCATTGTCTTATCCCTTTAAATCCCTATCTTTTTTAATAAAAATAAATAAAATGGAAAAACAAATGAATGAATTAAAATTCATAAAAATCATAAAAATATTTGCTTACTCGTACAGAATCTTATTGTTTAAAATTCCTTAAATTTTAATGAATTTTATTATTGAATTTATTTTTCCTAGCCAAATTGTAGATAAAAAACTAAATCTTTTTCCCAGGAAAGGATTACACTAGTTCCCAAAGTTTTATAGCCACGTTTTCTTATTGGTAAGCTCAAAAAATTTGATTAGCTACTAAAATTACTAGTCTCCCATAATTGTAATCTATAGAAGGGGTAATTTTGTTTACAGTCATCAGACTTGTACCAATAGCCTGAAGCTGCAGCTTAAAGGGCACCCGAAAATGCTATAGCTAGGGTAGTGGGAATGCCTTGGTCAAAAATTGGCGAAATTTATAATTAAAAGGTAGGACTTCAAGACAAAAGTCGTGGAATTAAAGGGTTGGTTGTCAGCATAAGTTAGGTAAATAGCGCCTTGATAATCCAAGAGACTTAATGTACATATAACTACCCCTCAAAAATATGCTAATAATAGCATAAAACTATATATATGCATTAATAAGGTACAATTAACAATTAGAGTCATATTTTCAATTATACCTACTGTTTTATTCATAGCTTTGACACTACAGTTCCTATAGTCGAAGGGGACTAGAGTTCATACTAATTTATCCTCATAAATCTTGTGATGTTTTTCAGGGATCTAAAGGGATAAGACAATAGCTGATAAATTGCTTACATCCCCAATGATAATAAACAAAATTAAACCTTCTGTAGATTACACTTAATAGTTACTTAATGAATCAACCAATCAAAATTCAATAAAAGTTCTCGAAGTTGTAAAGTCAACTAATAAGAAAACGTCATTATGAAACTTTGGGGACTAGTGAAATAATAAGAGTAGTCCCCAAAGTTAAAATACATGTTTTTTTTATTTATTTATTTATTGTGTACAAATGTTGCATACAAAAAAACTATAAAATCCTAAAAAATTGTACACCACGACTATAAAAATCAAATAAACCGTTGAAAAGTTCGAGTGAAAATTACAATATTTATTATTTTTACATTATTCTGCTAATAAGACCTCAAATTTATTAATAGACTAGGGTGTTCATAAAAAGTAGGTAGCATTTTAATAGAAATGATATTTTAGACCAAAAAGAATTATCCTATTGATATAAAACTTAATGAAATATGTTTTTAAAAATGTTGTTTTTAAAAAAGTTGTTGGGGAGGGCTAATTTTCCCCATTAACCAAAACTCTTAGGGAATAATGCACAAATGCAGTCGATTAAAACAGCATACGAATATGACACACAAACATATACCCCGCTATTGTAATATTTTCAAATTTTTTTATATGAACACAAAATAAATAAATTTCCATTGCAGTAATAAATAATAGGGAATTGTGACAAATATAATAGAAATATGATTTTGGTGGCAAATTTAAAATTTCCAAGTCAACGGATATAGAAAATTTTCTCCCAACTGGCAAATGAAATATCACAAAACCCTCCATTCCCTGCCATGACCTGACCATAGAGGACCAATATCTGCGGACTATTTAAGCAACCTAAATTGACAACTAAAATTCCCCTGTAACAATATCCACACTATTTTATATCCATTTACCGAGGGATCTAAAGGGATCACACAATGGCCAATAAATTAATGTACATCCCCAATATTGTACACAAAATTACCCCTTTAGTATATTACAATTAGTGGATGAAACGTTTGAACACTCCACTTAAAAAACCAACCAATTAAAATTTACTAAAGTCTCCAAATTTGTTTACCCAAGAAAAAAGAAAACGTTTTTATAAAACTTTGGAGACTAGTGTAATAAACAGCCCATTGTCTACTCTCTCTCTGCATTAACCTATCCCTTTCCTTGGCAAAAAAATAATAAATATATCAATCAAATAATATGGTCCAATTAGGCGTGTCATCAAAATATAAATTATAATAATCAAACAGGGAGGGAAGGGACATTAGGTTGTTTATTACACTAGTCCCCAAAGTTTTATAATAATGTTTTCTTGTTGGTTAGCTTAACAACTTAGGGGACTTTTATTGAATTTTGATTGGTTGGTTCATTAAATTGAGTGTAATATACCAATGAATCACTAATTGTAATCTACAGAAGAGGTAATTTTGTGTATCATTATTGTCTTATCCCTTTGAATACCTGATAAATAAAGGTTAGCAGTCACTTATTGAAACGTTCGGACACTCAACTTAATGAACCAACCGATAAACAAAGTCTCAAAGTTATATAACTAACAAATAAGAAATTTTTATTACAAAATATTGTCGAATAGTATAATGACACGGGTTTGGGGCAGGGATTCGAACCCAGGGTTTTCAGGAAAACCTTTTTCTTTACCTGGAACAAACTGGCAGGCAGGGCGACAATCTCGTTGTGTGACAGATCCAGGGACCACAGAGACTTCAGGCCTTTCAGGGCTCCGTCATGAACCTGATTAATCCCATTTCTGGAGAAGTTGAGGGCCTTGAGGTGGACCATCCTGGCCAGGATATCAGAGTCCAGGGTGCGGACCCTGTTGCCAGAAAGATCCAGCAGGCCCAGGTTAGAGTCACACGTACCCAGGTTTAGGTCGGAGAGGTCTGACAAACTAGAAAATAAAAAATGTTTATTGACTCAAAAAAAATAAAACCTAAATAATCTATGCTATAAAACTAAATAGAAAATGACTTCGATACACTAAAATTGTCAAACAAACTGGCTGACAAAACACTAAGAAGCAGAGGCATAATACAACAGGAAATTCAATATAAAGGAGAAAAATTAAACCAGTACGGTTTAATGAATGAAATTTGGAAATCTGCACTAAATATCAAGAAATCAGACACAACATACTACTTTTACTAGGCAGTGTCATCCATATAATTCATAAAAATCACTGGAAACTTTACGTTAATTAATACGTTTAATTAATAAGTAGGTTCGATACTGAGACGAAATACATACCTGTTATATGACAAGTTGAGATGTGTTAGGGCGGACAGGTTGCAGAGCTCTCCAGCTGGCAGGCTCCATACGCCGCTGTGCGACAGATCCAGCTGGTTCAGGCGGGTCAGCTTGGACAAGCTCCCAGCCTCTACGGTCAAACTGCCGTCGCTGCTGCCGGTTTCGGCGTGGTGAAGATCCTGAAAATAAAAAAAACATGATTTTTCAGACATACTGAAAAATTATGTATTGCATCGTATTATATCCAGTTTTCTACGAATAAAAAAACTGGTTTTAATCTTATAATTGTACATTTTATATCCGCGTAAAGCTGTTTATAATACGATGCAAGAAATAACTATTCTTAAAACTTTCTTTAACAATGTATAACAAATGATTTGATTATTCTAAAGTGAAATAAAAAGTAGGTTTCTACGACTTATTTCTTAAAATTGTACAACAATATGAAATATTAAAAACTGCCATACATTTAGAGACACTGAACTAAATGAACCAACCAATAAAAATTCATAAAAGCCCCAAAAGTTATTATGCCAACGAATAAGAAAACTTTTATAAAAAGCTTTGGGGAATAGTGTAATAAATAGCCAAATGTCCCCTCCCTCCCTAAAGAAATCATACATTTTAATCAAATTTTGTAAATAAATATAGAAAATCTAGGAGATTTGATAGGGAAAAGCGATATGCTATAGCTATGATATCTCTTCTTAAGATGACAATGAAAAATTAAATTTTCTTGGCTTTTCTTTTCTAATCCCTTCTGCAAAGAAATGTTTGTGGTTTCCTATTTATTTTCATTGAGCCCCCCCCCCCTTAATTAAAAAATATTACATAATAATTTTAAATAGTAAGGTGTCTGTCTGTCTGTCCGTTTGTCTGTCTGTTTGTCTGTCTGTTTGTCTGTCTGTTTGTCTTTCTGTCTGTTTGTCTGTCTGATTGTCTGTCTGTTTGTCTATCTGTTTGTCTATCTGTTTGTTTGTCTGTATGTCTGTCTGTTTGTCTGTCTGTCTGTTTGTCTGTCTGTCTGTTTGTCTGTCTGTTTGTCTGTCTGTTTGTCTGTATGTTTGTCTGTATGTTTGTCTGTATGTTTGTCTGTATGTTTGTCTGTATGTTTGTCTGTATGTTTGTCTGTATGTTTGTCTGTATGTTTGTCTGTTTGTTTGTCTGTCTGTTTGTCTGTCTGTTTGTCTGTCTGTTTGTCTGTCTGTTTGTCTGTCTGTTTGTCTGTCTGTTTGTCTGTCTGTTTGTCTGTCTGTTTTCTGTTTGTTTGTTTGTCTTTTTCTTTGTCTATATGTTTGTCTGTTTGTTTGTCTGCCTATTTGTCTGTCTGTTTGTCTGTCTGTTTGTCTGTCTGTTTGTCTGTCTGTTTGACTGTCTGTTTGTCTATCTGTTTGTCTGTCTGTTTTTTTCTTTGTCTATATGTTTGTCTGTTTGTTTGTCTGTCTATTTTTGTCTTTTGGCGTGTCTGTCAGTCTGTCTTTCTGTTTATTTGTCTGTTTGTCTGTCTATTTGTCTATCTGTATGTTTATCTGTCTGTCCTTCGGTATGTCTGTTTTTCTATCTTTCTATCTAATATCTATGCCCTTTAAAAAAACTATCCCCCAAAAAACTTTTATTCTATGAGGAAAGGGGGGCGAATAACCCCATTCTCTTTAAGCCGGGCCCATACTATCCCAAATGGGATAATGCTACCCCCCAAAAAAACGCTAATCCGAAAGCCCAAAAGATTTATCTTTAACTTTGTATTAGCCCAGACGTACATAATGACGGACACAAAAATCAAGGGATGCAGTGATAGGTCAATTGAAAAAAAAATAGTCTTTACCCCAATCCAAATGTTCTTTTCTTTATTTAAATTATTTTTGAATTAGGAAATAGTTATTTATAGCATCGTATTATTGACAGCTTTCCGCGGATATTAAAATGAAAAATTAAGTGATTAAAACCAGTTTTGTGATATTTATTTTAATATTCATGGAAAATTTCTGTATTACTGTATATAATTTTTTAGTATGGCTGAGAACTGGTTCTAATCCAGCGGATATAGAATAGTTTCAAAGCCATACTGGAAAATATCAATTTAGTCCCAGTTAACCTTTCACGTATTCCTGCAAAAAAATGTTCTAACGGGTAAAAAACTTAATCCTTCTATTGTCGTATTTAAACATTTCATTTTTTCTCCCAACCAAAAAAAAAAGACTTATTGAGATAAAAAAAAAATGAAAAAACGACAAAAAAAACTATAGGGGAGCTTCGCTACTAAAAATGTAATGCAACAGACGACGGAGCGTTTTGAAGAAATTAATTTCGCGAAATTAAATTTTACTCTTTGATTTATTATAGTTTAGTTTCTCTCTTTAGTATTGTCTGTCTGATTCAGGAATATTAAGGGATAAGACAATATACTTTGATTTATTATAGTTTAGTTTCTCTCTTTAGTATTGTCTGTCTGATTCAGGGATATTAAGGGATAAGACAATATACTTTGATTTATTATAGTTTAGTTTCTCTCTTTAGTATTGTCTGTCTGCTTCAGGGATATTAAGGGATAAGACAATATACTTTGATTTATTATAGTTTAGTTTCTCTCTTTAGTATTGTCTGTCTGATTCAGGGATATTAAGGGATTAGACAATATACTTTGATTTATTATAGTTTAGTTTCTCTCTTTAGTATTGTCTGTCTGATTCAGGGATATTAAGGGATAAGACAATATACTTTGATTTATTATACTTTAGTTTCTCTCTTTAGTATTGTCTGTCTGATTCAGGGATATTAAGGGATAAGACAATATACTTTGATTTATTATAGTTTAGTTTCTCTCTTTAGTATTGTCTGTCTGATTCAGGGATATTAAGGGATAAGACAATATACTTTGATTTATTATAGTTTAGTTTCTCTCTTTAGTATTGTCTGTCTGCTTCAGGGATATTAAGGGATAAGACAATATACTTTGATTTATTATACTTTAGTTTCTCTCTTTAGTATTGTCTGTCTGATTCAGGGATATTAAGGGATAAGACAATGGATTATAAATTGATGCTCATCCCCAATAATGATACAAAGAAAGAGAAGATTGTGTTTATAAAACTTTGGGTACCAGTAAAGTTTACAGTCCCAATATCCCCTTCTTAATCTTTCTCTTTGATATGCTTGGATTTAACAATTTATTATTTGCTTTTTCTGTCTGTCTGTCCATCTGTCTGTCTGTCAGTACGTCTGTCAGTCCGTCTGTCTGTCTGTCTGTCCGTCCGTCTGACTGTCTGTCTTGTTGTCCGTCTGTCTGTTCGTCTGTCCGTCCGTCTGTCTGTCTATTCGTCTGTAGGTTTAAGAATTATAAAACTATAAAAAATTAAATTCTAAAAGCACTTTATAAGAATAAATATAAAAGTTGAAATAAATATGATTTATGGAAAGAAATAAAGTGAGCGGATAAAAACATCCCCCCCCCCCTCCCCCAGAAACTTTAAGTAGGGTGCCCCCCCCCCCCTCCCATCATATTCATATCTTTTCCGGAAATAGGGCTATGGGATACCAGAAAGGAGATTCTTTCAAAACTGAAGAAGAAAAAATCAATAGCATAGCAATTTTTAGCCCAATACTAGATGCTTAGCTCCTAGCCAATAGATTAGAGAATGGCGAATGTTATGAAAATAGCCTAAAACTATCCAAAGACACAATTCAGACCAGAGGTGAATTCTTTAAAAAAACTTTTGAACCACTAAAATTTTAGTGAGGCAAAATTATCCCCTCTAAATTTTTAGTTTGCCTCAATGATTTTAGTGGGGTAAACTGATTTTAGTGGGGCAAAAGTGTTTTAAGAATTCACCTCTGCAGTTTCCAAGATCTTTAGTTTCAGACAAAAAATAAACTTACTGCATTATATTATAGATTCGAATAAATCTCTAATATTGGTCTGTTAGTTTTAATTAAATTGAATAATTTCCACTTAAACAATTCATTTTGTTTTAATGATGATACTTTAAAAAGTTAGGGGCTTTCTTCCAAAGATATTTTTTTTGCTTAAACGCGGGAATACTGTTGAATGGCGAGAGAGAACAGAGATTTAAGAAAATGTTTCAATTTATCATTTTAAAATTCAATAGTTTCTCATTTTCTTTATTTTCACCCCCTTATATTGTAGCTTTGAGTAGCAACCCCCCCCCCCCTCTCCCCCCTTACTATTTTAGTAGCGAAGCTACTCTATAATTCACCTTGTCTTCCGTCAGTTAGTCTAACGTTATTTTCTCGGCTGCTATTGCAGATTTTCTGTGAAAATTCCTATGACATATGCACATCTATTCTGTACATATTTATCCGTTTGTCTTTCAGTCATACTACAAAAAGACATAAACCTTATTTTTTGAAGAAAATTTTATTTTTTATTTCATTATTAACATATAAAAAAGCCCATGATTTTAAGTTTTATATTTAAACTATTTAAATTGGTGCAAAAAGCATAAAAATGGCAAATTCTAAATAAATAAAGAATAAAAGTTTGTCAGAAATGTGCACAGTAATGCGAATTAGGCATTCACTACAGGGAGGGAGGGGACATTAAGCTCTTTATTACACTAGTCCCCAAAGTTTTATAATAACCTTTTCCTTGGTCGTTGACTTAACAACTTTGGGGAATTTTGATTAGTTGGTTCATTAACATTTCAACCACTAAATGTAAACTACAGAAAGGGTATTTTTGTGTATTATCATTTGGGATATACATATATTTATGGGCCATTGTCTTATCCCTTTAGATCCCTGAATTCACTTTGACAGAGAAAAAATAATGAAAAACAGTTAAAAGTTGTTGTTTTTATATAATTTATTTCGAGTTAAACACGAAACAAACTACGAATTTATGTATTTTTAAGTGGTTATATTAGATACATTTGAAATATGAGATATTTTTAATAGAAACTCAAGAAAATCATTTAGAAAATATGAATTTAAAATTGTTAAAGCAGATTTTACAACAAACAATGATTGAGAGAAACAGTTTAAAATGGTCCATCTTGATAAACATTCATCTTTACTAATTTTTAATGAGCTATGTTTAGCAATTAGAACTACTTTTATCATCTTTGTTATGCCCTGATCCACCATTTATTTAACAGACTAAATATCCATGATTCCTGGGAAATTTAGGCATTCAAAACAAATGTGTGTAAAAGTCAGAAAAAAAGGCAAAATAATTTATTGCCATTTTATTTTCTAAAGTAATGCTCCCCCCCCCTTCCCCCCTCTCTCAGGGATATAAGGGGATAAGACAGTAGCCGATACATTGATGTACATCCCCAATGATTAACCCTTCTGTATATTACAATTAGTGGTTGAAACGTTTTAACACTCAACTTAATGAACCAAAGAATCAAACTTCAATTAAAGTCCCCAAAGTTGGTAAACTAACGAATAAGAAAACGTTATTATAAAACTTTGGGGACTAGTGTAATAAACAGCACTATGTACCCTTGATTCCTGAAAAGTGATGCCCCCCCCCCACCCTCCTTACCCCACTCTTTTTTTGACTTCCTTCTATTTTATATTAGATGTAAAAGTCTAGATGAACTATTAATTGATTGAACTACTAGAAAAAAGAAATTGTAGAACAATATTATTGGTTAGAAAATATACATATATTGGTATGAAAGAGTAGTTTTTATTTCATTTCATCCTTATTTGTGGTTGAATTTCTTAGAATAAACCTTAGCTTGTGAAAATTAAATCGTCCAAAAAGTTGAATCAATTGAATCATATTCATAAATAAAAACTAAATCTTCATTTGATACAAATTTCCTTTTAAATTGGACATCCATTATATTGTGTTAGATTAGCTATCTACGGTTAATAAATCTATTTATTTTATCTTTTTATTGTATGCATGAAGTGAAGAAATACGTGAACTAAATTTTATGATAACGTTTTCTCATTCGTTGGCTTAACAACTTTGGGGACTTTTATTAAATTTAGATTGGCTGGTTCTTTGAATGTCTAAATGATTCAAGCACTAACTGTAATCTTAAGAAGAGGTAATTTTGTGTATCATTACAGGGGATGTACATCAATTTATTGGCCATTGTCTTATCCCTTTAGGTCCCTGCCCCCCTCCCTTTTTTATCCTTAAAAAACTCTATTTTCTCTCATTTACCTATCACTTAAACCCTGTATGTTTTATTTATATTGCATAAAGCTCCCTCGAAGTAATGTAATATCTAAATAGTAAAACTATGTTTTTAGTTTTTATTCATGAATTCACAATTTATATGTATAGGATGGTACTACAAAATAAAAATGACTTCTAGAACAACAAGGTACAATATTTTAATCGAAGCATCTTTATAATTGTGTCCTAAAAAGGTAAGTATATCTTGAAACAGAATCCTCTATTTGTGCAATTTTGTAAAAAGCTTATATACAATTTTGTTTATACTTTTAAATCAATGTTTGTTTATTAAGTTTTGACACTCTACAAGTGTTCATGTTCGTCTGTTCTACCGTTTTATTTAAGAGATTCGCTTTTATGGATGTTGTCATCCATGTGTTTTAAAGTTATTTGTAAGTTATAGGAGATTTAAATGTCTTTGTTTTGAAATCTGTCACATTATATCGTTGTATATTTCTCAGCAATTATTATTTTGTATCTCCGACTTTTTATGAAATTGGGCATAAATATTCAAATAAAGCGTTTTTACTTTTATGTCAAAATACAAATTTTTATCGCTATTTATAGTCTTTAATGAGCGTAGCTACCCTTTATGTATGGTAAGTCGGTCTGTCCAACCTAATACATTGGTTGATTAAACTTTATGTTTATTGGCAAAATTCCATGGAACTAAGGGATAAGACAAATTGATGTGTATCCCCAATGATGATACACAAAACTACCCCTTCTGTGGATCAAATTTAGTGGTTGAAACTTAATGAAACAACCTATATAAATTCAATAAAAGTACCCAAAGTTTTTAAGTTAACAAAGAAAAAAACGTTATTATAAAACTTTGGGGACTAGTGTAATATACAGCCAAATGTCCCCTCCCTCTCTGATCAAAGCCCTAGATTAATAAAACAGCACAAAGTATATGCGGTAGTGAATGCACACTGGCCGTACATTTTGTATTCCAGGTCTATGAGCAAATGTAAGACTTTAGCTAGATTTATTCTTCATTTATACCACCAGGAATAGAGAGGGGACAATGGGCTGTTTATTACACTAGTCCCCAAAGTTTTATGATAATGTTTTCTTATTCGTTTGCTTAACAACTTTTAGTGAATTTTGATTGGTCGATTCATTAAGTTGAGTGTTTTTAAACGTTTTAACCACTAATTTCATTATTATTTGATTCTTTATTTGTCTTAACTATATACATAAAAAGTTAACATATGAATTATAAGAGTTATTATAACAATATTAAATAAGGACTAATCCAAGATATTCTCTTATAAAAAGTGTAAGTTCATTGTAAAGCAGAAGTAAGCAATAAAAAGAAAGAAATTTTGCCGTTTAACATAAAAAGTGTACATTTAAATTAGGTCAATACTAATTCAACATAATATCTTCTCAAAATATGTCCAATTCATACAAAAAAAATAATCCTTCAGTAAGTTCCAGAAAGAAAAATAATCGTCATCGAGAAGTAAAATATAATATTCATGATAAAAATATTAGGTCAATAGGTACTAATCCTTAATATAAAAATGTGTATAATGGATACACAGCTGAACTTCAAATTGTTAAGGAGGGATAAATAAGTGTGGCCTGTTAAATGAAAACTGCAGAATGCTTTAATGGGCAGATCACCAAAAGCTCCACCTCAAGATTATTGTTAAGGTTGTATACTTATTACTGACCCTCTATTGGATGAGGTTATTTTTCTTGAAGGTCTAAACGTCACCATATGAAAAACAGGCTTAAATTCATATGGTTAAAGTTAAGAATCGCAAGAAATAATTATCCTCGGGATCATTCTTTTTTTACTACACTTTATTTATCAATACCCACCTGTAGATTTTACAGGTGAGATAAAGTTGAGGTGAAATACTTAAGTGTGTCTAAAGATTTGGTGTGTTTGTTGTAAGTGTAGAGTATAGTATATATATATATTACATACGAATTTAAATAAACAAACACTTTTTAAAAATGCCCTCATTTGCAGGTAGTACCACTAATTTCAATCTACAGAAGGGATTATTTAGTGTATCATCATTGAGAATGTACATTAACTTATCGGCCATTGTCTTATCCCTTTAGATCCCTTATTTCTACCAGGGATTCGGGTATAGGACATTGTTGGTTAAATTAAACCTCGCATCAAATCATAGTATACCGAATTGGGTAAATGGAATCGTTTTTCTAGTATGGCTTCCAAACCGATTAATATCCGCTGGATTAGAACCGTTTCTCAGCACTACTCAAAACTCATGTATTGCATCGTTTAACAGACAATTTTCCACAGATATTAAAATAAAAATCATAAATTTAATACCAGATTTGTTAGCTTGGGCTTTCCGCTCGTTCGTCATATAGGTATAATTAGGAAAAACCTTTTTACCTGAAATGTTTTGATGGTCAGGTTCTGAAGAGATTCCAGTCCTTCAAGACTTCCTGTTTTCAAAGTAATATTATAATATTGCGCATTACCAAGAATAAGCTTCCCTTAAAATATTAAAAAGGTTCCCTATTGAATTAGGGTATATTTTATTAAAAACCATTTTAAAAGTTTTTGTCGACTAAGGGCATTTGTGTAGAAAATGGTGAGTGGGTCATTTTTCTAGGGGCGATTTCTCTTGGGAGAATGGTGGAACACTTCCAGAAAAACCTTCCTAGCCCTATGAGAAGTTACAATGTAAATGAGAATCATATCGGTTCAGCGGTTAGCGCGATAGTTCGGTACAAACAGACAGACAAAAACTCGAGACATCATTTTACCTTATTATAAGGATTTAACAATACACTTAGTTCAGACTAAGATTAAACTTCCCTTGAAAAGGAAAATCTTTTAAGCTATTTCCGAGATCTTGTAGATCAAATAACATGATATAATATTTGTAAAACAAATGTTTTAATTATCTTAAGTGTTGAGAGAGAGATATCCATAATAAAAAAGTCCATTTACATCATTTTTGACATTTTTATGTTTTTATGTAGCAAAAAATTCAACAATTATATGCTATAACAACCAGGGATCTCAAGGGATAAGACAATGGTCGATAAATTGATGTACATCCTCAATGATGTACTCCATCAATAGATTACAATTAGTGGTTAAAATGTTTGGACACTCAACCTAATGAACCAACTAATAAAATTCCCCAAAGTTGTTGAGCTAACGAATAAGACGCCATTACAAACTTTTGGGACTAGTGTAATAAACAACCCAATGTCTCCTCCCCCCCTCCAAGATTTTTTTTATTTTCTATGAATTTTCAAGAATTTTGTATTCTAGCCTAATTCAATTTTTATCACATGTACATAGAATAAAATTTTAATTTTAAATTCAAATTAAATCTAAAATACAAATAACTACATATAACTACAAATAACATATGAAGAAAATATGTAAAAAGCATATGCAAAAGACAAAATAATAATTAATGTCTTGTCGCTTTTTATGATTTTTTTCAACATATGTATGATTTAAACTGTAAAAAATTAAGGGCAAAAAATTGGAAATGATATTAATGTATTTGAACATTGGGCTGTTTATTACTCCAGTCCCCAAAGTTTTATAAAAACCTTTCTTATTCGTTGGCCTAAGATCTTAGGGGAGTTTATTAAAATTCAATTTGTTGGTTTATAAAGTTGAGTGTCAAAATGTTTCAACCACTAATTGTAATCTTCAGAAGGAGTAATTAAATTTATCATCATTGGGGATGTACATCAATTCATCAGCCATTGTCTTATCCCTTTAGATCTCCGACTAAAAATGCTATAAATAAACAGTTTTTTAGCTCCCATTAGTTCAAAATTGTAATATTTTTTTTACAGTAAATTGAATTTAAAATGTAAAATGCATTTATCATTTAAAATCTAAGTCCTCTCAGTGACAAGTTAATGAAATCATGTCAATTTTTCAAGTTGGGATACAAAAAAAAACAGGTTACTAAAAAATTGCCAAAAACCTGTTAAAAGCAGTCCAACCGCCATGGATGTTTTATAGTTAATTTCGATCCATAATGATTGGATTGTTGACAAGAAGTTTCAGCCTTCTATCTTAAATAACTGCTATGATAATGAAAAAGTTTCATTGCCCATTATTTTCAGGGACATTGGGCTATTTATTACACTAGTCCCCAAAGTCTTATAATAACGTTTTCTTATTGGTTGGCTTAACAGTTTGGAACTTTAATTGAATTTCAATTGGTTGGTTTATTTAGTTGAGAGTCTAAACTAATTGTAGTCTACAGAATGGGAAAATTGTGTATCATCAATTTATCAGCCATTGTCTTATCCCTTTAGATCCCTGCCATATTTTAAAGAAATATTATCAGACAAATAGATATTTCATAGCAGTACTTTACTATTTGATGACAATGTTATTCAAAAATATAAAAAAAAATATGTCCTCATATCACATGATTTAAATCATGTTTTTGTGCAAAAATTTAATTAAAATAACATATTGTCTGAAAATGCAAAAAATAATAAGATTATAATTTGTCTGAGGATCAATTAGAACATGTTAAAAAGCTTTGTTTTGCAAAAAAAAAATAAAAAATATCAATTAGTGTTATTAAAACAAAAAAAGTTGATTCCCCTTTCTGTAAACATGTACTTTTTAATATTGAAAATACTGGGGTGGAGAGAAGAAGTGAGATTAAAAGTCTAATTGTATCCCCCCCCCCCCCCTCTTGTCTCAATAAACTAGCACTGTGTCACTATAGGACTATAATACATGCTAAAAACGGAGGAAGCTTTCTTAAAATTTTTCAACTGATTTTCAAAATGATGTTACTAATTTTCAGGGAGTGTACCCAGAGTGTCCAAATTTTTCATCTAATTTAATCTACAGATTTTTTATAAGCATAAGGGATGTATATCAATTAATTATCTATTGTCTTATCCCTTTAATTCCTTGCTAATTTCTGAATTATTGTGCGTATTGCAAATTTAGTCTTAGTGGTTTACTTTGTTGCCACTTTAACCTATGAATAAACTTAAACTTAGCCACTTAATCCTGCCCTTTAACTTTAACTCTTGCAATACAAGGCACATTCAAACATTCATATATATGTATAGAATTTATCATACATATGAAGGCATAAAGCACTTGCTCTAAATCTCTTGGGGATAATGACAGTTCTTTTACCATTCTAGACTAATATTATGCAATTTGTTTCTGAATCCAAATTTTGTGTATATGCCTGGGATTACTTTATCTGAAACATACCCAAAACTTCATTTTCTAGTCATTCGTAAAGTTCAATATTACTTTAGCACCGCAACCACTTAACCCTATCCTTTATCCTAAGCTCTTGCAATCCTACAAGGCACATTCATACATACATACGTATGTATATATTCAAATATCCTTCTTCTTGCAACAAACTTCTTGAAATGTTCTTCAACAATCTCATATATTAAACAGAAAAATGCATTTTTGAATTTAACTGTTGGTGTTGAACTGGTTGTGTGTGTGTGTGTTTATGAGTGTGGGTCTGTATGTGTATGCATGCATGCAGTAAGAAGCTCTCCAGGTCAAATAAAATCACATTTGCCCCCACACAAAAGATTGGCGTACCAAGAAATATTAAGTTTTGTCTTTGTTTCCCATTTTTCTACCTTACTAGTGACGCTGTAACATTGATTATATAATAATACACACTTTCACTTTAGAAATCTGGTGGTTTTCCTAACAAAAGAAACTAAAACAAAGTTAGAATTATATAGTTGAAGGTTATGTTAACATAAAAAACACATACATTATTAATAATAATCCTTTTTTCTCTTGTTTTCCCTTACGCCACAAACTAAAAGTTAAAAATAGTATGAAACTTTTTTGTCAAGAACACAAACATCAGCAAACAAACTAAACTAATCCTAGAAACTGTATACTTCATATGAAATATCTAGGTTACTCATATATTCTTGCTCTATGTGCCTCTATTACTGACATGAAAGGTATGGAAACCTAACATTTTATCCAATTCCATTGAATAAATTTTCCCAATGTTTGAATAAAAGTTTTTGTAGCAAGATTTCAAATGCATGCAGTAGAATCAGAAAGTCTTGAACTCGTCCCCATTCTCTTACTTAGCCATCTTTCTTTCAAATATACATAAATTAAATTTGACACTAATAGTGGTACTTGAGAATTGGTGTTAACCATCTTATGTAACCTAAAAATTGGGATAAAATTATGTTCAACCAAAGGGGGGGGGGGGGGGCGAAAGTGACACTTTTTGAAACCAAAACTAAGAGTCAACAAAGGAACTCAACTAAAAAAAGGGTTACAGGTCTGAGATTTTGCATGGCAGTTGCTTTATAGGGGTACAATATGGAACTGTGAAGAAACGGCGGCGCAACCGCCAAAAACTGCCGTTTCCCGCCGTAATTTTTGTTGCCTTTTCTCGGCGGTTTTCGGCGGTTGCGCCGCCGTTTCTTCACAGTTCAATATTGTACCCCTATAAAGCAACTGCCATGCAAAATGTCAGACCTGTTACTCTTTTTTTAGTTGAGTTCCTTTGACTTTTAGTTTTGGTTTCAAAAAGTGTCACTTTCGCCCCCCCCCCCTTTATGTCTAATTTATATCCATTTCATATAGATATTTACTTCTGGGTCTATTTGAAGTCAAATTAATACAAAACATCTAATTCTAACACCATATAGTTCCATTATCTGTATGTTATTATATTATTTTCTTTAAGACTGAAAACTAAAAATATTAGTTCATATAAAAAGAGATTAATTTAAGAAAGTGACCACAGTTACTTATAAAATTGAACCTGCTACTATAAAACTCTTATTATACAGAGAAACACACATGTTCCAGTGCTTCTGGGTATTTAATAGTAAAATTGTAGTAGATTTTCTGGAATTTTATTTATAGTTTGGTTTAAAATAAAAAGTTTAGAATTTTAGTAACAAATTCAATTTATCACTTATTTTTACAAAGTATTTTGAAAACAATAATTTGTTAGTAATATTAAAAGCAAATCATAGATAAAAATGATGAAATTCCAAAATTACATGCTACAGTTTCTAAAAACAATGACTCAAATATGCCAAGATATTAAAAATTGGACAAAGTAGATAAAAATTCTAGGCTAGGAGAGTGAGAAGTAATAAAGTAAACACTCAAATGCTTTGGTAAAGTCAACAAACTGTCCCCTATTGAAATAATATTCCCCTCCACTTTACCTCACCTTATTCAACTCAACATAGTTAGATACGAAGAAAAAAAAAACTTTAACCCTTACAGATCGGGGGGGGGGGGGGGGGGGGGGTCATATTGACCCCCCCCCTCTATTTTTTCAATGTCATTTCTTTTGTAGTTAAGATAGAGAGTTGTGACTTCATGACTTTTTAAGTTTAGTAATTATACGTCGGCAAGAGTTGATTTTATTAGGATATCTGGTCTGTGTCGGTCGTGGTGTCCGGTCAAAGTCGGTTGGGTAGCACCAAAATTAAAAAAAAAATTCTAAATAAATCTTAATTTCTACATTATGACTTTGTATATAAGGTAGAAACCTAAATTTTTTTTGGTGAATACTGAGATATCAATGACCTTATGAGAAAAGTGGTGTTATGACCGTTTGACCGCACCCTGACCGACTTTATGACTGATTTTTGTCCGGCTTTTACTACAGACATATATCATGAATATCGTGGCTTCTATTACAGCTAGAGACCTATAATTTTTTTTGGTAAATCCTTGAGCAATAATAAACAGATAAAAATATTAATTGGCACCGCCAACCGCCGTTTCACCGCCGTAACCGGCGGTTTCCGTTATTTGCCGTTTTTTGGCGATGATTAGAAAAAGTAATTTTTTTGTTATGAAAAATAAAAGTTCGTCCTAAAATTTGGCCATCCTAGCTGCAAAATTGGCCGCTCTACAGCTGTTTTAAAATTTAGCGGCTGGCCGCTAAAAAGCGGCTAAGGAGCGGCCTGACCGCTATGACTAGAAAAAGTAATTTTCTCTAAAAATACACATGAACCACCAGAAAAAAAATTTACGTCTTTATCTGTAACAGAAGCCGAGATAGAGGGGGGGGTCAATATGACCCCCCCCCCCCCCCCCCCGATCTATTAAGGTGGGAATAGGGGCCCGATCTGTAAGGGTTAAAGGGGTGGGCTACAAAATAATTAAAAATGGCTTAAGTTTGGTGATTGAAAAAAGCATTTTGCCTCTAACTTTTCTATAAAACTGCTTATTATTGACCCAAAAAGAAACATCTTTTTTTAAATAAAAAGCTTGCTGTAATTGTCATTAATAATTTTGACATTTGTAGCACCGCCTCTAACTTTTCCTTCACTTAAAATACGACACATTCTTAAAATATACAAGGAAAGCAGGGATACGGGGATAAGAAAAAACAAAAAAAGAACACATATAAGGCTCAAACAATCCTATTTATCTTCCTTTAAAGATAAACTTGCTTAAATTGATATTTTAACCATCAAAAAGTCAAATATTGTAACATATTATACCATCCTCACTCATATAAAAGTAAAAGGATGTCTATCTGTCTATAACTCAAGTATCCTTAGTGGCAACTAGAGGCGTATGTGAATAAACAGGAAGAAAATTTAAATGGCTAATAAATTATCACCCAATTTCCCTATCCCAGCACCCCTGAACAAGAAAGGGAGTGAAAAAAATACTTGGGGGATCTTTTTGTTAATAGTTTTTTTTACCAAAACTGCTACTTCAAACGCTGGCAAGTAATTGAATGTGAATAAATGCAGGGAGGGATAGTTTAACTGAAAAAAATTAATTACTCCCCTCGAATTTTCAATTTTAGTTTTAATAGCAAAAGTAAAAAAAATTGAGGGTGGGCATTATTTGCTAGGAGCGATTTCTCTTCGGAGGGTGTTGGTACTCTCCCCAAATAGGACCTATGAGAAGCTACATTGTAATAGATAACCATATTGGTTCAGCGCAGCGGTTCAAAAGATCCTTTGGTACAAACAGACAGATAGACATTCTGTTACTTTTATATGATCAATATTGTGAAACTATAAAAATATTTAACAAATTCAAAATAAAAATTAGTAAAACTAAAATATCAAAAGGATTGAAATTTAATTTAAATCATTTCAATGTGTAATATATTTCCAAATTTTGTAATGAATTAATTAAATTTTGTTCTCTTAATTGAATGAAAAAAATTTCATTTTTTGTAGAATTTTTTATGAATAACATTTGTGGTAGTGATCTAGGATAGAGAACAGTTTATGTTATCCCCAAAGTTATTACTCTCAGTGAGACAAAACAGAGGTGGATTCTTCAAAAAAAATTAGGGTCACTTAGTGAGGCAAAATTATTTTTGCGAAAAATCCTCCAAAATCACTTTAAAATCTACAAAAATTAAACAAAATCTTATGTAACCCTTTTATGATTTCATTTAATTTTTGTAGATCTTTTATGTGGTTTCGGAGGATTTTTCACAAAAAAAATTTTGCCTCACTAATAATTTTGTCTCTTTAAGTGACCCTAATTTTTTTAAAGAATCCACCTCAGTATATATAAAGTTGTCATTATAAGGACATAGTAACATATGCAGCGAAAGAAAAATAATAATAAGTTATCCTTAAAAAATATGAATTCTGTAGTTAAATTTTCTTTCAAAATAATAGTCTCTGTGCTTGAAATAGTAATAATACCTATTTCCCTTTTCTCCCGGGAGGGAGGGGATATTGCACTGTTCATTTCACTAGTACCCAAAGTTTTATAAAAACGATTTCTTTCTTAGTTGGCTCAAAATTTTAGGGTACTTATATTGAATTTTGATTAATTGGTTCCAAACTAGTATTGTACAAACTCTTCAAACATTAATTATATTCGACAGATGGGTTAATCTAGTTTATCATCATTGGGGATGTATATCAATTTATTCTTCATTATCCTATCCCAAAAAGTTTACCCTCCATTGTCTTATCCCTTAAAGTCCCTGTTTTCTCTTTTATTTTAAATTCCCAGTTGAGTTGATTTTAAATATAACAAAGCTTCTCTATAACAAGGGATAAATCAATGGCCGATAAATTGATGTATATCCCCAATGATGATACACAAAATTACCCCTTCAGTAAGTAGATCAAAATTATTGATTTAACATTTGAAACGCCAACTTAATGAACCAACCTTTCAAAATTCAATTAAAGTCCCCAAAGTTGTAAAGCCAACGTTATTATAAAACTTTAGGGACTAGTGTAATAAACAGCCTAATTAAACAGTCACTTTTCTCGCTGAAAATCTTTGTTTGTGTTGCTGCGCTTGTATTAAACTAAACGTCCTTGTTATTCTATTTAAATTGGGAGAGTGCTACCCCAAATTCTTTTTTTCTTTTTAACATAAAATGAAAAGTTGAAAATTAAATTGAAATAGAATTGAATAAACACATTGCATTTTAGACACTTTTCTCTCTCTAAATTTCTCTTTTTTTATCTCTTTCTTTCTCTAAAATTTTCCCCTTTTTCTTTCTTTCTCTTTGTACCCTATGTACCTCCACATTTAACTTATATAAAACATAGACACTATAAAACTAATTTTCAACATGTAGTAAAAACAATTCTTTTAATATGCGAAGAATTTTTTGTTTGTACTTTGATAAAGATATTTAAAACGGCTTTAAACTTGAGTTTATGTTTTTGGGGGTGAGGGTAATCTTCTGTAATCTAACTCATCTTTATATGGAAGCTTTACTTAAATCTTTAATGGTTTTAAGCTATTTCTTTAACTCTCTTCTACAGATTTAAAGTATCTAGCTGCTTGGGACTAAGCCGTTAGTCAAAGAGTTTGGAAAAGCTGCGATCCTTTGGACAAAACCATTTTATTTTGGTTTAAATTGATAAAAGTAAAAACCCCAACCCACAAAATACATACATATATTGATTTCAATTCTACTTTGTATTGTGATTTTATAAAAGCAAAGCTTTTCTATAATTATGGCCTGTTTAACTGATAGCTTCAATAGTTAATTTATGCATGTTAGTAGTGTCCTTTCGAATTTTAAACTTGTTACAATGATTTATGTAAGAGTTAGTACGATTTAAAAAGCGTTACAAAAATCTAATTAATTCTGTGTTGACTTAAAAATTTATTTTCTGCTCATTGAGTTCTCATACTCGACACAAGTTAATGTTCGTTTGTTATACCGTCTGATATATGGGAGCTTTGCTTTTATGGATGTTGTCATCCTTGTTTTTCTATTTTCAGTTGAGGGATTTCGTTTCTATTCACAATTTCAATACCTATTTTTTGGGATTTATCCAAAACATAGACATTTATTTTGGAAAAAAAGACAATTTGTTAAAACATTTCAATTACCGTCCTCAAAAATGGATATAAAAATATGCTTAAGATCAAAATGAAGCTTTCTGAAAAGGATCAAAGACCGGTCAAGCAGTTATCGAGATCCTACGACATTGCAATTTGATTTTTTACATTTTTATTAATTAAACCTAAAAACTTAAAAATGTGTTAAATGCTTTGTTGAATTCAAAACGTATAAAATTATTTGATTAAAATGTTAAAAAAGGGCCATTTAAATCAATAACAAAAGAACCAGAAAAGAGAGGGGACATTGGGCTGTTTATTAAACTAGTCCTCAGAGTTATATAATAACGTCTTATTATTCGTTAGCTTAACAACTTTGGGGACTTTATATGATTATAAATGTTAAAAAAGACCATTTGAGTCAATCCTGGTAAGGAGGGGTGTTGTGCTCTTTATTACACTAGTCCCCAAAGTTTTATAATAACGTCTTCTAATTCGTTGGCCAAACTATGGGAACTATTATTGATTTTCGATGGTTTGTTTATTAGGTTGAGTGTCCAAATGTTTCAACCACTAATATAATCTACAGAAGGGCCATTGTCTTATCCGTTGAGACCCATGCAAAGAACCAATTCTAAAAAAAACGTCTCTTATAACTTTAAAAACTTTTTCAAACATTTTGGCACTCCCCCCTAATATCGTTTTCATTTTTCCCCTATTAAAAGAAGTTTAATACCTAGAGTATATAGAATCACAAAAACATTAGGTATTTCAAAGTATTTCCAACTATTTTTTGGCATAACAGTTCTAAATTAGAATAAAATAACATAATTTAATCGGCTATAATCCAGCGATCTAAAGGGAGAAGACAATGGCCGATAAATTGATGTACAGCCCAATGTTAATACACAAAATTACAATTAGTTGTTGAAACATTTGGACACTCAAATTATTATACCAATCAATCAAAATTTATCAAATGTCCCAAAAGTTGTTCAGCCAACGAATAAGAAAACTTTATTCTAAAAATTTGGGGACTAGTGAAATAAATAAACAGCCCATTGTCCCCTCCCTCTCTCTCTCTGACTATAATCAATATTAAAGTAAAAACAACACGGATAATTTAGCCCCCAGTTACCACTATTCTATTGTGTAATGAAACTCTATTGCAATAACTAATCTAATTTGAATAATGTAGTCCCTTTTATTTTCTTTCAAAACCTAAAAAACTTTTCGTCTTTACACTCGTTATAATACATTAGGGAGGGGGGGGGGGGGGGGTGGTGTAGCCCTTTGATAGAAAACTACATAAGGAGGGGAAAACACTATCAGAAAGAAAAGGTATTATGAAAAACAATCATTAAAGTGAGCGAGAGTGGCAGGGAGAAAGAGAGAGAGAGAATCAATATTACACTTATAAAAATTGGGTAAAGATATATCCAGTATGGCTTCTAAAACGATTAATATCCGATAGATTGGAACCGGTTCCAAGCCATACTGAAATTTTATTGCATATATGATTTTAAAAAGCTGAATGCCAGTCCTACTCCGTGAGCATTTTATCTTGGATTGAAATAAAAGACTATATAACATTACAAACACTATCTTAATATATTATATTAGGTAGGTGTTCATCCCTTTGCGCGAATTATCGCATTAGCAAAATTTAACAATCGCAAAAGGATGACAACATCCATAAGTAGCGAAGCAAAAAATAACGATTATTTCTTTTAAAGCACCACCGACTAACAGACGGACAAAACAATGTATAGACTTGATGTACACATGTCAAAAGAATCTTTACTGAAAATTTCGTTTGTCTATCTTCAATAACAGACGAGAAAATCACATTTCTCTATAGCGTTACGGACTGACTGACGGACAGACAAAGCGAAGCAAAGGGAAAGGGGTAGTTTGTGCTGTTGTCATAATATGCGGTTCTGCTGTTTTGGTACTTTAACATTTGCGGAAAATAATGCACATCATTATATTATGTTTGTGTATTGTATATGCTATTAGGAAATTTTGTCTGGTTTTAAATTTAAACAAGAAATTTTCCTATATATATGCAAGATTAGAGAGAGAGAGGGGACAATGGGTTGTTTATTACACTAGTTCCCAAAGTTTTATACTAACGTTTTCTTATTCGTTTGCTTTAGAACTTTGGGGACTTTATTGAACTTTGTTTCATTAATTTAAGTGTTCAAATCTACAGAAGGGCTAATTTTGTGTATCATCATTGGGGATGTACATCAATTTAGTGGTTATTGTCTTATCCCTTTAGATCCTTCATGTAAGATAGATTCATAAATAGGGATAAAGTACTAGATGATAATAGTATCATACCCCAAAATTATGTCAATATTGGGACGGGGGATGTGTATCACCCCTATGAGTATGGCAAGTGTCCTATCTTCACCCACCCTAATCCATGCTGTTTAAATCTTGCAATATAAGACTGGACGATCAGAAATCTGTTGTACAATTTCTGGTTGAAACAACCAGGGGAAATTTAAAAATCAGAATCTAATATCTTTATTACTCTACCCCTAGCATTTGTAAGGTGTCCTATTTTAACCCATCCTAATCCATACTGCATAAATATTACAAATAATCTTTGAAGACCAAAAATGTGTTGTACAATTTCTGGTTGAAACAACCAGGGGAAATTTAAAGATCAGTATCTCTAACATCTTTAAATTCCCTTAAAACAAATCGATAATTTGAACAGGGATAGATTAATTGAAGAAAGAATATCCTTTCCCTCAAATTTATTCCGTTGGGGGGGGGGGGGGGGGTATTTCTCGTGGGATGTTCTGATCTTTTCAAAATGGCTAGAATCTTGACCAGGACTTATTAGGATCATATCGGTCTAGTAATTACCGATATTTAGATATATAAACAGATTTATTTTTTCTTAAGATATGAAATCATCAAATCAAATTTAAAAAATTATTTTTAACAACGTTAATATGTCCATCATTAACTTTTTTTTATAAAAACTTTCTCTTTCTATCTATAACAAGATTTTGGAATTTAATATTAACATAAGAAATTTTTGTAAGAGGAATTACAAAATTACATTTATAAATTATTTATGATGAAGAAAAATCGAAAAAACCGTAAGATATTTAAAAGATGATATTATTCGATTATACTCATGTAAAGTTTGTTTGAAATCTTAGGTAATAAAATTAAAAATTACATGATAAAAATCAAGTGTTTTTGTATTATTTGAAACATTTTTTTGTGAAAAAAAAGAAAATAATTTTTTCTGTGAAAAAAAAACAAGAACCTTCTCTTGTTTTTAATTCACTTAAGTACTAAAACTCAGAAATAGAGGGTTATGTAAATGTAGGATTAATTTATCATCCCACCATTTCAGGTAAAACGTCTAATAACAGTATTTTATAAGATATCTAAAGGGATAAGACAATGGTCGATAAATTTATGTACATCCCCAATGTACAATTAGAGGTTGAAACGTTTGAACACTAAACTTAATAAACCAACCTATAAAAATTCAATTCGTCCCCAAAGTTGTTAAGTTGTCCCCATCCCTCATGAAATTTCATAAATATAAATAATATCTTATATTCCAGTAACCTATCCCCTGATCCCAGACTAAAACAACTATCTTTTATTTTATTTTACTGTATTTTCATCTAGGATTTAGGATAAATTTTCTTAAAAATGAATAAAAGAAATTAAATTAAAAGACACCAAAAGTTGGGGAGGGGGGGCCTCTCCAGGACCCACAAGAAGCTTACTAGAATAGGAGAAACAAAGGGGGAGGTAGGTTGTACTAAAATTCCGTAAAAGTGTGAGTTTTAAGGCTTAAAAACAGTAGTAGAACGATAATATTCACTAAATATGTGTATTCCTTATTGAAAAGAACTATAGACAAAAATATTAGTGAAAAATATTTAGTTAATATTTACGTTTTTCTACTGTTTTTAAGCCTTAAAACTCACACCTTTACGGAATTTTAGCACAACCTACCTCTCACTTTATAACGGTTTTATGTATTTTTCATGTATAAAGACAAATTTGAAATTAAATTGAATAGCCCAACAATTTATTAACATAATATTTTTCCCTATTTAATTTTTTCTTCTCAATATAAAAATGTTTTCTTAACTATATTCCTCAAGAGGATAAGAAGTTATAATGTTATAAGCGCATCTACTCTATAACTTACTAGCGACAACGCCTCTAGAGGCCTCTATTACGTAACATATCTATGCTGCGTTAAAGTCTCTACGTAAAATTTTTTTTGATTTCTCTTTGAAGGGTGGTGGTACCCTCCCCAAAAATAATTATAAACCTTCTTCGGACCTATGAGAAGCTACCCTGTACAGGAGAACCCGAACGATTCCACGGTTAGCGAGATCCTTCGTTACAGACAGACATACACACATCCTGTCACTTTATTATAAGGATTTTGTATATCAGTCAATTCAAAAGAAATTGTATGCTTTTTCTTTAAGTACCAGAATGTCTATGTGTACTAATATGGTTCTCCTATACAGTGAAGCTGCTTATAGGTCCACGGAAGGTTTTAAACTATTTTCGGGGAGGGTACCACCCTATTCCCAGAAAAAAACATTCCCTAGTAAAATGACCCTCCCCCCTTCCCGCTTGTCCTTATATAAAAGTAACAGGATGTCTATGTGATGATGTATATGTTGCGAAGTATCTTGCTAACCGCTGTGGTTCTCCTTTACAGTGAAGCTGATTTTTAGGTCCAAATGAAGTTTATGTCTATTTTTAGGAAGGGTGCCACCCCCCCCCCCCACTCTCCCAAAGAAGCTCCTAACCTCCAAAAAAAAAAACCTTGTAAAATAAGAATTAGATTGATATAATTGGTATAAATAATAGGAAATAAATTTAATATTTTCTTGTTATAGAAGAAGATAAAATAAGAAATATGGCCTGGAAAAATGACAATTTTCGTAAACATCTATCATCTTAAATTTTTGTGGGGGGGTAGGAAAAAAGATATTGAATTAAAATGTTCATCCACTGATCTTTTTTTAAATATATCTGAAAATCCTCTAATAGGAAGTTTTATTAGATAACAAAATTAGCATTTGACCAAAAGTGAAAAGTTCTTTAAATCAAAATAAGATAATCACATCAGGTAAGTATTTCAAAAAGACACAATAGCCAATAAATAGGGGGAGGGGGGGGGGGGTATTGATGAGTTTTAAGCAAAGGGAAGGGGCAGTTTGTGCTGTTTTAACAATATATATATTTTTGTGGAGATTCATCCCCCTCCAAACAAACCACATACTTTTTATCAATCCTTTTTTTTCTTTTTAGTGGAAGCATTTTTCTGGCTTTTAAATCAATATCAATTAAGACGGAATTTTTTGCTGTAATTCTATAGACGCAGTGTAATTTAAGATATGTGTGTCTTTTTCACATTAAAAGCAGGAATTTAGGGATAGGTTAATTTAAAAGATTTGGTGAAAAAGCATAGAGGGAGGAGAGGTGTGAGAGAGAGAGAGAGAGAGAGAGGGAGAGAGAGAGAGAGAGAGAGAGAGAGAGAGAGAGAGAGAGAAAGAAAGAAAGTTAGAGAGATAGAAATAGAAAAAAAAAGAGAGAAAAGAAGAAAAGAAAACTAGAGATACAGAAAGAGAAAGGTAGATAGAAAGAAAAGAGCAAGAAAGAAAGAGACAGACTGACCTAAAAACTTTAATAACTCTTCATAAAAAATAACAAGAATAGAACAAAACCAAAAAAGAGCGCAATATTATAAATATTTTCCTTTAGGTATAGAGTTGAGATTACAATATTGTATGTCCAGGCTTAGCAACTCCTTCAGGTGGCCAAAACTCCGATCCAATAACCTGAAATAGAAAAATAACTATTAATCCTTGTATAAAAGTAACAGGATGTCTGTCTGTGTGTCTGTACCAAAGGATTTTGCTCATGCTGAACCAATATGGTTCTCCTTTAAAATGTAGCCCCACATAGGTCCTAGGCAGGTTTTTAGCTATTTTTCGGGGGAAAGTACCATTACTTTCAGCAAAGATTTCAAAAAGGGGGATATAATTATCTATTCGTCAGTCTACAATGCTTTTTATGGTAAAATATCATTTGATACATATTTCTGAACAATTCGCATCATATTTTTCATAATATTATCATTTATAAAACTATTGAAAGCTAGGGATCTAAAGGGATAAGACAATGGCAGATAAATTGATGATAATACACAAAATTATTCCTTCTGTAGATTACGATTAGTGGTTGAAACGTTTTGACACTCAACTTAATTAACCAGCAAATCACATTTCTTTAAAATCCCCAAAGTTGATGAGCCAACGAATTAGAAAAACGTTATTATAAAACTTTGGGGACTAGTGTAATGAACATCCGAATGTCCCCTCCCTCCATGATTGAAAGCAATGTTTATCAATTCTTCTCGTCTGAAAAAGTTTGGGTTATCTTTATAAATCTTTTCTCAAAGTAAACAAACAAGTATATTTATGAGATATCGTCCAAGCAGTCGTTTATGTTTTTATAATGTAGAAGGTACGTTTTTTTAGTAGCGAAGCTACTTGACATTTCATATTATTTATAATATTTTTAAAAGCAATGTTATTTTTTTATAATATTAGGTTCTTATTTTAGTATTGAAGATACTCCGTGATTAACTTTTTAAGGTAGGTAGACCTCTGGTCTAACAAAACTGGCTTCAATCTTATAATTTTTCATATAATACCCATGGAAAGCTGTCTATAATACGATACTATAAATAACTATTTTTTAATATTTTTGTTGGTGTTTTTAAAGAAATACTATCAAAGAGGGGTAAAATAGTAAAAGGAGAGGAATAACATAAATAAAAGTTTTTACATGTGCTTAGAATTTGAATAAATGATAGATCTTATATCCTATAATATAAAGTTTTTTTGTCTGAATCTGAAGATCTCGGTAATTGCTAGTCCGAATTGATTGTACTTTACAGGTAAGTTTGATAAATGTCAATGGGTGGTTTTGTGCTATTTTTTGACATCCAAGCTTGCACTCCCCAAGAGGCTAGGCGTAAGTATGATTTCCTTTAACTCCCTTCGATGATTATTTTTAAAAAGTCGCAGAGTATTTTGATAAATGTTGCATTGAAAATTGTTTTTTTTCCTCTCAAATCTTCAAAACATAGACATCCATCATTTTTAAAAGCGAAGCTTTTCTTAAGTAAGAATGGTCCTGTCGTTTTCAAACTTTGCATTAACATTTAAGAACCTAGTAATAGTGTCTAACTTTTTATCTTTGTGAGGTAACAAAAATCCATCTCTTTTTTAGGGGTTTCCTTTCCCACCTCCCCTCTCATCCTTCGATTTTTGTTACGTCACAAAGATAAAAAGTTAGACACTATTACTAGGTTCACATTTAAGTACAATTAAGAAAGCGTAAAAATAGTGATTTCTACGACAATTGGGCACCATGTAATAAGCAAAGCATCTTTATAATGAAGTCTTAAACTTTAAAATATTGATATAAACGCTACTGTTTTGGGGCTATTTTACGACACAATAAAATCAATTTTTAAAGTTCTAGTGTATTCTAACAACGTAGCTGCGTTTCTCTAAAAATTTTGACGTTCTAGTTTATTTTGATGTTTTTCGATAATATTTATGAATGTTGATATTTATGTGCATAACATGTTCGAGATATTTGATTTATAGTTTATATCATGTTTAAGTATAGTTTCTCAGAATGTGCATAACCTTATTTTTTTTTACAAAATTCGCATCTAACATCTAGCTAAACTGAATTAAAAGAGGGGGGGGGGGGGGAAATAGGCTGTTAATTACACTAGTCCCTAAAGTTTTATAGCAACTTTTTTTTATTGGTTGCTCAACATTTTTTGGGATTTTTAATGAATTTTGATTGATTGGTTCAATAAGTTGAGTGTCCAAACGTTTCAACCACTGATTTAAAATTACAGAAGGGGTTATTTGGTGCATAAATACAGAATATTGTGCTTTGAATTTGAAGCAAGAACTATAGAAGTACGTGGATTTTTTTTCACCATTTTAGAAGATTTTCGGAAGTCTAGTTTTATGAAATTCTATTGTATGTGCAATGGGTCAATTTCTCACTTTTACATCATAGGAACAGTTTTTAAAACAATACCCGGTACCCAACGTTTTATAACCAATTTTTCTTACTCGTTAGCTCAGAAAAGTTGGGTACTGACATTTGATTTGTTTTATTACACTAGTCCCCAAAGTTTTATTATAACGTTTTCTTATTCGTGGGCATAACAGCTTTGGGAATTTTAATTTATTTTGATTGGTTGATTTAAGTTGAGTGTTCAAACATTCCAACCACTAATCATAATCCACAGAATTGGTAATTTGTGTATCATAATTGAGGATGTACACTAATATATCCTTCATTGTCTAGTCCCTTTAGATCCCTGGTCCTAACGTCTAATCTACAGAAGGGATAACATTGTATATTATCATTGGGGATGTATATCAATTTATCGTTCATTGTCTTATCCCTTTAGATCCCTGGTCTAAACTTCTAATATACAGAAGGGGTAACATTGTATATCACTATTGGGGATGTACATCAATTTATCGTTCATTGTCTTATCCCCTCAAGATCTCTGGGTAAAAAAAAATATAAAGAAAGTTTATAAAAACTGATCCAAATAATATATCTTGACCGATAGTGGAAGATGGCGATCATAACTATTCTCAGATATCTTCAAACTAGTTTACCCCCTCTCTTCCCCCTCTCTTTTTTTCCTTCCCCTTTCAAACCTATAATTCTGGTGTTCATACACCCTCCCAATTTAAAATCCCCCACAAAATTTTTTTTCTGAATATTTCTTATTAAAACTCAAATTAAAAAGTAGAAGGGCGGTTGACTTATCCCCCTCCCACCTTAAGAACACTTAAAGGCTTCTTGGGGGCGTTCGTTGCCCCTAGTCTTTCTTAAAATAAGAGCTATGTCTTGCATTTTTTTTCAATTAGGTGTTTGATCACGAATTTCATATGGTAAAAATATTTTTCTTATTTAATTGTTATCCTAAAAAGATAAAAGTTATGCTTGAAAATTGTTTTAATAGCTATTATTATATGTTGCATTTTTATATAAACGTGAGAGTTGTGATCACAATTGGCGTAACATTTGTACTCTTTGGCGTCAATGCGTATTTTCAGATATCCATTACTCGCTATCATCTTGACCATAGTAACTTTATAAATCTATCATATACATAAAATTGACATCATACATGTATTTCGATGTTTTTTCGTTACAACATAAAAAAAATGGTCATTTTGTTTGTTATAATTTGAGGAAAGTATAGATTTATCGTCCATTGTCCTATCCCTTTGAAAAACTTAAATAAATCCTATGATTTTTCATTGTAATATACGCGGAAAACTGCCTATAATACGATATGATAAATAACTATTACTATATTGAAAAATAGCCTTACATATATGTGTAATATAGATTATACATCAAAATATATAAAAAGATATATTTTGCTCATGGAGGGAGGGGACAATGGACTGTAAATTACACTGGTATCCAAAATTTTATAACTACGTTATTTTATTCATTGGCTCCAAAACGTTGGGTACTATTATTGGGTTTTGATTGGTTGTTAGTTGTAAAACTTTTAAACAAATAATTTCAATCTTCTAAATCCGTGATTATTTTGTATCATCATTGGGGAAGTATATAAATTTATCGTCCATTGTCTTATCCCTTAAGATCCCTGACTTGCCAAGGTATATGAATAGATAGGAAATGATATATCATGAAGGTAATAATAACATCATCTAATCTTAACCAGTATGGCTTCAAAACCGACTAATATCCGCTGGATTAAAACCGGTTCTCTGCCAGCCATAATGAAAAATCATGTTATTACAGACAATTTTCCCCGAATAATAGAATAAAAATTATAAATTAATGCACGTTTTGTTATCCAAGGACTTTGGCCCCAGGGTCTAACAAAACGGTGCTTATAATACAATTTTTTATTTTAATATCCGCGGAAAGATGTCTATAATACGAAGCGATAAATAACTATAACCAACTTTTGTAGAACGGCAGTATGATAGTCTTATTTCTTTTAAGGGGTCTTAAGGAAAAGACAATGGACGATGAATTGATGTACATCCCCAATCATAACAAACAAAATTGCACCTTCTGTAGAATAAAATTTATGGGGGCAAAGTTAAGTTGTACCGATCAAGATTTGAGCCAACGAATGAGAAAACGTGTTTATAAAACTTTGGGGACCAGTATAATTTACAGTCCAATGTCCCCTCCCTCTCCATAATATTCATTTTTTACCAAACTTCTGAGTAAGGAAATCAAATTTTCTTGCGCGCAATGCAATATAATTGGTTTTCAAAATTGAGTCGTTTAAACGACAAAATATGCATAAGGAAATAGGTTATTCGCCCCCCCCCCCCCTCATCTGTAAAAATTTTCTATCAATGCCATATGCATAAAGTGGGTTTAGTACAGCAAAAATAAACATTGAAACATATTCAAGATTACTATTCTTTATTACACTAGTCCCCAAACTTTTATAATAATATTTTCATACAGAAGAGTTAATTTTGTGTATCATCATTGGGGATGTAGATTAATTCATCATCCTTTGTCTTATCCCTGTAGATCCCTGCATACTTTTGGCTGAGCAAACCCCAGACCCAATTTGAGATTGAGGGACATTTAGGGGAAATTAAAATCCTTTTAAGGGCTTCATTAAATTTCAAATTTCTTCACTACATCTGAATTCTAATAAGGGTAGGATCTTACTTCCGAAGAAACTATTTTGCCACTTACAACAGAATTTACTGTACATTAAATAATTGGTTAAAAAGTTTGGACACAACTTGTTTTGAACCAACTAATCAAAATTCTAAAACTTTGGGTACCAGTATAATGTCCAATGTCCCCCCCTACCTGCGAAAAAGTTTTAAAAACGTAGTTTCCTTTTTAAATGCATTAATACATCCTTGATTTAGTTTTATTACATATAAAACTTGAATTTTTAGGAATTAAATTTGGTCCTTTTAGATATCTTAAAACTATAATTTACTTCTCCAATAGTTTGAGGTAATAAAGATGGAATTAGCTACTTTGTTGATAACAATTAACGCATGCCAATTCACCATAATATTATCCTGCCTGTGTTTGAATGAATAAACAACAACGTAAATTGAAAAATAAAAGTTTACCTGGATTGTACATTGACCGCTGGGCTACACTCAATCTGCAGAGCCAGCGTGCCGTCCCGCGGTATCACCGTCAAGTTTGTCCGGTCAAGGTCCGAGTTAATCGACCGCAGCTCACAGGCCAGCTTGTAGCCGAACCGCAGGCCGCCGCTCGCATCTTCGCCATACTCCTGAAACTCGCGCCGACAATCTTTCGGCGTGTTACTAGCAATAACTGGCGGCGGGGGCGGTGAAAATCCAGGGCCCTGACAGCCGGTCTGAGGGATGAGCAGGAACAAGCCGGTTAGCACCAGTCCTCCGACCAGGTGGTCACGTGATGAGCCGCTGCCCGGCGGGAAGAACAATGGCAACATGGCGCCAAGTTTTCGCGGGCTTTTTTGATTTGCTGTTTGGATTGAAGGAGACAAAAATCCCCCAGTTTTTTTGGTGATTAAATGATCATTGTGATCATTTTACTGTTATTTTCTTTCTCTACTGGTCGTCATTGTGTTTTTTTCTGTATGAAAAAATGAATTTGAAGTTTAGTATTGAAAAAGTAGTAAGTTTTATTCGTCTGAAGCTAAAGATTTTAATAACCACTGAAGTGAGTCCTCCTTTTTGGAAAGCTGAACATAGGACCCATGCTGGTTTTTGGCTAGTTTTAGATTTAAGTCTTGGGATAGTTTTAGGCTATTTTCTACCCCTATAACTACAGATACTGGAGGCGAATCCGCTAGTTTTATAAAACACAATTTTAGTGTAAACAAACGTATAAAAACATGAAATAAAACATAAAACAGATTTCTTTTCCACCCCTTTAAAAATCAAAACAACAAATTTGATGTTCCCACCCCTTTCATCCCACTTCCCTTTCTCCTTTGGTCTCTTTATTCTTTATTTTTCTCTCTCTAAATATTAAATATAAAAGTTCACTAAAAACAGCCAATATAAAATTATAAGATTAAGATTTAGGCTAAGAAAAACCTTACAGACAACCAACCCTTCGTTTGCATAGCCTTTGTTATAAAGTCCTCACTAAGATTCAGCATGGTTAAAAAGCTGTATACAAGCCAAGACATTTAACTTACATAAAATTTGCATCTTGATTTCATGACCTTTATCTGAAAATCCTTACTTTAAACGACATATTAGTGCCACTTGCTTATTTCATTCGCTTGACATTACAGCAGCATTAATATGAAAGACAATTATTGTAAAATTTTCGTAAAATTAATTTAGCAGAAGTTTGGGGACTCTTTCTGTGATCACATACTGTGTTGATGAGATTTATAAAAAGTCAAGTGTAGCTCTTGATACGCTTTTTAACCATAGGTACCCAATGTTTTTATATTGTTAAACTTTGGGGACTCTTTCTGTGATCACATACTGTGTTGATGAGATTTATAAAAAGTCAAGTGTATATCTTGTTGATATGCTTTTTAACCATAGGTACCCAATGTTTTTATATTGTTAAACTTTGGGGACTCTTTCTGTGATCACATACTGTGTTGATGAGATTTATAAAAAGTCAAGTGTATATCTTGTTGATATGCTTTTTAACCATAGGTACCCAATGTTTTTATATTGTTAAACTTTGGGGACTCTTTCTGTGATCACATACTGTGTTGATGAGATTTATTAAAAGTCAAGTGTAGCTCTTGATAGTGAGTGATACGCTTTTTAACAATAGGTACCCAAAGTTAATTTTTTATAGTGTTGATACGCTTTTTAACTCTACCCAATGTTTTTACTTTTTTTTTAGCAAAGACAATTATGTCCAAAAGTACCTAGCAAATCATTAAAATCATGAATGTTAAAGAGAGAGAGAAAGAGAGAGAGAGAGAGAAAAAGAGAAAGAGAGAGAGAGAGAAAGAGAGTGAGAGAGAGAAATTGCTCCTAGCTTTTTTGCCAGTCAAATTCTATAAATACGTTTTCTAGATTAATATAAATCAAAGAAAATTGAACTTTTATACTAGCTGAAAATTGTAATTTTTGTAAAGAAATCTCCACCCCACATTGCAAGATGATAATTTTCAATCACTAGACCAACAGGGGGAGGGATAAAGAATCAACAAAACTTTGGCCACTTCTATTGTATTTTGATTGGCTAGTTTTAAACTAAGAGTATCCAAATGTCCAACCAATAATTTTAATCTATAAAAGGGGTTAATATGTTTATTATCATTAGAGAGATGTATATCAATTTATCTTCCATTGTCTTATCCCTTAAGATCCCTTATGGTTATAATAACATTTAAATTTTTTATAACTAACATATTTTAGATGTAATAACGCCTAATTTCTATCTAACATTAAGTATTACTACTAGAAAAAAGTATCTACCATTTAAAGGTAATCTAAATTATTTTTTCATCAGTTTAAATATAAATGTCTCTGATATTTATTTAGAAGGGGGGGCCGGGGGGGGGGGGCGGACACTTAAAACGAAGGGGGGGATAAATGTCGCCATAAATCAAAGTATTTATATCAGGGGATAAAAAAGTATGTGGAATTTTTGTCCAAACTTCAAAAGTATTACATAGAAGTGCATTTCTTTTTAAAGTACAGAAAATAGATTATCAAAGTAGTAATAGAAAAATAGCAAAAAATCTATCCATGGCATTTCAAATCAGAGAGAGAGGGGAAATTGGTCTGTTTATTACACAAGTCCCCAAAGTTTTATAACAACGTTTTCTTATTTTCTTATTAACAACTTTGGTGACATTTTCTAATGAATTTTATTGGTTAGTTTATTGAATTTAAACACTAATTGTAATCTACAGAAGGGGTAATTTTGTGTATTAATATTGGGGATGTAAATCAATTAGTTAGCCATTGTCTTATCCCATTAAATTCCTGATTTGAAATGGTTTGCTGCGATTAATAAAAATTATCATAATTGTAACAAAAATTTATTGTTATTATTAGGTATGCATCTTATTGTACAACAGCATAATAAATTTACAGAAGGACGTTGTTCCAAATACTTTGAATGGGACATAAGCAGAGATATAAGGGATAAGACAATTGACAATTAAAAATTCTTCCCCAAAAATCTTTTATATAATTTTCAGTTTTTAAATAATAATTTTTTTTTGGGGGGGGGGAGTATATTGGTCCCCTCCCTCCCTGGGTGGAAGGAAGATAATTTCCCTTGGGAACCCAAGAGTAAGGAATGCCAGGGAGCAGGGGATTGGGTACCAGAATTAAAAATATTTGCAAGCAATTTTTCAACAAAGTTTTAAACACAATATGAAAAAATAATGTCTAATTTAAAAAAATCTAAAGGGCAATGGCCGATTAATTGATTACATCCCCAATAATGATACACAAAATAACTCCTTTTGTAGATTAGAATTAGTGGTTGAAATATTTGGACACTCAACTCAATGAACCAACCAATCAAAATCAAGTCCCCAAAGTTATAAATCCAACAAATAAAAAAATAAACGTAATAAACAGCCCAATGTCCCCTCCCACCCATGTATTATATCAGTATTTGGACTTTGGAAGCTTGTAAATATTGGCAGAATAAAAGAAATTTAATGCCATTATCTCATCCCTCCTTCTAAAAATCTAAATATATTATGTTAGGCACGCTAGTTCTAATTATCTTATGGTCCAGAGAGTCAAAAATTCTTGGATTTGGAATGAGTTTTCTAAGTAACAGGATGTTTGTCTGTGTGTAGCTTAAGATCTAACTAACTGCTCAACCGATATGGTTGTCCTTTACAGAGAACTTCTTACAGGTACGTCCTGGGAAGGTTTACAACTATTTTAAAAATAAAACATTATCAAAGGCTTTGTTGCTATCTAAAAAACGGAATATTGTAGACAAATAAACAAAATTGGGTTACTTATTATTTTTAACATTAAACCTTCTACATGAGAAAAACATATCCTCAAAGGAAATCTCTGTGTGTGTATGCCTGTACCTAGACATTTCACTAACCACTGGACCAATATGATTCTTCATTACAAGGGAGCTTCTTATAGGACCCTTAATGGTTTAATTTTATATAAATTAGACTTAAAATATAAATTCCTCCCCATTAACGGGTGTTATAATTTTTAAGTTAGAACAAAATTAATATATATGGGAGGGGCTATATTCCACCCCCCTCCCCCCTAAGAGCTTATATTTACATATGAAGTAAATACAATAAATATTGTAATCTAAATGATAATTAGAACATAATAAATATGGATTATAAGAGTATTTATGTTCATTAGTTCCATTATCTATGCACTTAACACAACCTAAACAGGCTAGCCTTAGCAATTAAATCTATTGTAATAGTATTGTGTCATATTATACTAGGAATCGCAATTTAGGGACAATATAGCAATATTGATTTTAGTTAGAGAAAAGGGAAATTCCTTATACTTATCTGCCAGTTAAAATAATGTTTTTTTAGCTTGGTAAACCAAAATATGATAGTTATTTATGATTATAAAATTGGAGGCAAAATGTCTTTTTTCCAAGTGTAAAATCCCTGGCTGATATTTTATTTTTCAATTGTTATATCTTGTCTTCTACAATTATTCCCCCCCCAATAAAAAAAGATTAAGAAAGTGTTTGTTGGCAGGGATCTTAAGGGATAAGACAATGGATTATAGATTGATATATATGTCCCCAATGATGATAAACAAAATTACCCTTTCTGTAGATTTCATTAATTGGTTAAACCGAAATTAAATTTCCAAAATTTTTTGAGATATCGTGATTATAAAACTTTGGGTACCAGTGTATGTAATTAGCAGTCCAATGTCCCCTCCCACCCTGGTTTTGCATTTTATACTAATTTAGGCATAAGAAAGTATGTTCAGCAAAATATTTTAACATTTTTGCCTTGAATAAAAAATATTTGAATTCTTACTTTGACTTAAGTTAAGTATTTGCAAAGCTACTCTATAATACGCAATTTCCGAACTTTCATTTATCTGGACGTATGTAAGAATAGTGTAAGCGTGAATTACACAGCTGCTATTCGAGATAGACAACTGATATACCGTGCATTAATGAGAATCTGTCTGTTTTGGAAAGAAAGGGGTGTAAAATAATTCATTGCAATTGTCTCCTCCCTTCCTTGGTATTTAATATGAAAAAAAAATTCGATTATGTACACCCCTGTCGAATTCCTTATTAAGATCAATGACCCGAAAGACATTTGTCCTTAGGTTCTTGTAATTGATTTTATCATTACCTATTATACATTTATTTATAGAGAGAGATAGAAAAACAAGGGTGACAATTTTCATAGCTTAATTCAGAGATCTAAAGGGATAAGGCAATGGCCAAACAATTGATGTACCCATTCTGTAACTTACAATTAGTGGCTGAAACGTTTGGACACTAGACTTAATAAAGCAAAAATAATAAAAGTTCCCAATGTTGTTAAGCCAACGAATAAAAAAAAGTTATTATAAAACTTTGGGGACTAGTATAATAAACAGTCCAATGCCCCCTTCCTTCCTGGCTTTTAAATGATTTATGTCGACTTTGTAGCATAAAATATAAGTGGTTATTACTGACATGTTATCGATAAGCTGTTACCTAGGTTTTCTAATAACATTATAACTAAATACTTTTGTTGAATACAAATATGTAAGACAAACAAAAATACAAAGTTATAAAGCAGCTATGCTACAAATACTACAGAAAATATATAAATTATTGGGGAATGAGTTATAAATAATATGTAGAGTACAGACCTACAGGGGGCCTAACATAAATTGTACTTTTTATGATTCTGTCCCCCAAAATTTGTAAACTAAAACTTTGGGGGTAAGGTTGAATCATCAATTTTCGTCCATTGTCCTATGTTTTAACCCTGAGCTGGATCTTTAAATCATTTCGATGGTGCGCCAAATCGGGGTATGCCGAATTTCAGCCAATCACAGCGCGGCATTTTGTAAAATGCTCTGCTATCATTAATGGAAAGTTGGCTCACCCCGATTTGGCGCACCATTGAAATGATTTAAAGATCCAGCTAAGTATTTTAAAAACATTTTCTATTTGTGTATGCTGTCCGTTTGTTGAGCTTTAAAAATTAGGCAATTTATTTGATGGAACCTGTATTTATATAGGATATATAGAAGAAAAATAGATAGAATATTTATAGATCGTCTATAAAGGGGTAAAAGTTTTAGAAGTCCTTCAAACTATACCTACTAAAAATAATATAAGGAACTTTTAGAAAATATATGTAAAAAGTAGGAAAATGTATATGAAATAAGATAGTTTTAGGTAATCTAGATTATTGTTATCTATTATCATAAGATAATTGATAACAAAGGGACAAATGTTATCTACCAGATAGATAAAAGTAGAAAAATCAATGATCAAGTAAATCTACCAAAAATTTTGAGGAAAAAATCGTCTAAAATAAATTGAATCTAAAATGATCATTATAAAAACAAAATATTAAGTTAAATATCAAGCAACTAAGGGTAAAATAGCCTAAAACCATCCCAAAACTTATATCTGAAAACAAAATAGGTAATCCAAAACCTTCCCAGGACCCATGAGAAGCTTCCATAAAATCGTTCAGTGGACAGACAAAAAAAACTTACTACTTTATATAAAAAGATCTTAAAATATGACTTATTTATAAACTATCCATATAAGTTAGGTTAGGTTAAATAAAGATATTTAGTATATTGATTTACTTTGACAATATATTATAAAATACAATAATAAGAAGGATGCACCTCGTTCAAAGGGGGTGATTTATACCATGGAAAAATGGTTAGGTAATTTGACTGTAAAATGATACTGGTACCCAAATTTTTATTACAACAATATCTCATTAGTTAGCTGTAAAACTTTGGGTACTTTTATTAAAATATTCCCAATTGATTTTAAATAGTTACTTATACCTTTATCCCCCCAAAAATATCTCTAAATCTAGCGTCTGACCCACCCCCCCTCCCCCATCAACTGATGGACAATAGGATTTTGGGGGATAATAATTGTGTAATTGTAAATTCAGTAAATCCCCATAAAGTCTATGTCCAGCCGCCGTTAGAGTAGTCCTACAAAAGTAAAACATTTTTCAAGAAAAAAATAGCCAATATTTCAACACAACATGGAAGGGAGGGGAAATTGGACTGTAGATTACACTGGTGCCGTTATATTACCACGTTCTCTTATTCGTTGGCTTAAAAACCTTGGGTACTTTTATTAAATTACAATTGGTTGGTCCCAAACTAGAAGTGTCCAAATTTTGCAACCAATAATCTTGATCTACAGGAAGGGTATTTTGGTAAAGTACCCAAAATTATTGTGCCTACAAATAGGATAACGCAGTTATAAAACTTTGGGTACCAGTATAATTGGGTACCATAAATATTTGTATCACCCCCCGCTTATCATCATTATTTGAAATATAGTTGTAGGGTTATATTGTGGTTATTCCAGGGATTTTATTATTAAGGGATAAGACAATGAAAGATTTATTAGTGTATACCATACCCCCAATTATGATAAACAATCTACATTTCAGTTGATTACAATTTGCATTATTGGTGAAAAAAGTTTTTAAAAGTACCCAAAATTTATAAGAAAGCCAATGAATGAGAAACCTTGGGTACCAGTATAATTTACAGTCCAATGGCAATGGACCCCTCCCTCCCTATTATCTTGATGATATAATAAATATATTTCTGATATTACGTACAATAATTACATATCTTAACTCTCCACCCTCCCCCCCCCCCCATCTAAATCATAAAGACAAATAGGTTTGGTAATATCACAGCAAATCTTACCATAAACTTATTCCCAATGACAATAAACAAAATTCACCCTTCATGTAGATATAGAATTTTAATTTGAACCAATCAATCACATAAAATAAAAGTTCCCAAAGTTTTTAAGCAACGTATAAGATACGTAGTAATAAAACTTTGGGTACCAGTGTAATTTACAGTCAAATGTTCCCTCCCTCTCTGAGTTTTAATGATTTCTTTTATAATAATGAATAAAACTATAGAACATTTATGCCATTCAGACTGAAGAGGGTGCAATGTCCACCGAAATATATTTCAATAAATAACTAAGACTTTTTTACTCAGTGAATTTCTCATAAAAAATTATGCTAACAATTTCTAAAATATCGAGCCCTCTGGAACTAACACTGACATAGCTATAAACACATTAACATACACAGACATACACAGACACACAGACACACACACACACACAATCCCACACACACACACTCCTAATATATGTAATATTATTGGTTATGAAAATTGAACATAACATAAAGAGAGAGAAATAATGTATTTGGCTATGCCCTAATAGAATTTCTTTAGATGGATGGAAACCCCAAAAAAGTTTTGTCAGAAAATAGCAAAAAACCACCCCAAAAGACTTGAATATCTTCCCTGAAAAGTACAACCCATAGACCAAAAATTTTAGAGATCTTTAAGCTTCAGACAAAAAAAAATACTGTGTAAAATAAATATCCCTTTATATTATTCTAGTATTTTTTATACATAGATATATTAACCAATTTAACCCCTATATAGCCAATCTATTGACAATTTTTCTTTTGTTTTAAAGAGCTAGAACGACCACATTATAATGGTGTTTCTTTACTGCCGCTTAATTTATAAAACACAATGGTACCAAAAGTTTTATACAAATTTATCTTATTCAATGTCTAAAAAACGTTGGGTACTTATATAGAAATTGCATTGGTTGACTCGGAAATAGTAATGTCAAAATTTTACAAACAATAATCTTAATCTGCATAAAGGGATAATTTTGTTTGTAATCATTGAGGATGTGTTTCAATTATCGTCCATTGTCTATTTTTATCCTTGTTTTTTTTTAATAAAAATTCATTTTTCTTTTGTCTCTCTGGTTATATTAGAATTTTATTCAATTATATCAAATATATTTTTTTACCAGAGAGGGAGGGGACAATTGGTTGTATATTACACTAGTCCCAAAGTTTTATAATAACGTTTTCTTATTCGTTGAATTAACAACCTTGGGAACTTTTATTGAATTTTGATTATTTGGTTCATTTAGTTGAATGTCCAAACATTTCATTAACTAATTGTAATATACAGAAGGGATAAGATTGTGTATCATCATTGGGGATGAACATCAATTTATCAGCCATTGTCTTTTCCCTTTAGATCCCTGATATCAAATATATTTTTTTACACAAAATATTTTCAACAAAAAAATATATTTTGATAGTAACAAAAAAAATATTTTCATCATAAATTAAAATACTATCTTTTTGGCTTCTTTATAAGGAAGAATTGTGAAAGAAAGGGATGTGGATTTTAAAAGTAAACAAATAAACCTTGTATGAAGATTCCTGCAACTATAAGGACTTGATTTGAAAGCTTAGCAACTCTATAATCATTAACAGAAAGTCCGAACGTCCAATTTAAACAAAATTATTTTTAGAATTTTGACTTCTAAAACTGGATGCTGTGAGTATTGGTTTAAAAAATATGACGTAACAAAAAAAATTAGCCAATGAGAGTCCACTACGCATGCCGCCATCGTTCAATAACAGCCTCTCATTGGCTAATTTTTTTTGTTACGTCATATTTTTTAAACCAATACTCACAGCATCCTAAAACTGTAATTCGAATATTTACAGTCCTCTATTTATTCAATTTTGACTGATTTTATAAGCTTTATTGTCATCCTTGTTTATTTTTCCAAATAAATGTCCCTCCTTCCAATTATAAATAGTTTAAAATAGAATGGAATTTGTAATAAAAAATCCAATTGTAGAAAGGCTTAAATTACAAAAATTTTAGGACATCTGAGAATGATCGATAATGAAAGTGTGTTTCTCAATAATTATAATCTATTTTATTTATACTTCGCCCCTATCCTATGGTGGAAGACTAAGGAGGTACTGGAAAATAGCCTAAAACCACCTATAGACTTCCATGGAAAGTGCAATCAATTCGGATCAGCATTTTCTTATATCTTTAGCTTCAGACAACAAAAGCTTTAACAATTCTGACCCAAATTGACCTATTACAACAAGGTACAATGTTATAAGCGAAGCATCTCTGTAATCAAGTATTAGAAATGTAGTTATATCCTTTATCACTATACTGTATTTATCAGTTTTGCAACAAATTTTCTTAAAATTTTGTTTAGACGTATACATCTATATTCTGCTTATTCAGTTCTGACACTCTTAAAAGTGTAAATGTTTGTTTTTCCTACCGTTTCAGAGCATCGCTTTTATTGATGTTGTCATCCTTATTTTTCTATTTAACATCAAATAGTGCAAAAAATCAACTATTTTTAACAGGGGGGGGAAATTCTTTAATTATGTGTGTTATTGAGTAACTGATATACTACCCTTTATTCCCCCCATTTTGTCTGCCCCTATTTCTGTTCTATTCAGGGAAGAAGGGACTGTAAATTATACTGGTACCCAAAGTTTTCAAACACATTATATTTCAACTTGGCTTAAAAATATTAGGTAAAACCCTGAAGTACCCAAACTTTTCCACCAATAGTATTAATCTACAAAGGAATGTAATTTAGTTTCTGCAGTGTACATCAATTTAACGTCTTATCCCTTAAGATCCCTGAATTTATTTGTGCGCTGAATTTCTCTGTAGTGTCAGATTTCAATCTCAAATACAATAGGGTGCAACAAATTTTTATCTGTTAAAGTTTAGTAAAGTTATTACCTATCTCAAAATGATAATATAGTCGTTATATGATTAGTCGATAATATGTCAATCATGAACACTTAATCCTTGAAATAAAGTAAGAGGATCTTTGTCTGTCTGTACCGAAGGATCGCGCTAACCACTGAACCGATATGGTTTTCCTTTACAGGGTAGCTTCTCACAGATCCTTGTAAGGTTTATAACTATTTTGGGGGATGGTATCACCACCCTCCCAAGAGAGTTCGCAAAAAAACATAACTAACACCATTAAGCGGCGAAAAAATATATCATGTAGTCAGCCATTGCTTCTTTTATTAAAATCTAAATATCGCAACAAAAAAAAAAAAATTTGAAGCATCCTATTTTAAGAGAGGGGCGGGTATTGGGGGAGAGGGTGGGGGTGAAAGGTTGAGATTGTAGTAATAGAGTGACATTTGATACCCCCTATCCCTCCCTCACCCTCAAACTTTATTTTTATTTATTCCCCCTTCTTTTCTATCTTCATTTAAATCTCGTTAAAGTCAACTTTGTTAAGTGATTACAATTTATGCTTGGTTAGGTTAAGTTCAGTCATATGAATTGAGGCTTCGAAACCGATTAATATCCACTGGATTAGAACCGGTTATGAACCATACTGAAAAAGCATGCATGTATTGTTGACAATTTTCTACGACTAGTAAAATAATAATATTAGCACCAGTTTTATTGGCCCTGGCCCCGGTTAATTTTCACCGATATTTATACAAATAATTAACATTTCTACTAGAAACATAACGCTTTTCTAATAATGATATTATAATTAACCCATTTCCTTGTATTAAATAGAATTATTTTTCTTATCAATTACAAGGCTATATTCATAGTTGACATGTTTCCAGGGATCTAAGAGATAAGACAATGGCCGATAAATTGATGAACACCCCCGATGATAATACACAAAATTATTACTTTTGTAGGTTACAATTAGTGGTCAACTTAATGAACCAACCAATCAAAATTAAATAAAAGTCCCCAAAATTTGTTAGGCTTACGAATCATTATAAATCTTTGGGGACTAGTGTAATTAACAGCCCAATGTCCCCTCCCTCCCTGTAAAATTAACGCTATGTTGATAGTTGACATATTTCTAAATTAAACATACCATTATGAAGGGTTAGAATTCAAATAAACGGTGTTGATACGTTTTAGCATACAAAGTAAAATATGTAGGGTACCCAAAATTTTATAACCAACTTCTCTTAATGGTTAGCTTAAAACTTTGGGTACTTATATTAAATTTTGAATTGATTTTGGATTTATATCCGTTGTCTTATCCCTTAAGATCCCTGAAATTTTATGACTTATTTATTATAGTTATTGGGAGGGAACACCAACCCAGGAAAAATAAAGAAATAGGACCCCCAGCATATGTGAATCATTTCAAATAAACTTTCGACCTCCTTATGGGGAATAAGCCCTTAAAAATCTAGGGCCTAAACCGCTGAATACTCTAGTAGTTTAACTCTAATACAGAGAAAATAAGTCGCCAATATAACCCACATTTTGTATATTTATAAACATAAAAATAACATAAATTAACCCCTTTGGTAAAGTAATAACTTGGGATCTAAAGGGATAAGACAATGGACGATAAATCAATGTCCAGCCCAAATGATGATAAATAAAATTACCTCTTCTGTAGATTAAAACTATTGGATAAAAAGTTTGCACCAATGAAGATTTAATAAAAATACCCAAAGTTTTTAAGCAACAAATGTGCAAATAGATTTTGGGTACCAGTTAAATTTCTAGTCCAATATCCCCCTCCTCCTTGAATAACAACAAACCCCCCAATTAAATAACATAAAATTTGATGGGAACGGGTTAAAATTCCCCCCAAAAGCATTTTTTTTGCAATTAAATACACATGAGAAGCTAATTTTAGCCAGTATAAATACTTATAAAAACATGTAAATTTAATTAAATCTTAATTTTTTTTGTCTTTAATCAAAAGAAATCCTTATATAAAAGTATCAGGATGTCTAGCGTCCGTATGTGTCTGTCTGTCTGCTTGTACCGAAGGATCTTGCTAACCGCTATTCCGATATAGTTCTCCTTTACAGTGAAGCTTCTCATAGGTCATTGAAAGGTTTATATACATTTTGGGGGAGGTTACATCAATCGCCCCTTGAAAATAGGCCTCTAGGGGCGTAACCGATAGTTTTCATTAAAAACCCATTGATTTTTCCATTTTAATTGAAATTCAAATATTCAATTTTTCCCCTTTCTCGATTTTTAACTATTTTTAAGACAAAGACAACTTGAAATCATGGATTGGAGGAATAGGTGAATCGTTCTATTAATTTAAAACTTTGAATTAGAATTTAAATCAGAATTTAATTTGACTATTTGGCATTCACAAAAAGTAGCTGACATATGTACGACATAACCAAGGATCAAAAGGAATAATACAATGATGTACATCCCCAATTATTATACACAAAATTACCCCTTCTGTAGATTACAATTAGTGGTTAAAACGTTTGAACCAAACAATCAAAATTCAACAAAAGTCTTCAAAGTTGATAAGCCAACGAATAAGACTAGTGTAATAAACAGCCCAATGTTCCCTCCTTCCCTAGATAATGATACCAAATTTGACAGAATATACCTATCCCCCAACTCCCTCCCAATTATTCCCTCTCTCAGAATTTCAGAGCCAGCTACTTGACAATTTTATCATAATCAATCATTTCAAATTTTAACAAGGAAAATTTTATACATCAGAAGCGTAGCAATAAGGTCACAAAATAAAGAAAGAGAGAGAGAGAGAGAGAGAGAGAGGAGGAGGTAGAGAGACTGATAGAGAGTTAGAGACAGATTTACAGACAAACATATTGACAGAAAAAAAGGCCTAATAGACAGACAGAAACAAAGACAGATAGACAGACAAACAGACAGATAGAAACAAAAGACAGATAGACAGACTGACAAACATAGAGACATACACAAACAGACAGACAGAAAAAAAGCAAATAGATTATAGACAAACAGACAGACGTATAAACAAATAGAAAGACAGACAAACAAAAGACACACACACACAGAAAAACAGATAGAATGAAAGAAATACAGACACAAAGACTGAGAGACAGATAGAAGGACAGACAGGCAAACAGACAGACAGACACGCAGTTAAACATATAAACATATAGAGACAGACACACAGACGGCCAGACGTACCCTACTCATAGAGAAGCTTCGCTTCTAATATCTTTAATTAGCCAGAAACACAAAGAAACATATGACAAGATAAGATTTGATTGATAATATGAAATTAATATGGGTTATTTAATTAGGCAACCTTTGTCTAAATCTTTGCTAAGAAATATATCATTATGAAAGATATAAGTTTCTTGTTAGAGAGAGAGAGGAGACAATGGGCTGTTTATTACACTAGTCCCCAAAGTTTATAATAACGTTTTCTTATTCGTTGGCTTATATAATTTTGATTGGTTGATTCATTAAGTTGAGTGTTCAAATATTTCAACCACTAATTTTGATCTGCAAAAGGGATAATTTTGTGTATCTTCATTGGAGATGTACATCAATTTATTGGCTATTGTCTTATCCCTTTAGAACCCTAGCTCATCTTACATAAAAATTGTAATAATATTTGAGAGAAAAAAATGAAGAAAAAAAACATTCTGATTTTACAAAAATAAAAAGAAAAACTTCAAAGATTTTCATTTCTCCAAATAAAACTTGCTCAACTTTTTTTACTTTGAAAACATTTCAAAAATTCATAATTCATTTTTGTTTATCTAGAAAAGATTATTTTCAGGGATAAGACAATGGCCGACAAATTGATGTACATCCCCAATGACGAAACACGAAAATACTCCTTTTGTAGATTACAATTAGTGGTTGTAACGTTTGGACACTCAACTTAATAAACAAACCAATAAAAATTCGATAAAGTCCCCAAAGGTGTTAGGCCAACGAATAAGAAAACGCCATTATAAAACTTTGGGGACTAGTGTAATAATCAGTCCAATGTCCCCTCCCTCCCTGATTATTTTCCTTTCTACTTTGATAAAATATTCATTTTTTTCGGACATTTTGTTTTTAAAATTTTGACAAAATAACTTATTTTGTAAATATGTCATTAAATATTTTAAAATATGATTATCTTACATAAGTATCTTTAAAAAATTTAAATAAAAGCATCTTAATGACCAAAAAATATTTATTTTGCAGCAAATTTTTACACATTTTCGCCTTTTAATACTCGAACATTAGGCTGTTTATTAAACTAGTCCCCAAAGTTTTATAATAACGTTTTCTAATTTGTTGGCTTAACAACTTTGGGGACTTTTATTGAATTTTAATTTGTTGGTTAATTATATTGAGTGTCCAAACGTTTCAACCATATATTGAAATCTATAGATTGGCTAATTATGTGTTAAATCATTGGGGATATACATCAATTTATCGGACAATGTCTTATCCCTTTAGATCCCTGATTCTTAACTGACATGAGCACAATTTTACATCGACATTATGTCCAAAACAATAATATTACTAAAACCTTACAGTTAGAATAAAAATATCATTCATTGAACCTGAAAATGAATAGAATTCGCTAGGGAAGAATAGAAATGAACAGGGAGGGAGGGGACATTGGACTGTAAATTATACTGGTACCCAAAGCTTATAAAACACGTACTCACATTGGTTCCCTTAAAACTTTGGGTACTTTAGTTTAATCTTGATTAGTTGGTTCAAAATAGCAGTGTCTAAACTTTTTAACCCATAATTTTGATCTATAAAAATGGAAATTTAGTTTGGAGATGTATATAAATTTATCGTCCATTGTCTTATCCCATAAGATCCCTGACAATGAGACATTCGGTGGCACTAAGCTATTTTGTTCTTTCAAAAATACCAAAAATTTCCATTAGCAAAATAAGATCGTTTGAATAATACAATTACAGTAGAATGAAACAAAGGGGGGGGGGGGGCGAAAGTGACACTTTTTGAAACCAAAACTAAAAGTCAAAGGAACTCAACTAAAAAAAGAGTTACAGGTCTGACATTTTGCATGGCAGTTGCTTTATAGGGGTACAATATGGAACTGTGAAAAAACGGCTGCGCAACCGCCGAAAACCGCCTAGAAAAGGCAAAAAAAATTTCGGCGGGAAACGGCGGTTTTCGGCGGTTGCGCCGCCGTTTCTTCACAGTTCCATATTGTACCCCTATAGAGCAACTGCCATGCAAAATCTCAGACCTGTAACTCTTTTTTTAGTTGAGTTCCTTTGTTGACTTTTAGTTTTGGTTACAAAAAGTGTCACTTTCGCCCCCCCCCCCCTTTATCATTATTTAGAGTTTAGACAAATGTATTGCTTTACTTTATCATCTTATATTCAATAACATGCCTAAATTGTTACCAATAAAGAAGTGATTTCTCTTGGGAGCGTGCAGGTACCCTCCCCTAAACAGTTATAAACCTTCCCAGGACCTATGAGAAGCTACATTGTAAAAGAGAACTACATATATAGGTTCAGCAGTTAGCGAGATCTTTCGATAAACACACAGACAAAGAGACACACAAACATCCTGTTACTTTTATATAAGGATAATATAAGAATTTGGTTGTGTTTTTCAGGGAAGCCTCATATGGTTTTAAGCCATTTTTTCAACATCACTGAATACGCTCAAAGTTGCTAAAAATAATTTTTGCTTGTTTACAAGAAATGTGTGTATGTTGTAAGTTAGATCAAGTGACAAAAGATAAATGATGCAAGAATTGGCGAGTACCAGGACGATACGGAGAGGCCAACAGCTGCATAAATGGATGTAGAATATATGTGGATTTAGGTTGCTAACAGGGACAACATTTATTGGTTAGTTCGATCATATAATAGGAGGAGAGGGGGTGGAGTAAAGGGGGTGGATTGGGGGATCATTCTTTTAGCCTGCTACAAGTTTCACTTTATTAGAGTATGGTATTACATGAAAGCCTTTGGCAACGTACAATCCCTAGGTTAAAGAGTAGCTTCGCTACTTATAAAGGAAATTCATTTATACACAAGACCTTTTTTGGCAATTTACTTTTCATTATACCCCTTGTTAAGTTTGAAGGGGGGAATTAGGGGAATAATTGGGGTAGGGGGGATATGTTTCTAAATTGGGCAGATGCTTTAACTTTTAAGGGGGGGGGTGTCCAATTTCCCTAGGGACTTCAGATTTACTCCCCCTCCCTCCCAACACCCCCAATGATAATATATCTTAAGGTAGAGTAGTGCCATTTATTTTAAATCTTTTATATTATTTCAATGTGGTGGAATTTATTTCTTTACATTTGTCTAAGTGAAAATGCTTGAATTTTTAAATCTAAATCCTTAAAAAAAAGTAACAGGATGTGTGTCTGTCTGTAAAGATTTCGAACCGACATGGTTCTCCTTAACTTAACACTGAAGCTTCTAATGGGCCCTGTAAAGGTTATAACTATTTTGGGGAAGGGTATCAACACCAAAGAGAAATAGCCCTATTTAAGCTCCCCTTAGAGGCTAGGGTTTGAGCCTTTGTTATAATTTGTGAGAATGTTTTTATTGGTATGTTATGAGGTTGATTATCAAAAAGATTACATATTCCATAAGGATCAACTATAGGGGGAAATAAAGCAATATTTGTTACGACTAATTTTACATTTTTAAAAGCGAAGCTTTTAAACATTTAAGGACGGTCTGTCTGTCCTTAATGGGTATCTCTTATTTTTAATTTATACATATTGGAATATTCCTTTCGATTTAAAACTTGACATAATAGGTATATTACCTAAAATTAAATGCAAAGTTACCTAAGTTCTATATTTGTTAATGTTCGTTTGTCTTACTTTCTAATTTGTTAATCTTCGCTTTTAAATATATAGGCTTCTAACTCTTTTAAAAAGGCATCATTTTTGAGAGATTAAATCAAACTTTTAAAAAAAACTTCCCTTTTAGATGAATAAAAGACATCAGATACTTGTGAGACTTGAGCGTGTTATCAAATATTAGGTAAAATGATATAAAAACCTGGGTGTGCGTTCACTTACGAATATAAGGGGTAATTTTATTAATCATCATTAAATTTTGATTGTTGGGTCTAAACTAGTTACATCCAAACTTAAAATCCGATTATGATAATTTGTAGAAGGGGTAATTTTGACCAACATCATAGGGGAAGTACATCAATTATCTCCATTGTATTATCCCTTGAGACCCCCGCATATTACACTCTCTGATAATAAACATATGCTAGGGGGGGGGGGCGGGGGGGAGGGGGGTTAGAAATCTAATTTCAAGGGGAGGGGGCGTTAATTTTTGGGCTATATGATTTTAATATTAGGGTTAACTGTTCTTAAAATACATCCAAAATAAAAATATTAACTTAGATGAGATTTATTAGTTTCAAAAGATATCTGTAACTGAAAATATAGGCACATAGCCTTTCATAAAATCTCCGATTAGTACATTTTTAAACCAATAGGTATTTTTTAGTCCTTTCAAAATCTTTCAAATTAAAGTTTAATAATATCTTAAATTTTCCTATAAACAAGGAAGACAAGATAAAATAAATCTGCTATAATTTTGTGCATTTATATTAGCGACATTATCAAAACACCTCGACTAAGGCATCTGTTAAAAATTAAGAGGGGGGGGAGGAAGGTAATAATTACCTATATAGCCCTCTTCAGAGCTCATTTTTCACAGAATTTCTCCTCAAAAGTTTGGGGGACTAATTAACGTTGTCAGCAATTTGGAAATTCGAGACTTTTAAACAATATTTAACGTGTAATTTGTTTAAAAATTTGTCAGTATGGGAGGTTCAGAATTTTCTTAAAGACGCAGTCTGAATAAGCTCAGTTTATTTTACCCCTTCCAATATCATACTGTATTACAGTTTATTGTCCTTTTCCTCCATAAAATAAATGCTACATAAAAACGAAATCATCAGGGATCTAAAGGGATAAGCCAATGGCCGATAAATTGATGTACATCGTAACATCTCTAATGATGATACACAAATTTTCCCCCTTCTGTAGATTACAATTAGTAGTTGAAACATGTGGACTCTAAACTTAATGAACCAAAGTTGTTAAGCCACCGAATAAGAAAATATTGTCTAAAACTTTGGGGACTAGTGTAATAAACAGCCCAATGTCCTTTCGATTCCTGCAATTTTTCTTTATTACAGTCTACTGTCGTTTTTCACTATAAATAATTAATGTTATTTCTGTACTACTTATTAACAAAATCATTCTTGTCGTTAAAAACATATGAATTGTCTAAAGCTTTCTATTTGTAAAACTTATTCAAATCATTTAACAGCAACTTTTTGCTGCATTTTTAGCCTTGGGAAAATATATATATATGAGTTTAACGAAGTTTTAAAAAAACAGTGAATGATTTTTTTTGTAACAGAAAAATGGATTCTTAGAAATTTTATCAATAATATATCATACTATTAGTTTCGCCCGAAGCATCAAGGGGCTACGAGTTTGAAAGAGGAAGAACGTAAAATAGCCTAAAACCATCCCGAAATCTACGATGACCTACCTTGCAATGGAAAACCCATTAGGTTGGCAATGCATTTTCTTATATAAATAGCATAGATTTTAAACATTTCTTAGCTATTTTCTTTTATTCGTTGGTTGAAAAAAACATCAACACAAAAAAGGCGGACTGCTTTGATTTTATTTTGATACACAAAAACTATTAACGTTTGTTTTACAACCAAAGCGTAAAAATCTACATATTACAAAATAAAGGTTTACGCTTTTTTTATAGTGTAAATTAACCCCCAAAAGAACGCAGCCTATAGTATGACAAAAAATGTATTTTAAATCTTTTGATCTATTCAAAAATTGAACCAAAAAAAGTTTTTAAAATTTCCTAATGTTAAAAAATGTAATTCTCTCTTTTGACAAACTAATCCTCCAATTTTCACCAGTCTTTAACACTTCTACAGGGGATAGGGATATGTAATGTGTTTTATATGTCTCTAGGGGCACTTGGGTGGGAGAAATACTGGGCCTTCCTCTATTGGCAATTTTAGAACTAAAAGAAACGAAAATTTTTTGGGGGGGCTTTTTCTCTTGAAGGTGATACAACCCTTCCCTAAAATAGTTGAAAACCGTCTCAGGACCTATGAGAAGCTTCATTGTAAAGGAGAACCATATCAGTTCAACAGTTAGCGAGATCCTTCGCTTCCCACAGACAGACAGATACTCAAAGACATCCTGTTACTTTAATAAAAGAATTATTTTGGGGAGAACAAAATATTTTCAGGTAATATATCCCGTACCCCAAAAGATCCCTGAAACATTTATATAAAAATCCCAATTATAAAATTTAATCCGGGGGTTGAAATTTTTCCTATATTAAAGTTTTGACGTGGTAATTAATCAACAATCTCATAAAAATAATGGATGTAAAATATATGTGGATATTATGACAAGGGGAAAAGTTGTCGTCAATTTAGGTTGCTATCATGGACATTGCTTATTGGTCAGTTCGTTCATCAATTAGGATATTAGGTTATGGGGGAACGTTAGTTTAGCCAGCTACAAGTTTCAATTTATTGGAGTATATGATAATCTGGTGTAAGATCCAAGTAATAATATATCCATTTTTAAAATAACTGAATTTTTCATCATACAAACTACTCACTATACAGTTGGGATCTCGAAATTAAATCGAAAAATAAGTAGATAAAAATCATCCTTATAGAAAAAGTAATAAAATGTCTGTCTGTCCATGTGTTTGTACCGATATACTGCTAACCACCAGACATTTATGGTTCTCCTTTACAGGGAAGCTTCTTATATATTAAGGGAATGTTTTAAACTATTCAAGAGAAATATCCCTCTAAAAAATTCCCATTCTTTAAGAATTTTTTAATATTTTTCTTATACATATAAAACTAAAATTAAAAAGGAAGGGTTGAATAAACCCCCCCATCCATCCCCCACTAGATACTAGTTTCAAAATATGAAAAACCAATAAAAAACTTAACTGTATTTTAGCTACACTGCTAGAACTAGAGTATAACATATGTTTCTAGAACAAATTGGGTATATTTAAAAAATCCTAGGGGGTGAAATTTTTTGTTTGATAAAAATGTTACAATATTTGGCTTGTTAAACATGAGCTATCAAAATCAAATATGAACAATTTTTTATATTTTTTACACATGGAGAGGGGAGAGTAACTTCAAAAAAAATTTAATATACTTATATAAGAACCGATATGTTTCTCCTTTACTGTGTAGTTTCTCATAGGGCTTGAGAAGGTTTATAACTATTTTTTAACAAATCACCCTTGGAAACTTTAAATAACATTGACTTACAAATTAAATGGTTTATGGGAGGGTTTTAGGCCATTTAACCCATATAAACTCAAAAAAGACGGAGAAAGGCCACTAGCATTAAAAAAAAATTACTTATTAATTTTTATAAAACTTATTCCTATGCCCAATTTAATTTTTCTCGGTTGGAGATTTTAAGCATTGATGAAAAATGAAGTAAAGGGGTTGTTTTAAAAACAAATTAAACTTTAAAATGAGTAATTTTAAAGGAGCTCTGTAAAAATTTGTACAAGATAAAATGAAAGTTTAAGTTCAAAATATCAACTTATTTAGGTAAGATAACAATAAGTTCATTTTACATTCCTAATAATGAAGGAGTCTAAAATAGCTTAAATCCATCCCAGGACCTATGAATAGCTTCCATAAAATGAAGAACTTTTTCTGTTTAGAGGTTACCGAGATACTAAAGGACAAAATAGCAAAAAAAAGTTCTTACTTTTTATAATAAGATTTAAATAGCTCCTTAAGTTTAGGGTGAAAAATAAAACGAAGACATAAGATATGTAATTTTCACAGGGGTTTAACGATCTCGGAAATTGTATTTTTATTTTAGGAAATCTTTATAAATATCTTAGGATGATGTAGTAATATTTTTATTCTTTAATTTGTCAGAAGCAAAAGATCTATAAAATGAGTTATACTTTTTTAAAGAAGCTTGTTATATCTCATGAGATGGTTTAATGCCATTTTCTGAAACTAAAATATGCAGCCATTTTTTTACTTTTTATAGAGCCCTACTTGCCTGAAAATTTAGAAAGGCTGTCATAAAATTTGTTGATTAAAAACAAACTCCTTTTGCCTTACAGCTATAAACAATCCGTTGGATTTTTCAGCAAAGCTTTTCTACAATTAACAAGGGTCTGTACGTCCGAATAGATATCATTTTAAAACCTCAGACTTTTGTGAAAGAATCACCTGATCGGTCTAAAACTTAATTTATTGGGTGCATTTTAAAGCGAGCCATTTCTACAATAGGGGATTCAAAGATCTAGGATGGTTTTAGGCTATTTATCTACTCTCCTCATAATACAGAGCTCATAGATGCTTGTGGCGAAGCCGCTAGTTCTCTGTAAATATATTAATCTTTCGCTACAGTTTTTTCTATCCCTCCAACTAATGGATATAGGATACGTGGATACTGTTACAGTGGAATTTTTGTCGTCAATTTGGGTTGCTAATATAGTTCTCAAATATTAGTCAATACGTTCCTCCATTGTCATTTATAAATGGGGAGTGATTGGTATTAGCCAGCTAGGAGAAACAGTTTATCAGGGTATGCGAGAATCTCTCACAATATCCACGTATTCTATATCCATTTTCCAACTACATAAATAATACAATATAATGTAATCTATATTATTTGTTTTTGTTTAGAAAACAAAAAAGTTTTTTCATTAATATTTTATTTAAAATAAACACATATAAATGCCATAAACAAAATAAATTAAAGAGAAATTTCCATTTTTTATATATTAATGAATAACGTACTCTAATATATAAAGTAAAATGTAAAAAAAAAAATAAAGGGCGAAATAGTTTCTTACGGTGCAATTTCCCTGCCTTAGAAAAGAATAACAATTTTTAAATTACTTTATCTAAATAACGTAATTAAATAAAAAAAGATATATTTCTGTTAAAAATAATACCAAACAAGAATGACAACATTCATCAAAAGTAAAGCCCAATGGTAGATTTAATTAGTACTAGGTACCACTTGTAAAAAATCTTTATTTATAACTACAAAATGTGCATTTTTTCTGTATATTTTTTCATTGACGTACATACTCTAACAATAGAACAGCATTCTTCGCTTTCATAAATGTAACTAAAATAGTTAAATACCTACATAAAAATATTAAATCTTAAATCCTACTTATAATATTAAAAGTGCAGGGATCTTAAGGGATAAGACCATGGCCGATACTTTTATGTTTTCCCCCATAATGCTCTAAAAAATTACCCCTTATGTAGATTGTAATTTGTGGTTTAAACGTGTTGACACTCGACTTAATGAACCAATCAATCAAAGTTGCGGAGCCAACGAATAAGAAAACTTTGTAAAACTGTGGGGACGAGTTAATATTACATCCCAATGTCCCCTCCCTCCCTCCCTGCGGATTAATACATATTACATATTTAATTATCATATATAGCTATGTGGGAAAGAGGGATTAAAAAAATATTAATAATCAAGGATAATAACATCCATTAATAGCGAAGCTTAATTAATATTAAGTCAAAATTAGGACAAACAGATTATACCCAAGCCATTATTATAAAGCAGTAAGGTATGTCTAAAGCTAAAGATCCAAATGGGATGTACTTTTAAAGGAAGCTTTATAAATATCTTGGGATGGATTTAGGCTACTTTTCTTACCTCTTCGAGAAGGGGCAATGTCTTAGAATAAATAAAATGGCAATAAAATCAACCTGTACAAAAGCTTCGCTTTAAAAAATAATCCTTTTCTATTTTATGTCCTTTAATATCAATAAAAATAAATTCTTTACATAAACTTACTTTGTAGATATAGCTTTCTAGTAGTAAATATTAAAATGACAATGAAAATATCGACTAAATTAAATTCTATGGCACAATGTCGATAGTATATCAGTTAAGACAATTTTTATTGAAGGAGGACAAGGTGTAGCAAAAAATCAGCCATGTGACGTCATAAAAATGAGAGGAGAAGTGGGAAAGAAAACCCTTAAAAAAGAGATCGAAAATACCTCATTTTTATGACGTCACATGGCTGATTTTTGAGACACTTTGTCCCCCTTCCTTTTATTGAATATCATATTGTTGACAAAAACCAATGATTTTAAATGTCAACACATAACTCTAAGTTTAACTCGGATAATAAAACATAATTTTTTGCCTTTGTTCTTATACTTTAATTATTTAAAACTTATATGGTTTCAAAATTAAAACATTTAAATTATTAATTTTAGAAATAGGTTCAATTACATTATGTATAGTAAAGTTGAGGGTTCAGACAATGATTACAAACAAAATTATCCCTAGTGTAGATTAAAATTACTGGTTAAAAAGTTTGGACACTGCTAGTGTAATACATATAATACAAGTACCCAAAGTTTTAAATCAGCGACTTGTTGATAAAACATTGGGTACCATGAAAATTTACAGACCAATGTCCCCTCCCTCCATGATTCAAATAGTAAAATGGTCAATTTGAAGCATAATGCTATTTAAATTCCAAAATTAGTAAACGTCATACATGTTAGAATTTACTATAACTAGTTTTTTAAGGCCTTCTGTCATATTCAAGACGTTAAAAAAGGCCTTCTGCTGTTATGTCAAACGCTTGATTTCAATAGTCAAGATAGAGGAAATACTTTAGCCTTTAAACAGGCTTTTCATCTTAATCTAATGTTTAGAACTTAAAGACAAAGGTCTTAAAAATCAATTCTAATAAATATACATTTTCAGCAGACTATTAAATTTTGTGTTACGATGAATATATTTTCAAAATTTCAGATCAAATATCAAAATTATAAACATTTAGAAAATTTAATTTGAGCAATTTATCATGGAGGGAGAAGACTTTATGCTGTTTATTACACTAGTCCCCAAAGTTTTATAATAACGTTTTCTTATTTGTTGGCTTCACAACTTTGAGGACTTTAATTGAATAATGATTGGTTGGTTCATTAAGTTGAGTGTTCAAATTGCAACCTCTAATTGTGATCTACGGAAGGAGAAATTTTGTGTATCGTCATTGGGGATGTACATTAATTTATAAGCCATTGTCTTATCCCTTTAGATCTCTGGTAATTTAAACAGAATTTCAAAATTAGGGCAATAATTTCAGTATTGAATTGATTAAGTAAACTAGTTTGCTTGTAACTTTTCTGCCGAACAAAATTGTAGTTTCGTTTAGATTAGAACGCCCCTATCATCTAGGAGCTCTGTAATCGAAAGACTAGAAACTATAAATAGCCTAAAACCATCAAAGGACCCATGAAGTAAAGAACCCTATCGGTTAAGTAATCATTGAGATATTATGCTTCAGACAAAATAAATCCTTACTACTTTTCATAATAGGATTGTTAAAGTAGTCATTGTGTAAAAAAAAACTTCAAATTCATTTTTAACCTAAAATCTGTGGAAAAAAACGTTGATTTTCACTTTATAAATCACTTTTCATTTGGTTTAACTGTTATTAAATATTTGTTATGATATTACAAAGCTAAGATAACATTGTTGGGTGTTATTTTAGTGGCCGTTTCAAGAACCCGTAGCGAATTCTGAGATTTGCTACGCTAATCACCTTTTTTTGTGGGGAGATTCAATTTTTGAGATACTCTCTTTTTTTAACTAATTATTGGTTATTTATCACTTAATTTAAAAATCTAACATGATTTTTTTTTAGTTCACTTTTATATAACCATTAAAATCACTGATAAATACGCTTTAATGTTAAAAATTAAATAAAATTAACGTTTCACGCAACAATTCTTCCTTCGTCAACAACTTAACAAACACTAAACAGTAAATATCGAAAACATTAATGGGGAATGGGCCATAGGAAGGCCGCGGTGGGGAAGGGAGAATGACATTTTTGGGTTGTTGTTGTACCGTCACGCATGTTGTTACTGTACTGTCACGGCGGCTGTCTGTGGCACAAGCTCTCGTAAGCCGTGACGGTACTGTAATAGCTGGTGAGTATTACCGTACCGTCACGGCGCCACAGAGCGATTCTTTGCCTATTTTGCCGCGACGGTACAGTAATCTACCTCTTGTTAAGCCGAGACAGTATATCAATCTATCTAATGTTAGCCGTGACGGTACAAAAATCTGGGAATTAACACTGAGAACATTAAGAGAGAGAAATCAAATGTTCTCACTTCTTGCCTAAACAAAGGGGAGAAGCGCGGATTAGCGAGAACATTTACGATCTCTTACAGCCGATGACCGGTACGATACGGCATATTTTACCGGTGTTTTGATTTTGAATGCAATCAGGCACATTAAAGGGGGAGGGAGGATTGTTTACAAGAAATGGGTTACTACAATAAATTTCTAAGTACAGCTGTTTGGGGGTGATTAAAAGATTGGTCGATGACAAATTAATTCCACGCTGTATCACGGGATGGGGGCGTGATTTAAATGTTTAGTATACTCCTTTGATTAAACTCAATTTACGGGTTTTTATATAATTGCAACGTAGTTATAAGACTTTTGGTAGCAATAAATTGAGACGTTGGGTATCCCTCTAACTGAACCGATTTTTGATTAGTCAATGGTCTAAATTTGTCTCGGCCAGGATATGATTAAAAGCCTAAATCGGCCAAGGAATAGCCGAGTACAATATTTTTAAACTTAAAAAATTAAAAATAAAGAGCTAAATGATTTATTGCGTCTTTCTCTTTTTATCGACAGACGCACTTGGATATATTATTTTCATAATTAATTATATGTATTTCCCATGTTAACGTCACCTTATGTGTAAATTTGGTGAGCTACATTATTGAGCAGCGTTGTTAAGTTAGGATGGAAGAATTTTGTAATGAAAGCAAAAGTGGGGTAGAGGATAAGGGATGGGGTAAAACGAGTTATCAAAAGACCAAAAAATCTTGCCAGTGGAACAAATTCAACCAAAAGATTAATAAGGAAAATGGGGTGAGTATATCTATTTTTTGGGTATATTTTGCTAGTTAGTTAGTTAGTTACAATTGGGGTTAAGGGGGAAGGGTAAACCATAATAATGAGGGGGTTTGTTATCAAAGGGGTGGGGGGGATAAATTTCACCCAATTAAGCCTAGCTAAGCTATAGGCGAACTTAAAATGTAGAAAACCGGTTTTAGAGAGACAGAGGGAGGGGGTGGAGACAAGGAAATAATAAAGACACCGGCGCAAACTATTTGATGATAGGGATTGAGTATAAAGTATATCTGACATGAAAAATATATCTTCTAACCGGTTTATGATAATAACAATAATAAAAGGAAAATCTCATTATTCGCTCTTTTTTTAAGTGCAACTACAAATCCTAGCGATTTTAAAAGACTAAATGATAAAAAGATTTTATCCCCCATTATAATAAAATTAGCATAATATTCGAAATGTAAACCTAGATATTTAATTATATCCAATATGATGCATTTCAGTATGGCTGAGAACTGATTCTAATTAAGTTAAAAGATATCAAAATAACAGCTTTAAAAAGGTACTACGTTTAAAAAAGTCTTTTTTTATACTATTAAATAAAAAATGTTGATTGTCTTTGAGTGTCGTTTACTCGTTAGCCTTTCAATGTAGATCGATGAAATTTTAAACATAGCTAGTTAAAGTAGTTGGTAGTCTCTGTATAAAATTTCATTAATATCACATGAATACAAAAAAACTTTTTACAATCGTAAAAAACGACACTAAAAACCATAAACCCCAAATGAAAATAAAAAAAACATTTTTAAAATAAATTATTTCAGACTGTTCACGTTATCGTCAGCTAAGGGGTTAATACGAGCCCACTTATTGAAACCATTTTTAAGATTTTTCATGAAAGCGAAAGTGTTCCCCATTTTCAGGCCATAAAGGGGGAGAGGGAAATGGCCACAAACCGGTTAGAAGATATATTTTTCATGTCAGATATACTTTATACTCAATCGATGATAGGAGGGAGAGGGAAAAGGAAGGCCCGTCGTCAATTTATAGGTAAAATTCGTAATGATCAACTTTATACCATAATTTTTTACACTTTTTTATCAAAAGTTTTGTTCTGTTTTTAACATTATTAATGGCTTTGAAACCGATTGATAACCGTTGTATTAGTACCGGTTCTTAGCCATACTGAAAAATCATGCTATAGCATCGTATTACAGACAATTTAATACATATTTCTAAACTGGTTTATAATACATATATCAAAACAGGTTTAAATCTTACAATGTTTCATTTAATATCCGCGGAAAACTATCTAAATTATGAATATGATGTGATAGATAACTTTAAGAAGCACAAAACGTACAACACATTAACACAAACTATCTGTCATCAAAATTGGTTAAATTTTGGTGGGTGGGGGAAAATGCCAATAGGCTTGAAATAAGTGGAAGGCTTAAAGGTTATAGAAGTCAGGTTTTCTATTTGAATGAATAAATGAGTTTCATTTGTATTTTGAAAGAGAGAAAGACATGAAGAAAAAACAAGAATAGCTGTCTTGCAAAATTGGGTAGCGCTGTTTAAAGCATCTTATGTTTTTCAATCAATTCACTGAAATAAAAATTGTAAATTTAAATTCCAAAGCTTCGCTACTTATAAGTATCAGTGGCGTGCGAACCGAAGGGGCATTTGGGGCAATTGCCCCCCACCCTTAAAAAAAATTGTTTTTTTTTTAAATATACTAGCGTGTGCGCTCCTAGAAGCCACTTTAATATAGCTTTAAAAAGTAAACAATTCTAGGGGGGTATGTATTTGTGTGCTATTTCTCTCGGAAGGGTTAAGGAACTCTCCCCCACAAAAAAAAACATTCCTGGGACCCATAAGAAGCTTCACTGTAACGGAAAACTATATATTTGTCAGCTGGATCTTTGGCTACCGACAGTCAGACATCCTGTTACTTTTGCTATAAGGATGTATAAATGTCTCTGTCAGTCTGTCTTGTCAAAATTTTAAATTAGAAGTCAAGGGACAAGAAAACCAATATGGAAATAGAATTAGATAGATAGATAGATAGATAGATAGATAGATAGATAGATAGATAGATAGATAGATAGATAGATAGATAGATAGATAGATAGATAGATAGATAGATAGATAGATAGATAGATAGATAGATAGATAGATAGATAGATAGATAGATAGATAGATAGATAGATAGATAGATAGATAGATAGATAGATAGATAGATAGATAGATAGATAGATAGATAGATAGATAGATAGATAGATAGATAGATAGATAGATAGATAGATAGATAGATAGATAGATAGATAGATAGATAGATAGATAGATAGATAGATAGATAGATAGATAGATAGATAGATAGATAGATAGATAGATAGATAGATAGATAGATAGATAGATAGATAGATAGATAGATAGATAGATAGATAGATAGATAGATAGATAGATAGATAGATAGATAGATAGATAGATAGATAGATAGATAGATAGATAGATAGATAGATAGATAGATAGATAGATAGATAGATAGATAGATAGATAGATAGATAGATAGATAGATAGATAGATAGATAGATAGATAGATAGATAGATATATAGATAGATAGATAGATAGATAGATAGTATTATCTTTTAGGTAGCTTAAAAGAAACAACTGAAAAATATTTGTGGCATGTAGAAATTGAATTATATCTGTAGTTGATCTATTTATAAAAATAAAACAGCCGGCAAATGTAATAATAAAAGGACCTTAAAACACATTGGTTTATAAATTAAACGAAATAAAAATTCACTTATAGGGGGAATGTCTCAGCTCACTAACAGGCGCAACTCATTAAATTTGCAGTTTAGTCTTTGTTGTAAAATTACTTAAGTACATGATACTGTTTAATGACATCTTTACATTTTTTTGAACTTTATTTTATAAATAGAGATGTTTTGCTTATAATATTGGATTATATCATACAAAAACTTCTTTTCAAAAAAGTTAAAAATCATCTTGTTTAAAACTGATAGACAAACGGAAAAGAATCATAATACAAAGTTTAAAATCAATATGACAATTCTGCCATTCCTCATTAAAATTGAAAAAGCGAACTGTCCTTTAACTCCATGGTACTTAAGATATCGGGAATTGGTGTTAATTTTGTAAATTGGGTTGGACAGGTAAATTGTAAAATACTCAGTGTTCCTTCAGTTTCACAAAAAAATGTATTTTAGCAAAGTTTAAGATCAGATGTAAAACATTACTAAATTTTCATTATATTATCCCCCTTAATAAATAAATCATCTTGAGGCAACTTTTCTAATTAAACTTTTCTTTTGGGTTAGGTATACATGGATTAGGTTAGGTTAGAGTATGAAAACCCCAAAGAGGTAATGTCTCGTAGAGTCATCCCTCAGGAGCGCTACACCTCGTATAACTAATTGAAAATATGGAAAGGGAAGAGAGGGAAGAGGCTTCTTTGCTCCATTTACGGTTCAAGGTAAATATTAAATACAAAAATTTTAGCATGTTTTAATAAACACTATTCAATAAATTCTAAAATAGGTATACAACAAAATAATTTCGGAAATAATGGGGGTGGGTTGTATGGGGAGGGGATACATCCTGTTGTAATGAATATCAGAAATCTATTTTAGTTTTTATCTTAGAGATATAGGGATAAGAAAAAAAGGAAATACATTTTTTTATCATTTATCATTGTAAAAGAACAGTTAAGAAACTAATCTGTAATCCTATGACTTTTTGTTTCACTATTCGCGGATAATTATTGCTCGTATGTCTGTATGTCTTAACTGAAAAACTAGCCAACCGGTGAACCTTTATGACTCTCCTTTACAGTGAAGCATTTAATTTGTCCCGGGGAGATTTTTTATCTTTTATGGTAGAGGGTACTTTTTTTTTAAATGTCTCAGTGTGGTTTTAGGCTATTTTAGTGAACTACCACATACCAAAGGCCGTAATATATAGGAGGGTGGGTTGACCTTGTGTTTCTAGAGACCTCTAAATTCCATCTCATGTCAATTTACCATCCCTTATTCCTTGGTTTGAATTTGATATTATCAGCCACAAAAATGTATTCATTGCTGATTTCCCTATTGTACAAAATTTAAAAAACTAGGGGGATTTATTTGGTTAACAAATGATTCTGCAAAAGAACCTTTTTACAATATCTTGGTCATATTAGTCATATAAGGAATAATGTTATTTGCGTAGCAATCTACTTTATGTATATAAATTAGTCTTTTTTTTTGAAAATTAAAGATAGATTTTTTCAGTATGGTTTCGAAACCGATTAATATCCGCTGGATTAGAACCCGGTTCTAAGCCATACTGAAAAATAATGTATAGCATCGCTTTACAGACAAATAAAGTTTGTTAAACCCGGGCCTTCAACCCCTCGGGGCAAAACTTTTAATTTTTCACATCAATATCCGTGGAAAGCTGTCTAAAATACGATGCAATAAGTAACTATTCCAACACTAAATAAATTCACAGAAAGACGAAAAATCTGCTAAAATGTTTGAACATAGATTTATATCCTACTTGATATAGTTGGTGCGCGTCCTTTTTATGAATATCCTACTTGATAACAAACTATATTTATAGCCCAAAAGAATGTTTTTTTCTTCCAGGGATCTAAAGGGATAAGACAATGACCGTGAAATTGATGTACATCCCCAATGATGATAACCAAAATTAACCCTTCTGTGTATTATAACAATTAGTGGTTGAAACGTTTGGATGCTCAACTTAATAAACCAACCAATGAAATTCAATAAAAGTCCTACTAGTTGAAAAGCCAACAAATAAGAAAACTTTATTATAAAACGTTGGGGACTTGTCTTAAAAATAGCCCATTGTTTCCTCCCCCTGGTTTTTTTAACTGTTGAAAATTTTTCAATAATCAGTTACTATTAAAGTATATAACATAAATCCTCTATGTCAGAACAAATTGATTTGAAAATGAGAGAATTTTTATAAAACCTGGTGTAATGCTTTGTTTTTTTCATTAATTTGTTAATTTTACCATAGGATGTTTTGTTGCTATTATTTTTCGTTGGGTGAAGGGGGTGGAGGGGGGTGTTGGCAGAAGGAAGGTATCCCATCAATTCGAAAATGGCCTAAAACCACTGTATGACCTGAAGGATATTGGATCCTTAAAAACACGTAGCCCAATCAGTCCAGAAAACGCAATATCTTAATCTTCATTATAAAGGAAGGACAAACAGCAATTTACTCAGTACTTTAGAGATATCTTTTTCTTTCTCACACTCTACACCCTCTCTCTCTCTCTAACTCTCTCTCTCTCTCTCTCTCTCTCTCTCTCTCTCTCTCTCTCTCTCTCTCTCTCTCTCTCTCTCTCTCTCTCTCTCTCTCTCTCTCTCTCTCTCTCTCTCTCTCTCTCTCTCTCTCTCTCTCTCTCTCTCTCTCTCTCTCTCTCTCTCTCTCTCTCTTCTCTCTTTCTTTCTCTCTTTCTTTCTCTCTCTCTTTCTCTTTATCTCTCTATTTCTTTGTTCTATCTGATTTATGTAAGTTCCTTCTTAGTAGGGCATCTTTCACTAAGTGAGAGGACAATTTATATTCAAACTAGATGCTTCGCGCCTAGCCTATAGGGGATTGAGCGAAAGCTCAAAAAACAGCATAAAACCATTCAAAGACATTTATAAAGCTTCCCTGAAAAGTACAACTCATTTTCTGAGATCTTAAGCTTCAGACAAAAAACTTATTACTATATATAAGAGGATTAATCTATTACTATTTCTTTTAATTAATGACTGCCCCCTAGCATCTAGGGACTCTTTCTTCGTAGGGACAAGAAAGTTGCAGAAAAGTAGTCTAAAGTCATCCAAAGATTTTAATCTAAAAACGAAATAGCCTAAAACCATCCCGGGACCTATGTAATTACTCCCTAAAATTATGAACTCAATCAGTTCTGTAGTTATCGGAATCTCAAGCTTAAACAAAAAAACCTTACTACTTTATATTATAGGATACTAAATATACAGGGAAGGAGGGGACATTGGGCTGTAAATTACACTAGTGCCCAAAGTTTTATACCCATAAAATCTAATTCGTTTTCAAAAAAGCTAAAGAATTTTGATTTGTTAAATAAAAATTAGTAGTGTCCAAATATTTCAACCAATAATGTAAATCTACTTCTAAATCAATGATAAGAGCTATCCGTTACGAACGGACGTAAGTAAGAGTTGCTACACTTTCAAATTCATACCTAACTAATAAAAGAATAATCTTTCAAAGTTTTAAATCAATGGAACAATTATAACATTTATAAATTAACGAAAAGAGCTAACTAACCGTTAATTACAGAAGAAGTACAGACGTACTGAACCTAATTGTAGAAAAGCTTCGCTTTTAAAATTGTTCTAAATTGACCAAAAACAAATAAACAAGAACAATTATGTCTTGGTATGCGCAAACACAAATATCTTAAAGTCCAATCATTTAGTATTTACTTTTCAATTCATAAAGTTGGGGTATGAAATTCACAGAAACATTAAATGAATCAAGAGTTAAAAATAGTTATACATTACTTTCAGGAATCTTTAGGGATAAGACAATGGATGATAAATTGATGAAGAACCCCAATAATGATTGACTTTTTGTACATTTGTTGACACGGCTAGTTTAGGTCAACCAATCAAGATTCAAAGACAACAAATAAGAGAACCCTTCATCAATATTTTTGGACAAGTCTAATATCTAATAATGAAAATAAATAAAAAATTAAAGGGGTGGTAATTTTTCTAGGGTCGATTTATCTTGAGAAAGTGTTGTTACCCTCCCCAAAAATAATTATGAACCTTCCAAGTACTTATAAGAAGCTGTATTGAAAAGGAGAACCATATCGGCTTAGTGGTTAGCGAGATCATCCGGTACTAACAGACATTAAGACAGACATCATGTTACTTTTAAATAAGAATTTTGTATCCCAATATTTTGAATTGTTAAACAAACAATTATTTTAAAACAAACATACTTTACTTATGGATTTTATAGATATCTAGAAATAGACAACTACAAAAGTATAATCTAAAGATTTTTGTCTGTTGTCCTTTTTTTGGAGAGACCATAAGCCGTAGGTCATTTAAAGACAGGAAGGGAGGGGACAAAGGACTGTAATTTATACTGGATCCCAAAGTTTTATAATCACGTATTCCATAAATTTATTAAATCTTGATTGGTTGGTTCTGATTAGCAGTGTACAAATTTTTGAACAAATTTATCTCCTTAAGCCTTCTGTAAAAAAAAAGCCTGGATGTCCATAAAGCATGTGAATGCACATAAGCAAAGGTGTGCACATAAATTTACACCAAGTAAGTGTGAGTTGAAAAGGACTTTCCATGGAGGTTGTTTTCACCTCCTCCCTCCTACCGCACGCCACTACACAGATAATAGACAGATAATTTATTCAAACACTTCAACAAAGCAATAATATTTTAGGGATTGAGGAACATTTAAACCCAAAAGTTTTTTGAAAATTTAAATATATTCAAAAATCTCCTAAAAATTTTGAAAAAAAATCATCTAATTGTATGTATGTATGTATGTATTTCATTAATTTAACTATCAATATACAATTTATGATAATAATATAGGATAAGGTATGAATAGTTTATGGTACAAGGATAGTAGAGCTTAGTACACCTCTTTTAGTACATGGCAATACTGGTAGAGGCTTTACTACTAACTCGATTATGATCTGAATTTAGGGGTGTAAAAACCCCCGGAGATATGATTGCAAAATTAAATGTGACTTAACTGGTGGTTATTATGTAGTTATATTGTTGTTATAAATGTAGTTATTTTGTAGTTATAAATGTAGTTACCTTGTAGTTATATATTTAGTTATTATTGTAGTTATAATGAAATTTTGTAAGTAAGAAAATTGTAGAAATAATGAATGTCATTTAAGAGTTCTAAAATGTAAAAATATGCTGATTTGTGTGTTTAGAAGAAAATTATGCTGATTGTATCATAAATAAAAAAAATTTTATTGTGATATTTAGAAGGAAGCTACTCTATATTTAGATGTCTAAATTGTTTGCAGCTGTGATTTATTAGGATGGAATGTGGTGGTAGTTTAGGATACGGAAATTTGGTTTGGAGAAGTTTACATTGCTGACATTTGTGTTAAATAATTTATACAATATTGACACTCCTGAAATTTTAGGTTAATATATGTAGTCAAAAATAGATAAATGCCCTTGCCCATCATTCAATAAGCATAATCTAAAGACTAATTTTGGGAGACCTTTATAATAGAAAATGCTAACCCCACTACTTAGCTAGCAAAATTCTGATACTAGGCCATTGTTGTCACCTTTGTTACAGAAATGAATAATGTAAGAATAATTTTATAACTAATGTCTAGCAGATTAAGAATTGAATGTGGTGGCCGATTAGGATACATTATTTTAGGTTTGCAGTTGATATTGGTGACATTTGCTGCTAAATCTACTTAATAAAAAAACACCTCTGAAAATTATTATATGTAGTCAATATGGATTCATGCCCCACCCCATTAAGCATAAATCTAAGGACTAATTTTATGGAGACCTAAATAAAACCTAGAAAAATGCTAACCCACACGACTTAGCTAGCAGAATTCTGAAGTTAGGCCAATTTTGTTATGAATATTATAGAAGTACGTGATGTAAGTATAATTATACAACTAATGTCTGGCAGATTAAGTTAAATTAGAAGATTTGATGGAAGATTATTTTTTGAAGGCTAAGTTGACTATGAAGTATTACTTATTTTCTTAGGAATAATTGGCCGTTTTAGGTAAGATATTTTAAATTTGAAGAATTTTATTTTTATAAATGAAGGTGGAGATGACATAGTAGCGATTTTAATTTATGAGTATTATGAAATTTTGAAGATGAAGTGTTGATGTTGTCTAGGAAATGTGGTTGACATTGAGTTGGGATTGTAGATATTATCCATTTTGGGTTGTAGTTTCTAGAAGTTATGTCTTGGAATAAATATATTTTTTATATAACTAAAGTTGATAACTAAAGTTACATTTTTTGTGTGAAGTTACTCACTTAAGTCACAAGTGAGTTTACTGCAGCTTTCACATTGTGCATGCGACTGCATGCTCTGAGAGCTTACACTAAACTGAGAGCTTACTAATTATGTTGTAAAAATCATTAGTATCTTTCTGAAGATTGTGAATGCACAAAACTTTAAGTTAAAGATAAATACAATTAAAGTAAAAAATGTTGTTGAAAACCATATTTAATTGGATAAAAGTCGTCACACAAGTTTAATGTTAGAACCAATTAAGCTAATATTTTATCAATAACATAACCATTAAATCTAGTGATTTCTTCATGGAGTTCATATAGGTCACAAGATTGTTTTAGGCTATTTTGTATTAAATATGTCTTGGGATTCTTCTAGGCTATTCCCTCTCCTACAAAGTCCTTAGATGCTTGTTTTTGATATATAGTAATTCTTTACAAGCTTTTTAATATGATTTAATTTTTTTCCTTTATCCTTATCATAAATGTAAATGTATGAAAGTAATTGAAAAATAGGTATTTGAAGATATTTACTTAAAAGTAGACTCTTTACTTTCACTTTATTTCCTCAGATGCTGTCATATAAAGTAGTAAGGTTTCTTTTGTTTGTATTTTAAGGTCTCGCTAACCACTGAATCGATTGAGTTCTTTATTGTAGAGAAGCTTTACCTAGGTCCATGAATGGTTTTAGGCTATTTTATGTTTGAATTTAAGCCTTAGATGGCTTTGTGCTATTTATTCCATTTTAGGATTTTTATATAAAAGTAACAGGATGTCTTTCTCCATGTTTGTAGCTTATGATCTTAATAACCGCGGAACTGACACGGTTCTCCTTTAATGTAAAGCTTCTTATAGGTCAAGGAAAGGTTTTTAACTATTTTGAGTAGAAGGTACATCGACATCCCAAGTAATCTTCTAAATGGGAAATAAAGAAATCCTCCCATTTAAATCAAGTACCCTAGAGACCTTTAGTGGCGTAGCCGCTATTAGTAAATAACCTCTAGTTGTAAAGTTTCATAGTGTCCCCTTATGAAGACATTTGAGTATGACTTATTTGCCATATAAGTTAATTCAAATGTATTCATATAAGTTAAATTCAAATTTGTTTTCAATGAAATAAACAAATATCTCTAAATCACGGATGGAGGGAACATTGGGCTGTTTTTTACACTAGTCCATAAAGTTGAAAAATGACGTTTTCTTAGTAGTTGGCTTAACAATTTTGGGGACTTTTATTAAAATTTGATTAGTTGGTCCAAATGTTTCAACCACTAATTGTTATCTACAGAAAAAGTAATTTTGTGTGTCATTATTGGGGATGTACATCAATTTATCGTCCATTGTCTTATCCCCTAAGATCCCTGTCCCTAAAAACTTGAACAAATAGAAAGTCAACAAGGATGACAACATCCATAAAAGCGAAGCTCTGGAACGGCAGGACAAACGAACATTAACACCTCAGTGTCAGAACTGAATAGACAGAATATAATTATGTAAAGGTAAAGTCTAAACAAAATTGTAAGTATATTTGTTGCAAAAATTCTTAAATACACAGGATAATGTTTAAGGACATACTAACATTTTTAGGATTTAATTATAGAAATACTTCGCATATGACATTGTATTTTGTTTGGAATCGTGCCTAACTATTACAGGAATCACTATTAAAACTTTGAAATCGATGGGACAATTTTAACATGCCTTAATTAACTATAGGAGCTATCTGAACTTACAGATAGACCGACTCTAATTATAGAAAAGCCTCGCTTTTAAAAATATAAGTTCAAAAGCTAGACTGCAATTCTTTAGACTTTCACGAATATACCTAATAGCTACAGGAGTTATCATTTAAAGTTTGAAAACAATACTAAGATTTAAAAATTACAGAATTGGATGTAGAATATAAATGGATATTACAACATGGGAAAAATTGTCGTCAATTTGCTTGCTAACATTGAACACGTTTATTGGTCAGTTCGTAGAAGGGGAAAGGATAGGGAAAATCGTTTTTAGCCCGCTGCAAGCACCACTGTATTAGAGAACATAAAAAAAACTGGTGTGAGATCCAATTAATAATATATCCATTATTACAGATGAACTTACCGACAAACTTATATATATCAAAAGAAAAGCTTTACTTATGACCAGAGAGAGAGAGGGGTCAATGGACTGTTTATTACACTAGACCCCAAAGTTTTATTATAACGTTTTCTTATTAGTTGGCAGATCAACTTAAGAAAATTTTGATTGGTTTGCTCATTAAGTTGAAGTTCAAACGTTTCAACCACTAATATGGATCTACAGAAGGGTTAATTTTGAGTAACATCATTGGGGATGTACATCAATTTATCGGCCATTGTCTTATCCCTTTAGATTCCTGATAACAATTAGCAACATTTGTTCAATCATAAATAAATAGAAACACATATACTTTCCCTAGGATTTGATCATCCATTCAACAGATTTGAATCTTGTCTATCTTATGTTTTGTATCCTTATATTATTATATTAGTGGCTACGCCCCTATAGACCTAGGGCGGCGGGGGGGGGGGGGTCATTTGACCCTTCCCCCCTATTTTGAATTTTAGTTTTAATAAAAGTAAAAAAAAAATTTGCGGGGGGAAGGGTAATTTTTCTTAGGGCGATTTCTCTTGGGACCTCCAAAGACCTATAAGAAGCTACCCTCTAAAGGAGAACCTTATCGGTTCAGCGGATTGCGAGATCCTTTGGCACAAACATACAGATATAGTATAAAAGTAACAGGTAATCTGTCTATGTGTGTGTGTGTGTGTGTGTGTGTGTGTCTGAACTGAAGGATCTTCCTAACCACTGAACTGATTTGGTTCTCCTTTATGATGGAGCTTCTCATAGGTCTTTGGAGGTCCCAAGAGAAATCGCCCAAAGAAAAATTACCCAAAAAAAGAATTTTATTATTATTAAAACTAAAAGGTCCAGGAAACCTTTTCTTATTAAAACAAAACTTGAAAACTTGAAAATAAGGGGGGGGGGGTGACTGCCCACCTCTACATCATGTTCTAATATCAAATATAGTTGTTAATTTGGTATGTTATCAAATATCAAGTTTAATATTGGTCTAGGGCTGGTTTAAGGTTAATCATAGGTAAATCACAGTAGTTCATAAATCATAAAATATTTCACTGAATCAATGTCCCTAATCATATACATCTACTTCAAAACATTAACATTAAAAACTAAATATTATTTTAACTTTTATCATTTACTTAAAATCGTGCAGGAATAAATAGATGGGTCAATGAAAGATAAAAAAATTTCCCCCCCCCCAAAAAAATCTTAAGTGAGAGAAGAAGATAGGGTTGTATATCAGGGAGGGAGAGGACATTGGGCTGTTTATTACACTAGTCCCAATAGTTTCATAATAATGTTTTCTCCTTCGTTGTCTCAACATTTTGGGGATTTTTGACTAATTTTGATTGGTTGGTTCATAAAGTTAAGTGTCGAAACATTTCAGCCACTAATTGTAATCTACAGAAAGGGGTAGTTTTGTAACTCATCATACGAGATGTACATCCTTAAATCGACCCTTGTCTTATCCCTTTGTAGATGTAGTTAAAAGAGTAAATAAAACGGTCTTATTTTTAAAAAAAATAATTAAAAGGGGTGTGTTTCTCCCGCAAGCCCATATTAAATAACAATTAAAATTGTCCTTAACTTCATCACAAGATTTATTTTTTTACTGTATTGTAGTTTATTGTTTATTTGTAAAAATATCGGAGGTAAAAAAGTTTTTTCATTGGCTGCCCTATCCCTTTACCCCTTTATTATATCAAAATCATTGGTTGAAAAGTTTGAACACTGCTTTTATGTTCCAACCAATCAAGATTTGATTAAAGTACCCATAAACTTTAAACCATTGAATGATATATTGCGTTTATAAAACTTTGGGTACCAGTATAATTTAAATTCCATTATCCATTCCCTTCCTGTTGGACAGAAGCATACTTTAAGATGTTAAGATTAAAGTTAACACAGTATTCATGGATAATAGATCTAACATTAGTTGGATGTTACACCAGATTTTTATGTTCTCTAATAAAATGAAACTTGTAGTGGGATGAAATAACAATCTCCCCCAATTTATCCCATCCCATCTCCTCCTACGAAGTGACCAATAAACAACAAGGGTAGCAGCAACCTAAATTGATAACCATTTTGCCCTGTCATAATATCCATGTATATTCTACATCCATTGTTAACACAATAATCATGGATAAAATTTAGATTATTAAATAGATAATCTTACAGAGTGTCCATTCGTTTGCACATCCTTATACAAAAGTAACATGATCTTTGTCGCTAACCGCTAAACCGATATGGTTCTCCTTTACAATGTAGCTTCCTATAGAGCCTGGAAAGGTTCCTAACAATTTTTTTGGTATTGAATCAAAAATGAAAATGGTGGGTTGGAATTCAACCCCCACCACCTTAAGTTCCACTAGAGGCCTCTAGGGGCGTAGTTGTTAGTAATGAAAATATTACAAGTGGACATTTGCTCTCATATTATATGTGACCAAAAATGATTTTTTTGAAGAATAAACCGTGTTGTTGATGCTTTATTAGGTTAGGTTTGGTTTAGTAAAGTCCCTTAGAGGTAAGTGATCAATAGATAGCAAGATATTTATTAATGAAACATATGGTAAGGAGTATTTTTTTTTTTAATAAATGCGGCTATCTATAATACAAAGTAGCTGGATGTCTGTCCGTCTGTCCGTCCGTCCGTCCGTACCTTAAGATCTCGGCAACCACTGAACCGATTGGATTCTACTCTTCAGGGAATATACATACTGGTCATGTGGTGATTCTAGGCTATTTTCTTGGAGGGTGGAACACTCCTAACCCCCCCCCCCCACAAAAAAATCCCCTTCAATTAAAAAAAAATAATTTGAAATTAGTGGTGGCAGCACCAGAGGTATTTAATTTTTTTAAAATTCTCTCTTGGGGCAAAGCACCTAGAGGCTAGGGGCGAAGCCGCTAGTTAATATTTGAAAATGTGATGCATTTGCTGAAGTGAATGGACATCATTCAAAGAAGGATGGACACAGGATAAGGACCATGCACAAGTAATCATTTAAAGGTCAAGGATGGTTCAATCCCATGGAAAGTCAAGTGGACCTCCAAACCCCCCTTAAAATGATGGGTTTCAAAGGTATTAGGGAGGGGATAATCTAATGTATTTTAATATCTTTGAAGGGGATATATACGGGGCTGGACATTTATGCCTTTCCCTCCTTTCATTACAATTTAAAAAAATATATATTTTTTACGGGACTCTTATAATCATTACATAACCTAACCTAAAATAAGGGTCCATAAGATTACTTTAAGGTCCAGTTTAAACACTTGACAAATACAAAGCTTCGTTGTATACTTGTAGTCCGTTTATGAGATCTTATTTAACAAACATAAGACAGACAAGAAATAACTATGTATTGTATAGTTTGTTTTAACACAGAAAGATAGGTACTTTCGAATTCGAGGGTGAGATTCTTAATCCCATAAATATTACTGTATCTCCCCCACGCAAGCACCTTATGCAACCCTTCTATAGGGTCATTGAAAATCAACCAATGGTATCGCTTATATTAACACAGCTTAGTAGCAGAAAATTATTTAGAAGCGGACAAAAGAGGTCCTTGAAAAAGAAAGGGAGGTAGCTGTCTGTATATACATCAATACTATAGATCTGTTATTGTGTATCTTATAAGTCAATGATTTATTTGATTGCACAACCTTTGTCTGAAGGTTTGTAGATGTAGATGCATGCTTTTCAATGGTTTTCTGTTTGAAACTTATATATTAATGATTTTGCTCCACCAAGGTTATCTACAAAGGATAACTTTTTCCAGTATGGCTTCGGCACCGATTAATATCTGCTGGATTGGAATCGGTTCCCAGTCGAACGAAAAAAGTATGTATAGCATCGTATTACAAACAATATTAAAATAAAAATCTTAAAATTAATACCAGTTTCTGTAGCCCGTGCCTTTGGCCCCTAGGGGCTACCAAAACTGGTGCAAATCTTATCTTAAATATTGTCATATCAGCGGAATGCTGCCTATAATATGTTGCGATAAATAACTATTATTGAATTTAACAGATATACAGAGTGCGCCACATAAATCCGGACTTTTTCTTATTTTCAAACAAATGAATATAAAATCGTCAATTTTTGAATTTTAAAAACTGGTAAGCAAACTAGGTATATGACTATTAGATTATTCAATAAAATCGCCGCCAGCCTAAATCACCGCCTCTACCCGCCCCCTGAACCGCCCGCCGACCCTGGTCACCATGTCCCTGTCCAAGCAGTCGAAGTTCTCCATAATAGGAGCAATGAGAGAGGTCTTTTAGTTATGGGCGCGTCTATTGGTTCATGCTTTAATGGCGCTCTAGGCCCAAAAGTCCATAGGATTTAGATCGGGGCTGCTTGGAGGCCACATCTCCTTAAGGACGTGAGTAACCACAGGATCCAAATTAACCCATCTTTAATGTACCATTTGACACGGCGGCTATCATTTTGGCCACAGTTGAACTAGAACAACGTTTTATACTTTTTAAAAAATGGCATGAGATTAAGATAGGGTTATCAGCGCAACACATAGTCTAAAACGAGTTTCAAGGTTCCATACGGGCCCCTGAAGTCAAGAACCGAGAAATTTTCAAGATTTTTGACGTTTTTGACATCTTAAAATCTACCTCGATTCACTTTGTCGGAGCACTACAGCCAAGTCAGCTGGGATAGAGAACTCTAGTCTTTTCTATTGTTTTCACTAGGTATCTGATAGTATCTCCAGGACGTTTCATAAGTCCATCTCACCTACAGATGGGCTGAGGTCAGATTTAGTAGGCCCAAGACGAAAATCCACGGTAAACTACGTGCGCATTTCGAATCTGCCTTGTTGAACATATGCGCGGCCAGCTCGGCGTACACGTCCTCCATCGTCCAAAGATTTTCATGGACAAAATGGTCATTACCTAAGCTTTTTATAGTGGGGTCAAACGTCCTGATTGGTCAAGTAGTTTTGGCGCTATGACCGTTTTAAAAAAGTCCGGATTTATATGGTGCACCCTGTACTCTTACTGATAATATTGAGCATCAGGTACAATTTTTAACGTCTTTTTTTATGACGAGATTTTAACCCACCACTTTCCCGACAACGTGCGGATGCGCTACGAGTTCAGTCGCAGCTTAAGGTAAAGTGCTTTAATTCAATGAATTTATTATTACTTGGATATTACACCAGATTATCACTTACTCTAAAAAAGTTAAACTTGTAGCTGAGTGATATAATGAATTCCTCCCATCCCCTTCCCTCCTACAGGATGAAGCAACTAACAAATAATGATGTCCTTGTTAACAACCTAAATTAATGACAATTTTTCACCTGTCATAATACCACGTAAATTCTATACCCATAATACTCATTTAGTTTAGCTGCGTCATAACCAAAGATTATAAAGATCATTTGAAAAATTTAGTGGGAATGCCTTGGTCACATAATCAAATTATCCTCAAACTAATTTCAATCGAAGGGTAGGTTGTCTGTAGCAGGTATACCTAAATTAACAACCCTTTCCTAATAGTGTATGAGTCTTCAGGGATCTTAAGGGATAAGACAATAGACGACAAATTTATGTACATCCCCAATGATGATAAACAGATTTCCCCCCTCTTTACATTAAATTTATTGGTTGAAAAGTTTGAACTAAACAATCAAGAATTAAGTGCCCAAATTTGTATAGCCAAGAAAAAAGAGAATGTGTTTATAAAACTTTGGGTACCAGTATAATTTCCAGTCCAATGTCTCCTCCCTCCCTCCCTGATGAGTCTTATATAGTCTGCATAGTTTACCAAAAGTAATCAAAACTAGTGTTGTTACAAAACTGTTCAAATAATATCATTACTATTACGCATTTATTTTTAAACAAGGATGACAACATCAATAAAATCGTAGCTATAAGATTGGATGGTAGGACACACAAGCAAAAATACCAAGAACTAAGAACTTCAAAAGCAGAATATTAATTTATAAAAGATTATAATGTATAAACAAAATTGCTTTAAATTGCTCTCTGTTTCAGAACATACTATTTTAGAGATGCTTCGCTTAGTGTATTGTACCTTATTGTCCTTTCAATTATTGTACCAAAAATCAGATGAATAGGAAAAATTCTTGTTAAAAATCTGTATGTTTTTTTTATAGACGTACAGACTTCCTTCTAACGATTATAGTGCTGCTACGCTTTTTAAATAATCGATTATCATGATTATAATGCAAAGCATGAAATCAATAGGACACTTCTAACCTGCTTAGATTAACGATAAGAGCTTTCTAATTCTGACGGACGGACAGACGGAACTACCCTAATTATATAAAAGCTTCGATTTTAATAAGATTGAATACTTTAGCATATAAAAAGCAGGTGCTTTTTATTAACAATCATTTTTAGATCTTCTAGACACAGGTCATGCAATCAATGGGTTGAGACTTACCGCATACTCTAGCTTTCCATTGATAACAACCTTAACCTTTAGCTATCCTATTATATAAAGTAGTAAGGTTTTTTGTCTATAGCGAAGGATCTCGCTAACTGCTAAACCGATATGGTTCTATTTACAGTACAGCTTCTTAAAGGCTATTTTATTTTCATAAATAAGTCTGGTTATGGTTTTAAATTATTTTTCTGCCCTTCCATATCCCTTCGAATATATATCCCCTAGAGGCTAGGGGCGTATCCGCTAGTTTAATAAAATCTACAATCTTGTATGAACTCCATTTCAAGGTATAGGGCCAAAGTTTTGACTATATCAGAGTGTGCCTTCCCTACCGCACATGAATATTAACATCACATCATTAAAAATGCAAATTATTACAACAGCACAAATTGCTTTTTTAATTTGCTACTAGTCGATATGCCCCTTAGGTATCTGGAGGTAAGTGGGTGGAGTTGGGACATTAGAGTAAAACACTAAAGGGAGAAAGGGTTAACTAACTGTATCTCCCTATCGCAACCGCCTTGTGCAACCTTTCTATTGGGTCATTGAAAATCAACCAATGGTGTCGCTTATATCAACACAGCAAAGTAGCAGAAAATAATTTAGAAGCAGACGAAAGAGGTCTTTGAAAAAGGAAGGGAGGTAGTTGTCTGTATATACATCTATACTATAGATCTGTTGTTTGAAGGAAAGAAAGACGAATTTTTTTGAAGGGGTATTATTTTCTTCTAGGGGCTATTTTCTTTGGAGGGTAGCATTACAACCCACCGAACTAGTTTTGCACCTTACCGGGACCTATGAGAAGCTGGATTTTAGAGAAGAACCAAATTGATTAAGTGGTTAGATCCTTCTGTACAAACAGACAGATAGACATCCTGTTACTTTTATATAATTATTGTTTAATTTTGCGATTATGGATCACTATCCCAGGGATATAAAGGGATAAGACACTGGCCGATAAATTAATGTACATCCCCAATGATGATACATAAAATTACCCCTTCTGTAGATTACAATTAGCGGTTGAAACGCTTGAACACTCAACATAATGAAGCAACCAATCAAAATTCACTAAAGTCCCCAAAGTTGTTAAGTAAACGAATACAAAGACGTTATTATAGAACTTTGGGGACTAGTGTATAATAAACAGCCCATTGTCCCCTCTCTCTCTCTGCCATTATCCGAAATTAATACCATACGTAAATGTATACACACCCTACATCAAACCTCTCAATAATCTATACTACTAATAATAATTGAATGGATGTAGAATATATGTGGATATTATGACAGGAGAAAAATTGTCTATATAGTTTGCAATATCCTCTCGCTTTTATTGGTCGGGCTGTTTATCCAGTAGGAGGGGAGGGGATGGGGTACAGAAGGGGAATGTGGGAGATCGTTATTTTAGCCCGCTACAGAGTTCACTTTATAATAGAATATGAAAATCTGGTGTAAGATCAAAGTAATAAAAAATCAATTAATAATTGAATCATATTGGTTAATTAAAAGCTTCTCTAAATGTAAGGTTTAAATAGATAGAGAGAAAGAGATGGAAAATGAGAGAGAGAGTAAGAGAGAGAGAGTGAGAAAGAGTAGGAAAGGGAAAGTGCGAGAGAAAGAAAAAGGAAAGGGAGAGTAAAGGAAAAAGAGATAAAAGAAAAAAGAGAGAACGAGAAAGATATTTGAAGAGAGAGAGAGAGAGACAGAGAGAGAGAGAGAGAGAGAGAGACAGAGAGAGAGAGAGTGAGAGAGAGAGAGAGAGAGAGAGAGAGAGAGAGAGAGAGAGAGAGAGAGAGAGAGAGAGAGAGAGAGAGAGAGAGAGAGAGAGAGAAGAGAGAAAGAAAGAAATGTCTGTGTCGATAATACACATAGTAACAGGATGTTTGAGAGTCTGTCTGTGTGTATGTGAGCTGAAGGATCTCGCTAACTGCTGAACTGATATGGTGTTAGGGGAGTAGATGCGCTACAAAAAAAATAACTGTAAAGTCTTCAGTTTAATTACAAAAAAATATAATGGATTAAAATTTAAAATGTTTACTGTATTTATTATCCGTATATTGTATGATTCGCCTAGATAGGGTTAAATTTGAAAATGTAAAACTTTTTAATTTGTAAAAGTTTAGTTAAAACATTTACCGCTAGGTGGTATTAGATTTTTTTAATTTTTCCTTCTTTTAAAAAGTTTATTATTTCTACAGCTGTTAAAAATACAAATTTTGACATAATAATTTTATAAAAAAAATATAAAAAAATTTAGGAAAAAAATTATGTTTTTTTATTAAAGATAGTTTCAAATAATTAAAAAAGATATATTTAATCAAAAAACTACCGGTGTCTTGTAAGGAGAAATTGTAAATTTAGGCAAAGTTATTTATGTAAGCCAACAAGGCCAACTATTATCGTAAATGCGGGAGAGGAAAGAGAGAGATATAAGGAAAATTATAAATTAGAGAGATATATAAAGAAATGAAAATAATTTAGCATAGTCATATTATTAATAGAAAAAATGCCAAATTTGGGTAGACATTTAAAATTTTTGGTCATTTTGAGAAATCTTTATCAAATAATCATATAAATTGTTAGAATACCAATTCCAGTTTGGCTTGGAAACTGATTTATATCCGCTAGATTAGAACCGTATGACAGACAATTTTCCGCGAATATTAAAATGATAGTTTTGTTATCCCGATCCTTCGGCCCCTTGGGTCTAACAAAACTGGTTTTAATCTTTATTTTTTTATTTTTATATCCACGAAAAGCTGTCTATAATACGATGCGATAGATAACTATTCCCAAATCACTCTTAGGACCCCCGTGAATATCATCTTTTTTGAATTAACAAAATATATAGAATTCATATCTACAATCCAAAGTGGAATTATGTCTGTCTGTTTACAATACATTACACCCCCTTCCCCCCCCCCCCAATTTAGCTAACATTTTAAACATTCCCCCAATGATAATTCACAAATTACCCTTTCTGTAGATTAAAATTAGAGGTTGAAACGTTTGAACACTAAACTTAAGAAATCAACCAATCGGGATTTACTTAACGAATAAGAAAACGTTATTATAAAATTTTGGGGACTAGGGTGATTTCCAGCCCATTGTCCCCTCTCTCTCTATAAATCAAACCCTAATGTTTGGCTTACATTCTAAACATCTTCGAAGATCGCTACTATGCGACGTAAAAGTCCTTGTTAAAATTTGATGTACATCCTCAATGATGATTCACAAATTTACCCCTTTTATAGATTAAAATTTGAGGTTGAAAAGTTTGAACACTCAACTAAATGCACAGACTAATAAAAAATTCACTAAAGTCCCAAAAGTTGTTTAGCCAACGAATAAGAAAACGTTATTATAAAACTTTGGGGACTATTGTGATAAACAGCCATTGTCCCCTCTCTCTCTCTCTCTAAATTAAACCTTAATGTTTGGCTTACATTTCAATTATCTTTACTACAATTTGACGTTAAAGTCCTTGTTGTTAAAATTAAAGATAAAAATTATTTGGGATGTAAAGGGATTAGACAATTGCTGATAATTTGATGTACATCCCCTATGATGATACAAAAAATTACCACTTCTAGTAATTAAAATAGTGGTTGAAACGTTTGAACACTCAACTTAAGAAACCAACCAACCTGGGATTGACTAAAGTCAACGAATAGGAAACCGTTATTATAAAACTTTGGGGACTAGTGTAACATTTCAGACATTCCTCGGTTTAATAATTAAAAATAGAAATTATCAGGGAGGAGGAAGGGAGGTAACATTGGGCTGTTTATTACACTAGTCCCCACAGTTTTATAGGCAAGTTTTTTTATTCGCGTTTGCTTAACAACTTTAGGGACTTTTATTAATCTTTATTAAGTTGAGTGTTCAAACGTTTCAACAACTAATGGTAATTTAAAAAAAGGGTATTTTGCGTATCATCATTGAGGATGTACATCAATTTATCGGCCATTGTCTTATCCCTAGAAATGATGAAAATTTAAAAATTGAAGATAGAAATTATGCAAATCTAATATGTGGCTTACAGTTGAAAAATCTTAAAAATCATCCAAGTAAATTCAGAAATAAAATGAATGTTGATAATAATTATTCAGCAAATCGTATTATAGACAGGTTTCCGTGGATATGTAAATTAAAATTATAAGATTAATTCCAGTTTTGTTAGCTCCGAAGAAAGCCCGTGCAAACAAAACTGGTAATAATCTTATCATTTTTATTGTAATATTCGTTGAAAATTGTCTATAATTGGATGCTAAATATATATGCTCTTTCAGTAAAGCTGAGAACTGGTTCCAATCTAGCGGATATTAATTGGTTTCAAGGCCATACTGGAAAGTTTATTTCTATTTAAATTAATTCTTACTGCTGCTATGTCAGGTGCGCGACACAAAGGGTTAGAGTAGGGGGAATGCCTGGGCCCGAAAAAGACGCATCTGTTTAAAATACATGCACCGTTAGAACAACAACTTATTACTATATAGTCGTTCAAAAATAAATTAATAATTTAATAATACATTACACACCTCCTGTTACTTCATAATATACGAGATCCTATGGTACAGACAGTCATACAGACAGACAGACAGTTAGACAGACAAACTGACATACAGATAGACAAACATACAGACAAACAGACAGACAAACAGACAGACAGACAGATAAACAGACAGACATCCTGTTACTCTATGATATATGCTTGTATATCAGATAAAGATAGATGTATCAACTATTCTGTGTTACTGTTTATATCAGTATGATCGAGTAACACGAATCTCCCATTAGCCATGGCTTATTGCTCAATTCGTCTAGGGTGCCACTACAATTTTTTATAATACTCTTTCGGCCAGTGATCTAAAGGGATAAGACAAAGTTCGATGAATTGATGTACATCCCTAATTATGACAAAATTATTCGTACTGTAGATCAAAATTAGTGGTTGAAACGTTTGAACATTCAACTTAATGAACGCTGCAATCAAAATTCACTAGAGTCTCAAAAGTTGTTAATACAAAGAATAAGAAAAACGTTATTATAAAAGTTTGGGGACTAGTGTAATAAACAGTCCATTGTCCCATCTTTCTCTGCTTCTGTCATTTATTGGGGATGGGAACTACCCCTCACCCCCCTGTTACATTATATTTATTTGGAGGAAGGGGGGGGGGGAGGATTATATTTAATGGCCATATCTATTAGAAGTAAAGGGGCAGGGGCGTCCAAGCTTTTTTTTTTGGGGGGGGGTAAAATGGCGCGCGAAGCGCGCCGCAAATTTTTTTTACCCCCCCCCAAAATTTTTACACCGGGGGTAAAATTTGCTTAGGGGGGGTAATTACCCCCCCTGAAATCTGTTGGCAGGGGTAAATTTAGTTTACCCCCCCCAAAATTTACCCCCGGGGTAAAATTTTTTGGGGGGGTAATTTAAATTTTATCAAATATATAGTATTAAAAATGCGCGCGAGTCGCGCAAAAAATTTTTTTATTAGAGATTATTTATTTTGGGGGGTATTTACCCCCCCCAAATTGTTTGGGGGGGGTAAATACCCCCTCCTAAATGGGGTAAATTTTAAATGGGGGGGTAAAATGAAAAAAAAAATTTGGGGGTGCCTACATTGCTACATCTGAACGATAAAGGTTACTCACAATTTATACGCTCTATAAGTTAGATAACTGGAAATATGTAAACTAGTCACGGATCTAAAGGGATAAGACAAAGGCCGATAAATTGATATACAACCCCAATTATGATACTCAAAATTACACCTTCTGTAGATTAAAATACGTAGTAGGAACATATGAACATTCAACTTAATGAACCAACAAATCAGAATTCAATAAAAGTCCTTAAAGTTGCAAAACTTAAAATGAAGACGTATATTTAATTTATCATAAAGAATTTTTTTGCCAGGAATAGCAAAAAAACAATGAAAAAATTTAAAAAAAAGAAGAAAATATAATTAGATTTTTGTCCTGCCTTATACCATAATAAGTGTTTAATCGACAGACAGGCCGACACTTCGCTAATAACTTCTTTTTATCCCTGGTTGAAAAAAATCTCCCACTAAAAATATTCATATTTTTATTACTATACTGCAAACTTCCTGTTTATGAGAAATAGTATGTACAAGGATGTCATCATCCATATAAGAGATGCTCTAAAATCAGACAGTATAACAAACAAACATAACCCCTTGTAGACTTTCTTGTAACGATCATAGAATTGTCACGCTTTCTAAATCGTACCTAACTATTAAAGGAATCATCATGCAAAGTTTGAAATCGATAGGACAATTCTAACAGACTTAAATTAACGACAAGAGCTAATGGTTACATACGAAAGGAAAATCCCCCTGGACAGACAGACGGACAGACCCTAATTTCAGAAAATCGTAGCGTTTTAATATATATACACACATGAAAATAATTCCCTTTTAATATACAATGTATAGAAGTTAACAAGGGAAATAATGTCTTAGGTAGCGAAGCGTCGTCTTTAGTCCTAATATAAAAGTAATAGCTTGTCATGGGTACTGAGAAGGTTTATAACTATTTTTAGGGTACCACCATGTCACCCTCCTAAGAGAATTCACCCCTAGAAAAAAATCTTTTTTCTTTTTGAGACTAAAATTGAAAATAGGGGAGATTGGGGGCCTCTTACCCAATCTCATGTGCACCTAGAGGCCTTCATGGAACATTATATAGTGACTGAAAAACTATATCAATTGAAAAGCGTCGCTATTAATACTTATACTTATACATATATAAACAGAAGTCGTTAGATTTGGTTCATAAACTGTATCATACCATCTTCATAAACAACAAAAATAAAAACGTTAAACAAGGACAGTGATCTAAGGGGATAAGACAATAGCCAATAAATTGATGTACATCCCAATTGATGACACCCAAAATCAACCCTTCTGTAGATTAGAATTAGTGGTTGAAACGTTTAAACAGTCGACTCAATGAACTAACCAATCAAAATTTAGTAAAAGCCCCCAAAGTTGGTAAGCCATTGAATAAGAAAACGTTATTCAAAACTTTGGGGACTAGGGTAATAAACAGTCAATTGTCCCCCCTTCCTCTGAAATAAGTCCAATAGTTGCAGAGTTTTGAAATGAAAAGTTAAGTACGGGGACATAAGTTAATGGAGAAAGAAAAAAAGAAAATTAATTGTGTAATGGAGAGAGAGAGAGAGAGAAAGAGAGAGAGAGAGAGAGAGAGAGAGAGAGAGAGAGAGAGAGAGAGAGAGAGAGAGAGAGAGAGAGAGAGAGAGAGAGAGAAGAGAGAGAGAGAAAGAAGGAGAGAGAGAAAGAATGACAGATTTTGACCGACACATAAGTTATCAAGTGAGCCAAGGCGATCAAGTTATTCTTACTATCAATATCATTCGTCTGACATAGTAACATTATGTAACACCATGTTTAAACCCCCCCAAAAAGTCGTAAAAAATTGGTTGGTCCATTTAAACACCAACTTGGTATTGTCTACGCCTTCGGAGTAAGTTGTGAGATTAAGTTGCTAGATACACAATTTATGGTAAATATAAACATGGGTCCCACATTGTCTAGAGTTCTCCGATAATTGCGGTTTTATTAGAATTGACCCTCCCCCTCCCAACTCTTTAACCCCTTGCAGTACCTCTACAGAGTAAGAAGGGAGATTAAGTTGCTAAATACACAATTTATGGTAAATATAAACATGGGTCCCACATGGTTTTGAGTTTTCCAATCATTGCGGTTTTATTAGAATTGACCCACCCCCATTCTTTACCCCTTTTACATTACCTCTACAGATTAAAAAGGGAGAATATGTTGCTAGATACACAATTTATGGTAAATATAAACATGGGTCCCACATGGTTTTGAGTTTTCCGATCATTGCGGTTTTATTAGAATCGAACCACCCCCATTCTTTACCCCTTTTACATTACCTCTACAGATTAAAAAGGGAGAATATGTTGCTAGATACACAATTTATGGTAAATATAAACATGGGTCCCACATGGTCTAAAGTTCTCCAATAATTGCGGTTTTATTGAATTGACCCTCCTCCTCCCCAACTCTTTAACCCCTTTGCAGTACCTCAATAGAGTAAGTTGTGAGGTTAAGTTGCTAGATACTCAATTTATGGTAAATATAAACATGGGTCCCACATTGATTAGAGTAGTACCTCTACAGAGTACCTAGATACTAAGGGTGCATTTTTACTATTGAAAATATAAAAAATTTACAAAAATCAATCACTCATTATTGAAACCATATGAAATACTTGAAGTCTTGTTGATAGACCCCATAATATTTAGAGTTTTTGATGGGGCATGTAAATACCTTTTTATAGACACCTTAACCAGATTTTTAAATCAATCCTTGTTAATTTGGCCAGACCCATCAAACATTGAGATATGATGGCTCCATATATTTTTGTTTCTAAATGTTTGCCAGGTCTTTCTTTTTGATTTCAAATTAGCTAGGATTGTGTAAGAAATCTGGTTAAGGTGTCTATAGAAAGTCTTTTCATCCCCCACCAAAAGTTCAAAACATTATGGGGTCTATCTTCAAAATTTCTAGGCAGTTTGTTCTTTTAAAAAAATTACTAGGTCTCGAGCTATGGTCCTCAATAGAGTTAAGTAGATTCAAAATTCAATATTGTATTTTTATTGTCATTACTTGAGTATGAATGTAAGGTTTATATTGAAAAAAAGTGAAGCCATTGTTTTTAAAAGCGAAGCTTTTCTATAATTAGGGTTGGTCCGTCCATACATCCGTCCGTACGTACGTCCGTCTGTCCGTTGGTCCGAGATAGATAGCTTTTATTCGTTAATTTAGGCATGTTAGAATTGTCCTATCGATTTCAAACTTTGCATGATGATTCCTGTAGTAGTTGGGCACGATTTAGAAAGCGTAGCAACTCTATAATCATTACCAGAATGTCTGTACGTCCATTTTAAAAATGT